>NC_133201.1:30986297-31221297 GCF_958299795.1 Porites lutea | reverse complement strand
AGTAGAGTCCGGCTTGAAAGATAAATATATCTGGGTGTCATCAGCGTAAGCATGAATATTTGGGAGATGGTTCTGAACAACCTCAAAGAGTTTACTTGCATACATCGTGAATAATAAAGGGCCTAGACAAGAACTCCGAGGTACCCCATGAGGCAGTGGAAAGTCATCAGAGTATGTCTGGTTTATGTACACTCGTTGGGTCCTGCCAGTCAAATATGATCGAAACCATTGAAGAGCAGTTCCCGTAATGCCATAAGTGACCAGAAAGGATATAGAACAAGTGCCTAATTTTTTTTTTACGGCTACGGGTTGAAATGCTAAACGTTTATATATCCTAGAAGCGCTCAGGCATAATAATATGCCAGGACTTCTACCTGGATGAACCAGAAAGGATATAGAACAACTGCCTAATTTTTTTTTTACGGCTACGGGTTGAAATGCTAAACGTGTTATATATCCTAGAAGCGCTCAGGCATAATGATATCATGCCAGGACTTCTACCTGGATGAACCAGAAAGGATATAGAACAACTGCCTAATTTTTTTTTACGGCTACGGGTTGAAATGCTAAACGTGTTATATATCCTAGAAGCGCTCAGGCATAATAATATGCCAGGACTTCTACCTGGATGAACCAGAAAGGATATAGAACAACTGCCTATTTTTTCCTACGCGTCAAAATTCTAGACGTGTCATTCTTAGAAGCGCTCAGGCTTAATAATATGCCAGGTTTCCTGCGACTGATTTTAGCTGATTTTGCGGTATGCAAGAATGGATAATTTACCCGACTTGTAAACAGATATTTCCTTTAGCTGATTGTGTCTCATGCGGGAGAATGTCATGCCTGCGTTGTTTTGTTTCTACTGAAGTTTAATCAAAGAAAGCTTAAGCGAAAATAAGGAGATCGCAATTTATACTCTTACGAACTATAAATTAGGGCTGACTTGGAAGACACGTTGAATTGTGCCGCCATCCTTCAAAATATAATCTGGCTGCGTTTAGGGAGACAATTTCCTTTTCCATCCAGATTTACTTGGTATGTGTGTTTGCTAGAATCTTCAGACAAAGAATTGGGTATACAGTGATTCGAATGGCTTGGCGATACTAAGTGCTTAAGTCTACTTACCGATCACAACATGTTTTGGAAGTATTAATTTGAGAAGCGCGCCAAACGAGGTTGTCACAGCGTTCTCGAGCGAACACGGCGCGACCTGGATTGATAAAATTACCATTACATGCAGCTATCATGCCAGTGATTTCTCCTTTCGTCGCATAGTGAATAGTTTGTGAGCACATTCTCGACTCTCAAAACATCTGTCTTGCGCCGCTATACAAGTTGCATTTCCCGCGAACCATAGGTAGATTTCCCGCTTAACATAATGTTTGATAATTTATGCAAAAGTTGACCTCGTGAAAGTCAGCAGTGCATTTATTGACTCAAGAATAAACAGACTTCCTTCAGGGTTTTGAACACAGTTTTAATTAAAGTACTTTACAAGCGCTGCGGTAGTTGACCGCAAAAGTGTTACGGTGATATATACTCAACTGGATGATTACGTCACTTCATAGCAACCAGACGGTACGAATTTTTTACCTTCCGGAGCGCTGAGGCTCGTGATGTTACAGCACGTGATCAAAGCATGGTGGAAAGTGGCGTGACAGAAGGCCGGAAAAACACTGCCAGTTTTCTTGTTCGTGAATGAACACAACAACACAAACATAAAGCCTCAAGCTAAAAAGCAACGATTTTCAAAGTTATCCAAGAAGATAAACAGCAGCTAGTGCAGGGAAAAGATGCAGATAATATAAGAAAAGTACTTTGTAAATCATTTATTCAGTAGTAAATTTGTGTTCTTTTAAGTACCGAGTCGACTGTTTTGATTCGCTCTGCTCTGTAAGCTTATTCCTTTGTTGCTGTTGAAGTACGTTGAAGTGAAAGTCTAGAAATATAATAAAACACTTAATGTTAGGTCCCTCGCGAAACCAGTCACTTTTGTTTTCCCTCGAGTCCTGATGTTTCCTGAGACGAAACTCTCGGGAAAACAAAACTAACTGTGGGCCCTCGCAATCTGTATATAATATACTCTAGCTGTTGCAACAGTTTATCATATGGTAAGATACGAACATTATATTTAACCACAAAGGACTACAAAGGACCGCAAACGAATACGCCGAAGAACGTAGAATCGATGTAGACCTGACCAACAAAAATAAAAAGTGACATATTAAATTCTGTAAACAGAATACTGCAATGCTGATCGTACTACGTAAACATTAACTTTGCAAGACGTCAATGCAACAACAATCCCGCTCTGTTTTAGTTCTTTCGGTAGCCATGGACAGCTACTTCGCTATTATTGTAGCTCATCAGCATGACGTAACAGGCAGAGAGGAGGTAATCTGCTATAAAATAACCCGCACACTGTGATGTAAGCCCTAACTTAGAACTCCCAACACCCACAGAATCACGCCATATCACGTGTATGGTGGCCGAGGACTGCCATTCAGTTTCATTCAGTTTTCTTTTTTAAGCGACTAAAAATGCAAAACATAATGCACATCTAATGAAATTCAAATATCAACGCAATTTAATGTAAAACAAAAAGCTCGATTCAAATTTCAGGAGATTTGAATGAAGTGTATTTTAAAACAGAATGTCATACAGAATCTAAGTTACATTACAGTCAATCAAAACCGAACAAATCATGATAAGAGAACCTGAGTTAAAATGAAGTAAATTGAAAATAAAATACAAATGTAAGTAAAACTCGATCCAGATTAAAAATTGAATACATTGTTAAAAGAGAATGCACTACAGAATCTAAGTTAGAGTGAAAGAGGATTGCAATTGAATTCAACTTGAAAAGAGAATGCGAAACAAAGCCATTGGCAGCGCTCGGCAATGAGAAAATCTACCTTAGTTGGAAAGTAAAATCAAATTCTTCGCGTGACCGAGCGCTGCCACTGCCATACTAGCGCCCAGGCAATGCAAAAGGCCAGGAGAGAAGTCAAGAAAGCAGGAGAGGAGAGCATAGTCTCTGTTTGCTGGTCAGGTCTATCTAGATCCTACGTTCTTCGGCATATTCGTTTGCGGTCGTTTGCAGTCCTTTGTGGTTAATATTCGTAATTTATGTATTTTGGAGCCCTAGATCTATCTTATAGATCCGATATGCTGTAATTTTTGCATGGTTTTTCCATGTTTTTGAAGTTGGTTTTGACCAATCCTTTACATTTTCTTTGCGAGACATCAACTTGATACTTGGACTCTTGCCCTCCAGGACAAACGTGATATGGCGTGATCCTGAAACAGCTTCCTATGAAACAGCTGTCCATAGCTACAATCCCGCTCTCTTTGAAGTTTTTTTTCGGTGTCGCGTTGATGTCTTGCAAAGTTAATTTTCATAGTACGATCAGCATTGCAATATTCTGTTTGCAGAATTTAATATGTCACATATGGTAAGAGTTAAACGCGCTCAAAGAACGGTAGTTAAAGGTCAGCTTGGTAGGGTTTGGGTTTCACAAAGACATCGGTCACTCGAATATCCCTTAACCACAGACCGAACATGGCAAATTTCTCCCTTTTAGCGTCTTTTTTCTTGGTGGCCTGCTTTCCTGTTACCACCGTAGCCTTCTTGCCTCGAGTTCTCTCAGGAAACGGAAAGTCGACAACGCGTGATCATGCAATGATAACAAAGGAAGGATTTCTAAAACCACTTCTTAATTTTTTTGCTGAGAACCCGCAGTATTTGAAGAAAGGTTCACTAACAGACGTTTTGGATCATATTCAATCGACTGATGTTCAAGAAGCTATACAAGTTACTACTGATAACATATCGCCGCAAATCAAGTTTCTCAACGCCTTAAACGAAATTCAAAGCGCCAACGTTGAGGTTGATTCTTTCCCTTTTAGTACCTCGGCTTCTGCACACTTCGATGGCGAGCAGTTTGAGCAAGGAGCTACGCGGCTCGTGCAGCTACGTCAAGAGCTTGTCATGATGCTTCTTCAAGGAGATAAACTACAACATGCTAGAAATTTGGCCGGCGACGCTTTGCACACTCTGCAAGATTTTTACAGTCATTCCAACTGGATAGAACTCGGTAATACAGTACCCATTTTAGCCAAACCCGGAAGTGACATCCCGAAAGAGAATATTGCATCCCCCAGCGAAGCAACATGCAAGGACTGCAAACCAGGGGAATGTGAAAATAACTTGATCACAATAAAGCTTACTAGTGGATACAGGTCAGGTCAAGACATCAAGAAGCCTGAGAATATGGGAAAATGTAGCCATGGTGGGACAGGGGATAAGAGCCGTCTGAAGCCTGCAACTGGCGGGATAAACAAAGATGCGTCTTCTACACTTGATTCGCCCCACGCAAGGTATGATCTCGACTTTTATGAAAATAAAGCGTTGAATTGAGCCCTGTTATAAAGAAATAATAAACAAAATAGATAAATTAATTAATTAATTACCCACTTCAGAAGAAGAAGGCAACCCCTTATAGATCCTTAAAGTCTAGTGGTCGCACCAGGGGGATTGTCTCCAGTTAGGGGAGGCTGAGAAAAAATTTCCGCTTGCTGTGCTGTGCAATTAGCTGCTCAGCAAAAGAGAGGCATTTTCGGCTGTCGTTTATGACTAGGCTAGAATTGACCTGTACAGTCCATGTTAACACCCAAGAGCAATGCTAATTTTAGCTAGACGAGAGAGTTACATAAGAGTTTACTTTCTACCAAAAGAAAACCGCATCTTTAGCATCTATTATATTGTAAAAGGGCGAACAGTGAAATTTAGGTTTTATAAAGGGACTAGAGCCTTCAAGAGCAATTAGTCTGAGGCCTTTATTAATTCGAATTCTCTGCTTTTCTTTTGACAAGTGAGTTAAAACTCACGTTTAATTATAAACAACAATGACGCCCATGATTTAAAGGTAGGTGTCATTGTCGTTAAAATAAAAAAATTAAGCCTCTAAACCGATTTTCGTGCGGTTGACCACGATTGTATGCATCGAGCTTCATGAAGCAAAAAACGCACAAGACATAAGTGATTGAGCAAACTCATCGATGTTATGAATTAAGGTATTACCATATAGAAGAGAACGAGACTTATTTGAGAAAAGCAACGTAGAGATCAAGTCATGCAAACATATTATGTGAAGTCAAAGAAGTGCGTGACAGTTAACTTGACGAAATACGCGTAGTGGTGCTCGTTGAGAGATCGCATTCCTAAGCGTTTCTTCAAAGAAATGACGATAAAATGTTCCGTTAAATGACTTAAATTTTCATTCAGGTTTTGAAGAACTTGACGTTCTTTTCCATGATCAAGTTGTAACCAAATAAAAGTTGTTTTCTCCTGCTACCTAAGAAAATGATGCACTCCCGAGGTTTATAACTTTAAAAACTGCTAGTGGGGCCACAACCTCGAGCGAGTACTTTTCGCAACTTTTGTACATCTCAAAAGATGCCATGAAGCATAGAAGAACATGGAGCGTGTCACGAGAGTGAGGATTTCCCAAACACCGAGCGGGCACTCTATCCATTGACCACTGATAAGCGGACAAATGCCAGAAGATCCTGTACTAGATTAGATGATTAATTCAGAAGTTGATTGGCTGATTGGATTTGTTAATTGCTTAGGGCACGATATAAACCATATATTTCGCGACAGGACGCTACATTGTAAAAAGCTGTAAAAGTTATTTGGCAAATCGATCCCATACATTCCCAGTGAGACAAAATGTTTGGGCTCCCTATACTTACATCAGTATTAGTTCAAAGAGATCGAATGGAACAAAATCAAAAGCTTTTTCCATTAACCCAATAGCAAAAATTTGTCCTTTTTTGTATGGCCTGGCCTGGCGAAGGGGAGAGAAGGATGAATACAGATAGTTATTCTAAGAGACGGATATTAACAACCTCGTTCCCAGGGTTCTCTCCTAGGGCGGGTAGGAGAGAACCCTGGGAACGAGGTTGGGATATTAACGCCTTGATCTCCAAAATCTTCATATATTCATATACTAATTCGAAAGCTGAAACCAACATTTGCTAAATATAGAGCATGCAACAAAGCACAGCCAAATAAACGTGTTATCTCTCTCTATTTTTTTTTTTTTGGTTGTTTTTTAGCCTGCATAAAATTGCCGCTGACTTTGCTATTGAAGCCACCAGCATATTCCTCAATGACATTCGCTCGACCGTTGGTGATGACGTCTTTGCTAAATTTCTTAATCTGAAGTCGGAAAATTCCTTGGCGTTGGTGATAGATGTATCAGGGAGCATGAGAGGTGAGTTAGAAATGATAATTCCTCTAATAATTCTTAATTAAAGCTAATTCCTTTGTTATTGTTGCCATGTTTGATTGAATATTCGGGTGGTCTAAGGGCTGAGCCTTGACGGTAAGACAGTATGGCTTTATTGGTAATTTTCAACTTACGACTGCCGTTTAACGCGAGAAATGTGCAAGAGCTATCTACAGTACATTGCCTTGGGTGGGAGACAACTATTTAGTCACGGTTTCCGGGTGCGAGATCGAAAACAAAAACAGCAAAATAAAAAAAAACTTTGATAACCAGGGTAACTGATTAGAAACAAAGATGCAAGTTTCACTGAAAGTGCGAGCTGCCGATTCTTTAGACGTTTTGAAAGTTACTGAAGAAGTAGTCTTTAGTGTTTGGAAACTGAAATTGCAGTAATTGTCAGTGCCTTTACCACTTTTTTCGATCCGGAGTTTTTATTAGCCCAGGTAGAAGTCGCTGCGATATGTTTCCTTTTAGTTAGCGAAGAGGGAGAAGTGCGATAGACGAGCGAGGACGTTCCCTGCTAGCAGGAGTCCTCTTTTCCCTGGTATCCTGTCCCGCCGAATACCAGGGAAAAGAGGCCTCTGTTAGAAGGGAAGCAAGGGCGCTGCACAGGCTACATTCGTAGTCCGGCTGAAAGCGTTTACAACAAAAAGAAGCTATATTTGATGATTAAAAACAAAAAAACAAACAGCAATCCAACAGAAAGGAGTTTGTAATTAGTGGATAGATCGTCATAACACGTACAACAGAGTACGCAATTCTCACTATTTAGCATCTTGAGACTTTCGGAAAAATCTGGTTTATATAACTTGCTTTCTCTTTAATTATTTGCACCAGATGAAATCAGCGAGGTGAAAAGAGTATCAATCGATTTTGTTCAGCGGACTTTACGAAAGAAAGGAGCATCTTTCACGTACATTCTTGTGCCTTTTAGCGATCCAGGTAAGTCGCCTATCAACATTTATTATTCATATTATATAACAAGGCGGTTTTTCGTCCACTCGCCCCCTTTCCCTTACAGAAATAGTTCATCAAACTCCCCAGAATTAGAAAATCGAGATTTTTGTTTTGCTCACTGCAAAAACAAGGGAACACTTGTCCACAAGTAACCATGCTCACTGCTGCTTGCCACAAAAATCAGAAGCTTAAGAACAGACTGTTCAGTACCCGGCCCTATAACACGGCAAGTTACAAATCTTTTTTGAGAGCAATTTTGGGCATAAACATCTAAAGCAAAGATATAAACTTTCTAGCACAGTAGCAGTAAAATAATGATTAGCTTTACAAAACAGCCGTTAATTTAGTCTATTGTGATCTACAACGTTACTATTTTCGTTCCTTTATAGGCGTGGGTCCCGTTACAGTAACAAGTGATGCAAAAACAGTGATCGACGCAGTTAACAACCTAACTGCTTCTCTAGGCGGGGACTGCCCTGAGCTAGGCATGACGGGTGTTTACAAGGCTCTGCTCCACTGTCCCCCGGAGACCATCATCTACTACTTCTCAGACGCAGACGTGAAAGATGAGTATAGAGAAAGGGAAATCATGTCCCTGGCTAAGGAGAAAAAAGTTAAGATCAACTTTATTTTATCCGGTAAATGCGGTCGGCGAAAAAAGCGAGATGCCCAGCAATCGGATCAACTGTTGAACTTTAGAGAGTCTCCCCGTCACCGTACAAGGAGAAATGCTCAAAGTCAAGCCCTGTACCAGGACATCGCTGCCCAAACAGGTGGACAAGTCCTTGAAACTAGCAAGGCCGGAGTAGCTCAGGTTGTTGAAGTCATTGATAGTGGAGGTGCACCTAACTCATCGGTTGCTCTCAGAAAAGTGGAGTTGTTGAATATAAAGGAAACTCGAACTCAGTCCTTCAGTGGTCAAACTCATTTCGTGGATATCGACAGCACGTTACAAAGCTTGGTTTTTATATTAACGGCGGCTAATTCGGCAAGCTTAGATGTCAAAACTGCTGAAGGTACGTAAAATAAGCCCCTATGAATATGGATTGCCTTTAGGGTGTCGCGGCGATGATACGTTCATCGTATTATATAATTAACAATTCAGTGAAAAAGTAAAAACAACTAAATTTGTTTTAATTCATCTAGAGCTCGAGATAACCTGCCTAAAGCGGATATTGTCGACAAGTGAAAACATTATCACAAAAATACCATAGCAATCAACTGAAAAAAGATGACTTCTTATCAAAATTAAATGGAAAAAGATTCATCAAAATGTCCATTATTGAAACATTGGGCTGGGTAGAACGTTGGATTGGCAGTGGTTTCAAAGAAATAAATACAGAAGGTGACGAAAGGAGTGCGAATAACCTGTTTCCTTTTTACCTTTAATCTTGTTTGTAATTGCTCAGACGAGACTGCTCGCTAAGTATTGTTCCAGGTGATTTCCAAGCATTTTTATTTTTAAAAATTCAATTTCGCACTGATTTGTTCACAGGAAATTCATTGCATCTCAAAATAGTAACCCAGTCAAATAAGCTTTTTATTAGAAAAGCCAGTAACTTGGTTAGCGGGACCCTAAAGCTGGCGGTTTCCTGCAATGGACCATACACACTTCAGGTAACCGGGTCCAGTCCTCTTGACTTCACTTACCAACTGTTGGATGTAGAAGACCTGCAACGAGGAACTACAAGACGTGTAGTGGGAAATCCTTTGAGAGGTAAGGAGACATGCGAGTGGGCCGTATGTATGAAAGTATGTAAAAAAGCTCCAGTTTTCTTTGGATTTTTTTTGTTATACAAAATTTATTGCGAGCTCTATTTAGCGTTCCGGGTGGGTTGTCTATTCATAAACTTTAAACAACTCAATGAACAGCCACCAAATTTTTGGACTTCCCCCTTTCAATCATTCTTTTTTCTAACGTTTGCCTTAGCATGGTAAGTTTTCACTGCTTAAAAGCTGTTTGTTTTTAATCTTCATTAATATTTTTTTTTATGAATACTATCCTAATTACAGTTTAATATTATATGCTAAATTTAATGTTTGTTAATGACTATATAGACTTAGCGCTACATATTGTAATAAATAAGTTAATACTAGGAGTAATCGGAGCTTAGAAGAGTGCGTTCGATATGTTTGTCAGGCGTACAGGTAGCAGTTGAGGAGGAAGGGTGGATGGTTAGGGCGATAGATTAAGCCCGGTTTCCATATGATCGCTACGATCGCTGTGATCGCTGCGATCGCTGAGAAAAAAAAGGTTCACCGATCATATGGAAACCACTCTCCAGCGATCGCAGTGACAACGATCGCTGAGATTGTTGTCGCTGCGATCGCTGGAGAGTGCTTTCATATGATCGCTATGATCGCTGCGATCCCTGAATAGAAGTTTTTTATTTTTTCTCAGCGATCGCAGCGATCACATGCGGTGGTAGCGATCATATGGAAACCGGACTTTAATTTGATGATAGCATATTTTAAACGTAAGGATTACTTACAGCGAAACCTCTATTTAATCTGTGTATCATTATGAAAAAGCCTTGAAGGCTAGTGATATCGTATGGTCTTTCTCAATAAGTGCTGCAGGAATTTGTTCGAGTGTGTTGATTTCAGTTATTTGAGTGGAGCTACTGCGGACTGTTAATAAGTTTTTCCGAATAAATAACATAGACCTAAAATGTTCGTTTGTTCGGTGCCTAAAATATCACAAGTCATGATGAAATGGCGCCGCTGAGCTTCACATCTCGGTAGATTTACTTTGTGGCACAACAGCCGCCGAGCTACACAACTCGTTAGATTTACTTTGTGGCACGACAGCCGCCGAAACTTTTGAAAGATGAACGTATTGAAAGATTCAGCAAACACAGATGGATAGTAGACCTTCAGCAAACTCTTAAATATGTACGCTTTACAAAGGTTCAGCACACTTTTAAAAGATGAACGTTTTACGAAGACAGAATAGAAGATTTCAGCAAACGTTTGAAGGATGAACGCCAAGGACACATGAATCACTAAGTCAGTTAGCGCGTCAAAGTGAGCCAAAACGTAAACAAGCGCCTCTAAGCGAGGCAAATGAGTGTCGACGACGACGACGCATGCAATCTCGAAAAAACCTCCCTTATTAATTGCACGGGACACCCAATAATTCACAAAACACCCAACACAAATTAGGGGTTGCGTTCTCGTACCTCGAACGCAAAAATATATTTTGCTGACTTGACTTAACTCAGAGCATTTGCCATCCCGGCAATCCACAACACATTCCAATTCTGATTCTAATCGTGTTATCTGCAAAGAGGATATCCCATCACGGCAGATGTGCAAATGTGCTGGTGCTTATGTTAACATATCATCAGGGTGCGAGTGTTAAGTGAATAACAAAAATAATAATAATGATAATAATAATAATAACAATAATAATAATAATAATAATAATAAAATGTCCCGTGTTCATGTTTTAAAAGATGCACATAACGGCCATTTTGAAAACCTCCACTGACTGCTTTCAATGACACAATTTGGTAAAGAGTACCAGTCTCTGATTGTACGTACAATAAAACTGTGTTGGCATTTGTTTGTTTTCGCACTAACTTGAATGAATATCTCAGGATGGAATTGCCCAGTGCCCCGTCGCCTTTTAAATAATATATAACGTGGAAATTGTATAGCTCATAGACCAGAGACCATTTTAAACATCAGTGTGAGTCGTGTCACTTTCCTTCGTGAGTAGCCATTTTCAATAATACAGAATTTTCGTGACAGTTCCAGTACTGGTGCTACATTCATTTTTAACAAAACGTGCCGCTCGTCTCTGCACATTCTCAATGTCCTTTATCTGTTTTTGAATGTGCCGGTCTCATGCGCAACATTTCGCGAAAATTCTGAATGATTTGAAATGGCCAACACTAGAGAAAAGAAGGAAAGTGACACGACTCACAATGATGTTTTATTGAGAGTTTTTGGTCTACCAGCTACATGAATTTGAGGGTCTCAATGGGGTTAACCGATAGGCGTAAAACGGCCAAAAATTTAGTCGATAGCCGTAAAAATTGAAAAATTTTAACCGTTAGCCGTAAATAGGGTAAAAAAGAGTTAACCGTAAAAGAAAGTGTTCCCTAGATTTGCCACTTTTAAGGAAGGTACTAAACTCACTTATGGTTGCGTTTTTTTATTTCCCGGCCAGCGTGGCCGTACGCACGTTAGGTAAAGCGCCTTTTAGGTGTTGACCAAGACCCTGGTTCCACTTCCGCCGCTCTCTGGGGGAAATAATTTTTTTTTTCATAGCGAAAGTGTGGCTTGTTACTGGGGATTAATATTTGCGATTTTCAGAAGGTCGTGCCCTCGAAACACTAGTGAAACAACACGCAGAGATCTCACTGTTTGTAAAACACGGTGCCGATAAACAACATTTCCCTGTTTTTCTCTGACGCTACGGTAGACATTGCCATGCCTAGTCCCTGTACGGCGTCTTCCCACGCAATCTCGGTCAAGGCATTTCGGTGGCAAACTCGCTCGGACTAGGTGACCCGAAACGCATTAGCCGTGCGAAATAATGAGGCCTACGGACAAGGCAACGGCTGACAGTGGTTCCGTACAGTCCTTCGCTATCATTAAAAACACTAGACACGGGAATTTTGTTATTTTGTTATTTCACACTAGAGCTAGAAACGGATTATCCGTCTGAGACAAGCCTGTGTACAGTCGCTCCCTTCCCGACAGACACCCCTTCTTCAATTTTTTTTTCTGAGGGGAGGAGGCGGCTGTACACAGGCTATCTGGAACGGATAATCCCGTCTTCAAACTGTCCGTCGAAATTGAAGGATAAAGTCAGGCGGATTGTTCATTCAAAATTAAAACTACTTCATTTTCAAATTAAGACGTATTTACCTGACGCGAATCATCAAACGGATAACCCGTCTCACACGAATAATCCGTCTCTAGTGTGAAAACGGCCATTTCTGTAGACTGTTCACAGTCCCCTATTTTTTCGTGAGATCGTCGAAATATAGCGCGTCTTACCGTTAATGGAGGCCATCTTGATTTTCAAATGTACCGAGGGAGCGGGCGTCGGGGATTATAGCTATAAGGGGAGAGGGGTGAGCGCTTCCTCCCAAACCACCCCCGTCACATAAGTAGTTGATACTCATGCAAGATGGCAGCCCGTAACGCAAAGCGCTCGATCTCGACGATCTTACGGAAAAATAGAGGACTGTGAACAGTCTACCATTTCTGTTGAAATGAATGTCGCGCCCCGACCTGTGAGTTGGGCGTTCGCGTGTGTGCTTTGCTTTTTCACAAAGATTATTCTTAAATTGACTATTGACATTTCTATGTGTAAAATAATATTAGATGTGGAATACTTTGTAAAAAGTACGATCTATCAAGTGTTAAAATTTTTCAAAAGAATAGCTTGTTTCACATGCCGAGATGATCTTAAGACCTTTGTTTTGCTTAAAGATACAAAAAATACAGGTTAATTAATATTTAACTTTTTGAAACAAAAGAAGTTAATTTTTAACTTTTTTGTTAACCGTAACTGAAAAAAATTAGCCGATAGCCGTAAAAGAGCCAAAATTTTAGCCGATAACCGTAAATGCCACCACCCCATTGAGACCCTCGAATTTCACACGGGAACAGGTCTACCGTCCGGCTCATTTCCTTCCACGATTCCTCGTGTGTATTCGAAAGTTAAAGTACAGCCAGACAGGTCTAAAGAATCGTGGAGATGTAATGTAATTCTCTTGGTCCTTCTTTGTTCTAACGTCATTACTCATGAATAAACAGTGACAAGTGCTTTATATATAACAATCGACCTTGTGCCAAGTTGACACCTTTTCTTTGAAAACTTAAAGAATTCGAATTGCAAAAAGAATTTCCTATCCGGCAATCTACAAGTTTATCACGGAGGATACATGCTTTACATTACCCAGGCCACTTAAGACATGACAACCTTTAGTTATTAATTACGCATATTTTGTAAAATGCTATTTAAACCGGTTTGCTTCCATCAGTGATACTCAAAAGTGAACTACAAATGTGGCTCAATGAAAAAAACACGTTAAACGCGATTTTAAATGACACGTGACATTACTTTGTCAGTGACGTCACAAAATACGATTTCCTAAAGTGAAGGGTTGCAAACTTTAATCTTAGGAATTTTCACCACCAAAGTGTTACATAAACAGTGTAAATCGTAAATTCGCATTGTATGGTTGGAAATGTTATTTGTCCTATCAGCTATTTAACTAATTAACAAGTCATGTGACCCTTTTCCCTTTATTTACCCATAGTTAATAGAGGGAATGATTATGAAACCCGACAAAGTTCTTTGTTGTATGTTTTTGTTCTCTTTTTTGGCCTTGACCCTGCACAAAACACAATAGTTGTTTACTCTGTACTGAGGAACTAACCAATTGAAACGTGCTGGTTACGTAATTCATGCATAACGTATGAACGCAAAACAAAAGATTGTGCAGGGTCGTGGACCTTCTAACATAAATCTTGGCATCTTTGTTTGCTCCTTTGATGTTTGCCGGGCTTCATAACCATTCACCTCCATTAACTATGATTTACCTATATACAAGTCGAGTTTTCAGAACCTTTTTAATAGCCTCTGAAATGAACCTAAAAGAACTTGTTGCTCTTTCATTATCCTTTCCCCATTTTAGAGTAAATATTTTGATCATTAATTCTCAATTATAAGTCACTTGACAAAAATTTGAGCTTCTAAAATATCTCATATTGCTAGGGCCATTAAGTTACATTTGTAGTTCAATTTTCAGAATCATTGATAGAAGCAAACCGTTCTAAATAGTATTTTATCAAAAAATGCACATTTGATTAGATACTCATACCTTAAGTGGCCTGAGCATGTCACTTTATTCCAGTATTCCTTTTCTTCCAGGCCAAATGCTGTGGCTCACATTAGATTTTGTTGGACGAAAGGAAATAGACAGTGTCAGCACTTTAACGCTCGTGGATTTAAACGGAACAGACCTTGAGACATTCAACATCACACAAGGGCAAGGCTTCTACAAGAACACCTATTTCGTTACCTTTGTTCCTTCCGCAGAGAAATTTAGATTCAAGGTGACAGGAATAGACAAGAGTGGAGCCCACTTTCAGCGTGCAAAGCCAACTTTATTCATTCTCGCTGACATTAAACTAAATCAAAATGTTCACGATATAAACGGTTCAAACTCTATTTTTCCCGGAGAGACCTTGGAGGTGGGAATCAATGTTCAAAACTCCGGGGACACGCAAACCTTGTATTTCAATGCATCAGACGACCTGCATTATTTCAAAAGCATTAGTCCCTCGAAAGACACCTTGGGAAAGAATGACACGTTGGTCCTTCGTCTTGCCCTTTTCGCCCCTAGCAATGCAAGATATGGAGTGACAAGCACTGTCACGGTATTTGCGTCGCAGGATTCTAAATTCACCCAAGTTGTTAATTTCATGGTTTTCTTTGTTACTGTAGCATCCAAGGTGAGCGAAATATGATAAGGAGAGAGGTGGGAACCCGGTAATTATTGCATGTTTTCTTAGGGTGTTTTCCATTTATTTGTTATAACTTACCGCCATACCATTCTCGTCGTAATGAGAATGTCGCTTTTAATCAAAACTATCCAGGAGGCGATGGTTTTTCAGCAAAAAACTCTTGGAAAAAGCCTATTTCATTGTCAAAATAACAGGTCCGACCATGGGCTGGCCGACCAGCTCTGACTTTTGGAAAGCCCCCTTAGATAGATCCCTTATTCCAATACCATACTATACATCAATGATTTTCTCGACAGGTCCAATGCCTTGCACCTGAACCGACTACCGCAAACCAGGACAAACCAACTATTTGAGGTCGCACAAGCAATAAACGAATGGAAATCATTCTAGAAATGCGTTCTTTGGATCTTTAAGTGAAATTGTGGAACTCGCGTGCAAATGAAAAACAAAAGAAAAAGCCATAAGCAAAACATCATTGATTGGAATCGATTTTTGTATTTGCAGTACCCAGACGTCTCTCCTCCCTCATGTTCCGTAACGAAGCAAACAGGGACATGCGCAAGTGTTTACGGAAGACCGGAGTGCGTGTCAAGCACGTGGTACACACGTGTCATGTTCATTGATGCCGGAGAAGGAATGTTCTCAATAACAACACGAGACAATGGGAATGGAACTTTAAACAGTAGGAGCATTCAATAGTTACTTTCTAACTGCCTTTAGGTTTGGTTTCTTTTTTTGGTTTTGGTTTCAAGAGTCGATTAATTGTGTTCTTAGAACGGTTATACAAACATCGTTTGCTGTCTTAGAAAAATTGTTTCCTAAAGACTGCTCTCTTGGCTCTAACTTCAGAATGTATAGCAGTCTTTCGCAGCTCTCTCTCTCTATTTTCGTTTCGTTTTGTTAGTGTTTTTGGTTTTTGTTTTTGTTTTTTCATCAAGTAAACACACACTTAGAGTGTTTTCACTCATGTGGCCAGCCGCTATGAAAATTTATTGCGACAAAAGAAAGTGTTTATATAAGATAAGGGTTCAACTCCCAAGGGACCGTTTTGAGTACCAACATGGTCGCCGTTTTATTTTCAGTGGGGGCATACCAACATGACGGACGCGACGTCGTTTGAAAAGGCTGCATAAAGTAAGAAAGCAATCAGTTTTATAACAACAACTTGTTTTGTGTTATTCTTTTCAGTCGATCCCTTCAACCAGGGTACAGTCAACAAATCCATCTCAGCTTCCTTTACCTCTGACTGCTGCAATCCCAGAGTTCTGTTCGTCGGTCTTGACCTGGTAGGAAATATGGGCACTTGTTCCATCAGCCTTGTACCTGATATTGTGTCCCTCAGAGCCAAACCAAGCAACACAGCTGTTTCCCTTTATCCTGGGAACACCACCAAGGTCCCTTTTACACTACTCAACCTCGGCTCCGCGGGATCGTTCTCTTTTCAAGTAACTAAAGCGCCTAAATTCTTCAGTTACGTCATTCCCTTCAGCCTTGCGCTTGAATCAAATGTCAGTACAGCTGGCTACGTGATGATCAAGTCACTCGGTGAGGTTAATGAGATGCAGAATCTGACTGTAAAGGCAATTTCACAGTCAAACAGTGCCAGCGTAAAGGAGGTTACATTAGTTCAAATCAAGGTATCGGTTCTCAAACACGTGCAATTAGAAGTTGTGACACCTAACGATTCCTACCCCTTGTCACCTGGGAAAGAGCTGGAAGTTAGCTTTACTGTAAAGAACTTGGCCTCATCTGAAACCTTCACATTTCTGGTGAGTTATAGTTACTTGCATTAGTCACCTCCATATCTTCCCATGATCCACTGTTCCCACTATTCTTAAGAGTTCTATTACAATCGTCCCAAGACTTGAAAAGAAAACAGTGCTTTGTGGAAAGTCAAGGGGCAAACAGTGTATCTTTGGAAGATTTGTAAGTGCCAAACGATTAATAAGGCGGTGACGGTCGAGGCGGTCAAAACAATAGTGATTCTGCATATTTATTGTAGATTTGTATAATAATTGAAATATTTACTCTAGTTTGTATGATCAAAAACTGGAACGATAAAACGGTTAGTTTTTACGAAAGGCGTGGGAAAAAAAGCGGAATTGCTGTCTTTTTCTTGGGATTTAGCTTAACGATGCTTCATGTCTGCTTTTTTTTTTCCGAGAACTTACCACAAATATTTTTATTTTTACCACAAAAGGAACTCCAACGAGAAATAACAACAACATCAACAATTTGTGTTGTGGGCTAAAAGTTATTACTTTAATTTATTTCAAAGCTAAATTTCTGCTCCAGGGTTACAAACAACTGTTTTTCCTCCGATCTTAGACAAAGAAATTAATTATGCCTACCCTTTTTGTGGGATATCTACTTCACTCGAAAGTGCTTTACAGAAAATTTACTTGAATAAGCTTCAAAACAAAAGCAGCAAGTTAAATGTCTAACAAATCTATAACTAAGATAGTTTAGTGAAAGTAATTAGCACTCTAAAAGTTCACTAAATATTACAGATTCTTACATTTCTGGTGGCCTTTTTAAATTTGTCAACTGAGGTGAATTAAGCTCCCTCAATGCCTTATCCCAATTATTGAGATCCTTTTTGAAAACCATATTTTATATGAAAAAGTCATCTCAATAAAGATTATTACTATTATTATTTATTCCACTCGTTTGTTTTCTTCAACAGGTACAAAGTAATCAATCTTCAATTAATGGAAGCATTCAGCCATCTCCAGTCTCCCTCGATACAATGCAATCTTCCTCCTGCATCCTGGTCCTCACGTCACGATTCGATGCTGATGAAAACACTATCGCGCTCGTTAACGTCACGGCAGCGCCTGCGTCACCAAACGCTGATCAAAAGCAGCTGCAAGTTTTCTCTTTGACAGTGGCCGTCGGTCGCAGAGCCTCGTCCGTAACCGAAAACTCCTTGGAAAATGAAACCAAACTTGAAACTTGGCACATAGTGTTGATCTGCCTCTCATCGTCTGTTGTCCTAATGCTGCTACTGTTTCTTATTATTTTGTTATTAGTTCAAAAATGGAGACGCGGTTCCTGTTTCCCCAGGAGGAGTGAGGGTCACACAAATCCAGGATATGCCAGCAGTCAGTTACATCTTGACAACCTCGAAGTTTAAAATCACCATTAGAGATATTACCACGACTCTATTATTTCATGGAAATATTTCAAGCTGACCGCTAGCCTGCGAGCATTTTCGCATCCGCGGGTGTAGGGAAACTTTTTGACGGCAGAGCCGCCATCCCGCGAGGAGAATGGGCCGAAGAAAAGTGAGGCTGCACGCGAGTTCAGGGCGGAAAAACGTAATGAGCATGCGTGAACTTTTTTGCCCAGATCCCTTGGCCGGGTTTGAAAAAATGGCGGGATTTCAAATATTTTATTGCCTAAAAATAAAATGTTTCCACTCATAACCTGAAAAGAAAAGGCAATTTGTCTTCAAAAGTTGCAAGCTGTAGTTATAACCTTGTCGGTAATTAATTTTCTCGAAGAATACCTCATAGTAAAACGGACTTTAACGACATTAATTTCCCAGCGTTGTACTGGAAATGTGCATGCGTTGGTCCAATTTTTTTCAAGATGCATTCACAAAATGTGTTCATATAAGGAAGTTCCTGGATATATAAGGTCCGGAGCTCCACTGTGGACACAAAAACAACATATCTTTGGACAGTGATTTGCCCAAAAAAATCAACGCTTGCCCACAATGTGTTTGAAGTCACTGAACTTTGTCGCACTCGAGCTGATATTTTAAAACCCTCTCTCGATCGGACACTCGTAGTTTCGCAGATCACTAAAATATAAACAAAATCCTTAATGTAGAAGTTATTGCGTTGATATCTGGGCAGAAAAAAGGTCAATCTTTATCTAGTAAAATCTTCCCAAAAATCGGTTTCTAAGCAACTATATATAGTTTTTTAAACTTGCTCGTTTCGTGCAGATATATAAATTTTGCTTTGTGTTGTCAAGTTGACCACGCATAACATCTGTCAAAAACCTACGCGTAAGTAGGATTTCCTTCAAACAAAGTTAAAGTTACGTTATTTCAAAAACTTCTTGCTGACAATGAAGAAATGAATTTTCTGTACGAAAACAACCTACCTAAAGATCTTAAAAGCAAAAGACCAGTTGTAACTTGGCAGCCAAACCATGATTCACCATTTAGCTATTTTCAAAAAGCTTAACTGGTCCATGCGAAGGTCTTCGTTTAAGCAAATTAAACTCAGCCGATCATTAGAAAATACAGAAAACTGCACATAAGGGTTTGTTTTGCTCGCCTAAGTCAAATCAAGCTGCAGCAATTGTTTACGGGAAAAGAGTCAATTGTTTTGAAGTCACTGCCGGCATTTGTCGTTCTCTACTTCACAGCGAGTGAAAAAGACAATTTGCGTACAGAAAGTTGTTCTTGTAAAGAAAAGAATCTTTCACAGTGTACTGGAAAACAAAACTATGTAATGAAAAATGAAAAAAAACTCTAACTATTATTACTTGAGCAACAGAAAAATGATCTTGAGTAAGTTTGCTGGCCTTCTATTTCCGAGAAAGTTTAATAAGCGCACAAGTTTGTTCACTCTGATGCGTTATAACAGCAATATGTTTCTTTGACTGAAGACAAAGATAAAGCTGGTTCTGCAAAGGTAATAAATCTGGGCATGTAAAAAGAGTAACTGTAACTACTAATAACAGAATATACAAGCGGGTTTTAATTCAACCCGGGGAAATCAACTCATAAATTAATCGGATGCACAATCAGAAAAAATACTCGCCTCTTTAGAAATGTTCAAAACCTTTTATTCCACCTCAGACTGACGGAATGATCCGTTTTTCCTTTAACATTGGTTGTTCTGAATCCATAAGTAATTTTCAAGCGACGAAAAAAAAAAGCAAACATGTCAAATAAAAGTGCTTTACATGGAGCAAACGTTCGCACCTCGTGCATTTCACTCAGAACTCCAGCAACAAACAATAGTACGGCAACACACAGAAAATTCCCGCCTTGAGCCTGCGATAAGGGATGCGCAGAAGCTTGCGCAGAACGTTTTCCGCCCTGAAGCACGCGAGCTATTGACTTTTGAATACCCCGCGTTCACCCACGAACGCAGCGATCTAATTGGTTAAAACTGATAGGCGCCGACAGGCTACGTTAATAGAGACCTTAAGATCAAGGTTTGGTCATTTTACTGCAAACGACAAACTGCGGTTTGCAGTCAACGGTTTCACGTTACCCGTCTACCCATACTTGGGACTTAAGATTCTCTGGTGGTAGCTCGCAGCTGCCATATTTGTTTTCATTCATCCACTTACTTCTATATCAGCGGAGAAATTGTCCTCAAAATTACGTTTCTTGAAAAAGGAATTCTATAATCGATGAGCAAAAGAGTTCTTAAAAGTCGTATTTCTTCTCAAACGCGGGATTGATGATGATACTTTAGGGTGCAAAAAATCTTGCGGTAAAAGGTCTCTATCATGACAAAAACCGAGGTCACGCGGCACAAACATTTACACACCAAACTTATGATAATAAGCTTCTGTAGGCCTGTACTACTTTTGCCTCAAATGCCGCTTGGTTTTATTTACAGTTTTCTTTCCAACGGGTAAATTATTATGCTCTGGAGGATTCTTAATTTGGACTAAGCAAATTCAGTAGCCTATTTGTCACTTGTCTCACGCTGAGAGGTCATGAAGTTGGTCTGTTTCACGCAAGACCACATTTATACACGTTTAAAAACCGCCTGTTTCTAGCCGGTAGATAATGCTATGAGGGGATTCTTAATTTTTACTGAACAATGTTATTTTTGCCGCTTGTCGAAATGAAAGTGGTCTGCTTCAAGCCAATTAATTTCTTTGGTGTTTGTTTCTGACCGGATTTGACCTCTGATGCAGTTTAGCATAACATCTGCACTTGCAACTTCCTGTCAGTTTGTTTACATTAACTTTGCTCCTATTGGATAGTATCTTGACACCTTGAAAGGGGCGTAGTTCAAAAATCAATAGCCTGCGTGCAGGCTCACTTTTCCCCGCTGGATGGCGGTTGTGCCTAAATAATACCGGTCAGAAGGACAGCCGAGAGGTACTGGAGACGACTTCCCAATTCGGCTGCCCCTCCGAAATTCTCGGTAAATCCAATATGGCGTCTTAGTCCTGACTTGCAGGTGTTTGTCGACTTGTTCACATGCTGGTATAGGAGAAGGAGGGGAATAGTGCGAAGAAAAGTAAGGCTTTGCAATATGCTAGTTTGAAAGCCCATTCCATGACCACTTAGAGGTTCGTTTGAAAAGCATTCTTGAGTAGAATTGTATCGGATGAGATCGTATAGCTTTTGTGCATGAACTTTTTCCCTCTAACCGGTATTACGTCGGAAGGTAATACCACTCAGAGGGGTCACACTAGATAAGTAAGGAAAATGACCTTCATTTACTCTCAACTGGATTTTAATGACATACCTTAAAGCTTTTCCGTATAGGTTTTCTCCAGATCTAAACAACGTTGGACTTAAAATATAATTATCGTTTCTGTTCTGTTGTCTTGTCTGTCTGACTGGTATTACGTCGGAAGATAATGCCGATCAGAGGGTCACGCTGGATATATAAGGAATGTGACCTCCATTTAGTCTCTCTTGGCTTCTTATGACATAGCTCAAGGCTTTTTTGTGTAGGTTTCCCCTGGAACTGAACATGACCCGTTAATTAAACTTATTGTTTCTGTTCTGTTATCTTTTCCCTCTGACCAGTATTACTTCGGAAGGTAATACCGCTCAGAGGGTCACGCTGGATATATAAGGAATGTGACTTTCATTTAGTCTCAGTTAGATTTTTATGACATAATTTCAGGCTTTTCTGTTTTGGTTTCTGTCAACTCAGAACATAATAATAATAAAAAAAGATATGTACTTTGTGCTGAAAAATGGGTATATTGTTCTGATAATGGAAAATTAACAAAATAATTCAATAATTATTTCTGATTGTTGTCTTGTTTATACATCGACTTAGTAGCCCGCATTCTAACATGCAACTAGGAATTCTTATTTTTTGTGGAGGAGGGTGACAGAAACAAAAGAAATGACTGATTGCAGGTTACCTGCACTCACACCGTGCTGTTAATTACACATTGTTTGTATCATAAGGCCCACCCTAAATAACTACCATTGCTGGATCCACACTACTTTCTAAGGAGGGGCCCCCCTCAAAAACTCACCCTTTAGGCCTCGCAGCAGACCCTTCACCTCTTCCCCTAGATCTGCCACTATTAATGCTTGCAGGGATTAAACATTGGCCATGTGTTTTTATTCTACAGCATTCATATATATATTTTTTAATTTTCCACTCCCAAGTACAAGTATCCAGGAGCCGATCCAATAAGTGCTCCTGAAGTATCTTATTAAACATAAATATCACTTTCAGAAAATCTCCATACTCCCCCTATACTCCCTACTGGAAGTACTGGGAATTCCAGAAGGTGGGGGGATTGTCAAAGACCCCCAAAAAAGAAAGTAATTCCCAGAGGAGTGTTGCAGGTGTGTAAAATGAATAAAAGTAAGAAGAGAGCAAGAATCCAACATTAAGTAGGCCACTTGCAAGCTCTAGAAAATCTTTTCAGTTTCATGACGCGGCCAAGTGCACAATTAACCATTGATATGAAAACGATTGTTTTATTCTGATGCAAATAAAACTCATTTCCATATGAATGGTTGTGCACTTAGCCTCGTTTTGAAGCCGAAATTTTTTTTCCTCGAGAGAAATTAAAATCGGCGGGAAATACGATTGAGGAGAAGTAACATGTGAACACTCGTAATTCTGTCATGGAATCCTTTGAAAATTTGTGGTCTTCTGGTGTGGTGGTAGTCACCACACTAGAAGAAGCTTATCGAGTAATCGATGAATATGAAAAGGAAAAAATTTGCAAATTTATTGTGCTGCGAGTGGACAAAGGCTTCGGTGCGAAAGGTCAGTCACAGGTCATTGTTTTTCTATTCTCTTTATTTCTGCCATAAATACGAGTGAAAAGAACTAAAATAAAAGCTTTTTTCTTGTACCTTCGATTGGACTAAAGCTGAATGTAATCGATTGCTTAATACATTTGATAGCTAAAGAAAAATTACCGTGCAAAATTTCTCATTGAGTTGCGCCTCGTGCGCAGAATGTTAAAAGCGTGGAAATGTTTTATGGACAAGTAGTTTTCCGTACTTGGTATATTAAGTGGTTTTATTCTCTTTGCAATCTGTCATTTTGTTCTCTGTACATATTAAAATTACCGGTAATGCATCCGACTATAATTCAGAGATCGTTCAATATTCTCCCGTAGAAAAATTCCAGGCAATTTGTAGTTCTAATGGGGGTGGGGTAGGGCAAAAGAAAGCCTTCCTCGAATTTTTGTTTTGGTGATACATACATTCATACATACAGACAAACATACATACATGCATGCATACATATATACATACATGTTTTTTATTATTATTATTTGGAGTTCTTATGCAACGGGCATTTTGCAAAAAGTAAAATCTTTGTGGTTTATTGGTATTAAGTAAAACTTGAGACGAGGTTGATATGGTTGATATGTTGATGTGTATTCTCAGCGGTTCACATTATGTTATTGCCTTGTCAAAAGCCTTCTTCTTTGTATTCGCTTTAATTTAAGATTAGTTTACGTCACCAGTCGGTTACGCCATTCCTTATGGTGCAGCACCTCCTAAGAGAAATCCTGGATCCGCCCCTGGTATTTATCGTGTTATCCGTCGAGGCCGTAGGCCGAGGCGGATAACACCCTCCTCGATCTCCATAATTCTTCATAAGATACTCAGCCTCATTCATTAACTGTTAATTAACACTTTTTTGCTGAGACTTGCAGAACAAGCCTTAAATTTCTTTCCTTTCTTCATTTCTTCTTGACTTTCAAATCTTTCAACTGGTATTTGTGATCTCTCTGTCCACTCATTCCTCTCTGAATCAAACATTTCAACGGTCAAGGCTCTTATGTAAAAACCACCATCGGTAACTGAGGTCCAACCCAGCACGGTCATGTTGAAACGCAGACCATGCAGACTGCAGACTGCAGACTGCAGACTGTGCAGACCGTGCAGACTGTGCAGACTGTGCAGACTGAGTGTTATTTTTTTTGGCTTGTACCTTCATTTTCTAGTAAAATTTTTCGCTGTGGCTATATGGCCGGTAACCGGTCAAGGTTTTCAAAACACTAAATGGCTAGCAGTCCTATATTCTCAGTAAAATTTCGCAGTCCACTCAATGGCAAAGAACAAATACTGAAAACTCGATATTATTTCTATACATCAACGCAAAGTTAAGATTACCTTGTACAAACAAGCTTTTTTGTTTCATCATATAAACGTCGACAAGATAATGTTGAAGTGTATTTCAGCTCCAGAAGGGAACTAACGCGTAGAGATTTTTCCCGCCGGTTCTCCACGGAAGCCGCATGAAAGGTCAAGATGTTATGACGTCAAACGTCGCCTGTCACGCCATGCTTTGGATAGAAAATAGTAACGAACATCCAAAGACTCGAGACCAACAAAAACATAATATAGAAATCCCACAAAACCGGCTGGTTTGATCAGGATCACGACTTATGATAGTTCAGAACGGCTGAATTTTTTCGATTTGTGAAATTTACTGAGAATATGGGACTGCCGGCCATTTAATGTTTTGAAAACCTTGACAGGCAGTCGAGCTGAAAAAAGTTGTAAGTGTCACAAAACACGGTTTCGTCAGACTTGAGATCTATAAAGCATTTCAGGATCGCTTGACTTGTCTTAATCGACATATGATAGTTAAATTAGCTAGAGTCTTTCGATTTTGTGAAATTTACGGAATATGGGACTGCCGGTCATTTAGTGTTTTTAACACCTTGACCGGTTACCGGCCATATAGCCACAGCGAAAATTTTTACTACATTTTTGTATAGTTTCCCGCAGGAGCGAGCACGATGGAGAAAGGTAAGCTGTTTCTTTCTGTAACTGTATTATATTGCCACGATTATTTAAATTTTTTTAGTAGAGGAAGCTTTTTCAGGTTAAGTGACTTAAAATAAAACCCTTTTCGGCTTCCTACAATGGCTACGCGAGAGACATTTCCTCAATTTCCTTGATTGTTGATGATCGTCTTTGGTTTCACTCTGTAATTCAAACCGGTGACTTACCGTCATTTCTTCAAATCTTACAGATACCGATGTCATCGTTGTTAGCTCGGGATATCAGACCGCGACGTTTGAGAGATGGGCCTTGCTTTAAAATGTGTAAATAAATCAACGGTAATGCAAGTTAAAAGTAAAAGTTAAGAAAGGTAATCCTTCAAAAGAAAATTTTGAACGTAGTCAATAACATAGATACGAAATTTCTTATTTCTTACCGGACTTCCAGTAAATGTGAGAAATTTCATACCAACCCACCAGTCCTGCTGCCTTAAAACTTAACCATGCCAACGCCCATTTAACATTGTTGATTATCTCACGCAGTCGGATTACTGCTCCGCTACACTTTCCTTTTAGGGAAAAGGGGAGGAGGTGGGTAAAAACAGACAGCGTCGGATAAAAACAGAAAGCGTCTTCACTCGATGAAAGTGTGAAAAGAATGATCAGTAATCGATACTCGCCTCGATTTCATACGGGCTCAACTCCCTAGAGGGAGTATGCTAAAAATGCACCATCCTAACCCATCTAATACGTCCTAGATTATGTAACGCCAACTTTCTTTTAACCGTCACACATAAGTACAGAAAGATATACTAAACGACAATTCGTTCGACTGTTTCAGGATTTAGTTACTATTATCGAAAAACGATTTGTAAGTTTATTTGACATTATAAGAAAACTTTATGAATAAACTGTTTTTGTAACCACCAGACAATTTACACTTTATCTACAAGGCTCATGTCCAAGCCTCTCAGTTATTTCAAGGCTATAACATTTTGCTAGTTACATTTCGTGGTTACATTTTGCGGCGTAACAACGTGTCTTCTTGATTGCTTTTAGTTTTAAATTTGGTAAATGATATAGATGATTAGGAGGATGCAAAGCACGAAAACTCCAGGTCCTCTGAGTTGTTCGAACAGCGCATAACACTATAACGGAGGTAATTCCCCTTATCCATTGTATGCGGTCTCAACTGGCAAGAAAGTTATCTAGTGGATAGCATTGTCTAGCCTTTAAAAAACTGGGTCCAGGCATAGGATCCTGGTCCAGACCATAAATTAATGCTATCTTTAGCATTAAGCAATACGTAATATATTTTACAATAAAGTTCCATGCTTATCACCCCAGGTACATGTACACTGTTGCTGGAGACTACAATTATTTTTCTTATTTTCTGTCAGTAGTAGCCGTTGCCTAAAATGTTTCAGTCAAGCTGGACCTTTGCATATACTACTGCTTCAGATCAGAACTAGTGGCTGCACAAAAGGAAAACCTTGATAGCATGCATTTAGCAGTTAATGAAAGGCTTTTGCCATATCAATATCTGGATACCTTGTCATGTGCACTTTCTTAATTTAGGGGCTTGAGTTTGTGTATCACTTTTTTGCTAAGTCTTGCAGAACAAGCTTTAAATACCTTAGACTTCTTCATTTCTTCCTGACGTTCTAATCTTTCAACTGGTATTTGTGATATCTCCGTCCACTCATTGCTCTCTGAATCAAACATTTCAACTGTTAAGGCTCTTGAGCAAATACAACCAGGAAAAACTACGGTCCCACCTAGCACATATAGCCTCCCCTGAAAACACACCATGCTTGCATTGAATCGTTGTTGCTTAAGACTAGGAATCAGCTGCCACTCATCAGAAGCAGGGTTGTACACTTCACAGGAGCTGAGATAACCACGATCAGTTTCACCTCCTGCTATAAAGATCTTGCCATTCATAGCTGCACCAAAAGCATTATACCTTCCCTCATTGCAACAGGCAAGTTCTTCCCATTTGTTGTCCCTTGAATCATATCTTGATGTTCTGTTGGTGTTTTTTCCAGCTATTATGTACACGTATTGTACATGATCATTAACAACACAAGGGTACTGTTGTGCAAAAGGCGAGGATTCCATTTTGTTCCACTTAGTAGTTTCTGAATCATGTCTGTGTATTTCTACTTCTCCAAGCTGAGGATAGGAAGGGAAAAAGACTGCATGTAACTTATTGTTTAAAACTAAGTAACTTTTAAATTTTGTCTGAAATGCTCTTTGAAATGCTCCCCAGGTGTTGTCTTCTTGTTCATAGCATTCCATCACCTGTGACTCAACCACCTTGTGTATCTTTGAATCAAAAATGCAAACTTTACTTTTATACCAGGCAGGAGTGGGATTTTCATGCTCAAACAGTGTATCTGCCATCCTGTACCACATATTTTCCTGAGGAAAGTAACACAATGCCTTCCTCCCACCACAAATAAATATCCCATCAGTGTGTGTCTCCTGGCATTTTCTTGGTAAATGGGAAGATTCGCCATCACTGGAACTCAGCAGAGATGACTTCATGGCATTAACTACAAAATTTAAACAAAATACAGGGTTTTCAGTAATCAGTTCTTCTTTGACCAATGTATTCAGTAGAAAGTCATGTGATATTGATGACAGGCGAATCTGGTGCAATAACTCTGGAAAATCTTTTTCTCTCTCGCTCTTATTGCGAGACACCCACTTGACAATTCCTTGGAAAATGTCTTCCTCGGCATTCACAATGACGTCATCACTAGACACCCACTCCATAACTTGCTTCACATTCAGATTTAGAAAATCCTCTGTTTTCATAACAGTACTGAAATTTATGTTGATTACTTCACAGCATTTTTCCTTCAGCTCCAAAACCTCATACTTGTCAGCAAAATAATAATTGAAAAGGCAGTTCGCTGTTGTCACATGCTCCTTCAAGACATTGGCCGCCATTGTTTTAAGGCTTGGCAAAAGAAGAAAATTTGCCGTTGCAATCAAATTGTGTGCTCTCTCCTCAACGACCGTGACATTCCCAGTGTACAAGTACGTTAGCGCATCTTCCATCACAGATTCAGTGGCCTCTTCTAGCTCTACTTTGATCAGTTGTTCGTTGCTTTCTTTCATGTCGCTTGTCAGAAGTGTCAGAAAGAACGGGCTGGCTGCTGCTAACACAGCTCTGTGAGCTTTAAACTCTTTGCTCTTTACTGCGATCGTCACGTCACACAAGCTATCGTTGTTTCTCAGGATATCCAGACGCTCAAGAAGTTCATGACGATGTTTAAAAGGATCTACTGACATCGGTTTCGCAAGATTGTGCATTTTGCAGGATGATGCGGAAGTAAACATCCCTAACCATCACCCCTTGCGAGGAAAACCCTAACCGAGAACGCACTGGGGAAAAGTCTCTTACCAGGGGCGCTTTCCATTTAGTCAAAATTTCCGGAATTTCTGGTTCGGCGGTAAATGGAACACGTTTCGACGGCTCGTCTCACTGGAAAATTCCCAGAAAAAGTGGAAAATCTAAAAAGGTGGGCCCGTTTTCCGGGATGGAATTTCCGAACGGAATGTCGTGTTCCATTTACGTTTCTCGTAGTTTGTACCAGTTCCAGGTCCACAGTCGGGCACCGCGACGTACCGGGGTTTAAGACCAAATGGAACAACTTTTACCAATCGGAAATTCCACTTTTGCTCCCACCGAAATTTCCGGGTTTTTTTCTAAATGGAAAGCGCCCCAGATCTCTCTCATCCTCCCTCCCCCGCGCTTTCTATCTTTGACCAAGTCTAAAAGGGACAGGGGTAAATCAATATTTGTGAGCCGTTGAGAGTTTGAAACCCTGACCCTGTTTAGGACAAAAATTTCCTAAAATTACATACCCTCTTTAGAACAACACCCTCAATTTTATTACCCTGTTTAGTAGCCTTCCCGCAGCCGTCCTTTGGGGTTCGTTCGTCACGCAGAAATGAATGCGTGACGAACGAACCCCAATGGACGTCTGCGGGGAGGCTACCTGTTTAGGAGAAAGAAGAAAATGCTATTTGTTTTATTGGCAATCGCGATAGAGCAAATTCGCGTTATAGACTTTTGTATACTTGGAGTACATGAATATACAACAACTCTCTTTGGGGTTCGCTGGGTCTTTATTGCCTAGACCACCGAGCGATACCCTCAGGGAGGGATGGGACAAGAAAAAGCTTACAATCGTGTTTAACGCGACAGCTGGCTAGAATCGCATACAGTGACACACACCTGCGTGCAGCTTGCATATATATACATGGGCTTGGCGCTGCACTTCCGTCACTCGTATTTAATCCTGATAAACAGTTTATCACCCATAACAAGATTCATCTCGCAAATCATTAAATCAATCGTGCAACCAATTGTTAGTTTTCACATGATGTCACTAAAATTCAAACGAAAAAAAATCGATCCTACCGAGATTTTACTTTCACGATGCATTAGAACAGCTGAAAACTAATTTTCATACAAATTTTCGCTTCAAAAGGGTTCTTGGTTTTGTGATAGAGTACGCTTGAATTTCTAAGCTTTTGCGTGAAGCGGCATTTACATGACGGCCAAGAAAGCTGTCATGTAGGTTAAAAAAATGACCTATTTCAGGAAATTTTACTATTTAAGCAGTTCATGTATTAAAAAAAGTATTACTTTAATGTTTATGAGTTTCTCGAGGAATAAATTCACGCTTTTGTAGCAAAACTCGGTAACAGATCCGTCCGCCATGTTGGAGCTCATCCAAGTGAACACCAGCATGGCGTCTCCATACAAATCTCTATAAGTTTGCGTAAAACATTTCTTCGGATATCTCGTATACGAAATATTCCTCTGACCTGAATCTTGGCGAGGGTCTTTGTATATATACCTCCTTTCATTTCCAGATTCTGGACTTTATCTATTGAACGGTTTTGATTTTTATTTTGATCTATTTTGAATGGCGTGACACTGAAAACCAGCAATACCCTGTTGACAGAGTCACACAAACTTATATACCCTGTTTAGGACAGAGAGATCAAAAACCATACCCTGTCCAAAAGCACATCCCCGTATAGGCCATTTAAGGGAGTACAGAGTACCGCCCTCCCCCGGGCACCCAGTTCTCTAGCCATTTTACCTTTTCCTGGTTAATTTACGCTTTTCTGATGAAAATAAGTGAAAGCAGCCAGCAGATGGTGGCAAATAAAGTTTTCCCTGAACCGCTAGCGCTCTCGAGAAGGTTGTGCCCGGGGGAGGGGGAGATACTCTATTATATAACCCATATAGGTATGTTTCGCCCCAAAGGGTATTTTTTTCGCCGTTTTGGTCTGAAAACGGGTAAAGACTTCTCCCATTTTGGTCTGAAATCGGGAATGGTTTTCGAGGAAGAGTATGAACATATTTGACGTTTCAATTTCAAATGAATAAGAAAGAGAGAGTAATAGGCCAATTCGAAAAATATTTAAAGAAATCTTTTTGTTGGCGTCCTCATCTAAGTAATAAGGCCGGGTCTGAAAACGGGTATGGATTATAGAGACCAGGTCTGGAAACGGGTGTGGAAAAATAACAGTTTGGTCCGGAAATAGGGTCAGAATTTGGAGAACAAGGCAGCACACCCCCACTAAGAAATCCCGGGTGGTACTTGAGTTAATTTTTGCTGGGTGTGTGCCGCTGGCCTCTCAGAGCCCCTACCCCCTTTTACTCTATTCTGTGGCCAATTACAGTCAACTCTCGCCTTGCGGACACCCCTTTATAACGGAAACCTCGATAATACGGACAGCAGCTAAATCCCCGGCAAAAATAAACTACAGTCGTTTGACTGAAATAAACTCTCGCTATTACGGACTCTCGCTAATGAGGCAATACCTCGAGGTCCCTATAGTGTCCGCAATAAAGGGAGTCCTCAACGACTGTGACATTCCCAGTGTACAGGTACTTTAGCGCTTCTTCCATGACAGTTTCAGTGGCTTCTTCTAGCTCTACTTTGATCAGTTGCTCGTTGCTGTCTTTCATGTTGCTTGTCAGAAGTCAGGAAGAACGGGCTGGCTGGCGCTAAAACAGCTGTGTGAGCTTTGAACTCTTTGTCCTTTAGTGCGATCGTCACGTCACAAAAGCTATCGTTGTTTCTCAAGATATCCAGACGCTCGAGAAGTTCTTGTTTCGGTACCCTCGGAAAAGGGTCGTTGGGTTTGAAGTCAGTTGTGTGAAATTTTCGCTAATGAGACGGTCAGCCGGGTTTAGAAATTTTGCTATTCTTAGTTTACGAAAGCTACGAAATTTCTAGGTGCCGAAATAAGAATCTAGTGATTACTACGAAAGCTACGAAATTTCTAGGTGCCGAAATCAGAATCTAGAGATTACTACAAAATCCGAAATTCTTAGGTGAACAAACCACACAAATCCTGAAACTCTGAGCCCAACAAACAGTCACCACGAAACATTTTAGAAATTTTTAGCTGTTCTTGGGCTCTCGAAAATTTTAGCCATTCTAGAGGGCTCCGAACAGATATTTCCCAGAAAACGGTAGTTGGGTGCCCCTGGGGTAAGCTTATATGATTTCTAGTTCAACATAACCTTACTTCCTCAGATTTTCTGGGATGAAAAAAGCGTTTAATTCACGAGGAAGCTAACATATTTATTATACTACTGAGTTGATCATCATTAAAAAGGGAACATGTTCTTTTTTCCATGATCGAGAGATGAGGCTGAGACACGGTCGGCATTATATTCTACCCACCAAAACCACATCGATCGAGAGGGACTGAGATTGAATTTTGAATACCTTAAAAGTCGTAACCGAAGATTCTCGGAAAAAGTACGGATGATATGCACGAATAGCCGAACATCCAAATACTGGATCGGACGTTCTAACCACAGAACCACCAGGGCTCTAGCGTTGGTGGAGTCGGAATTCTGCTATACCAGCAGAGTGTACTACACTTCTTTACTGGGAGCTGAAAGAAAGAGAAAGGCTCGAGAAAGGCTGCGTCCATTTCATAGTAATGGGGGTGCAGAAAATATATCAGGGGGGTACAGTTTCATGCATAATGACTGAGATGTTAGTAAGATGTTGGAAACGAGCAAAGCGGCGAGAACGAATCGCGAAGCTCGCTGGTATATAAGTGCTCGTTCTTTCTCACGCGGAGAAAAATCAAGAACAACCTCTGGAACTAGAGTAGCTAGGTGTAAATTACAGCGAGCTTTATATTCCCTCCCCCTCCCCCCCCCCCCCCCAACCCCACTGCAAGAAGAGGATTCTTTCCGGCATAGATTTTATCGACTATATTGACTTCCAAAATTATTTATGATTGACTTCCAGAATTCTAAATTTGTAAGACTTCTGAAGCCGCCTTCACAATTGCGTTTTTCGCTGCCGTCAATCATAATTATGATCACAGGCAACAAACCTTGAAACACAGAAACACACAAAACGGATCGAAATCCACCAATCACAAATCACAAACCTTGACCTTTTGAACCCGATGAAGTAAAGTTTTGTTTCCTAAGAGGTCCGTTAAGATGATTGACGGCAGCGAAAAACGCAATCGTCAGTTGGCTTTTGAACTTCAGAATTCGCATGTTTGTGAAAAGCGCAATAAGAGCATGGTTTCTCCTCAGTTCTTCCAAGTGAAAATGTTCACTGGAAGTGTAAGTGTGCTGCTCACAAGTGCACATTAAAAATAATAATAATAATAATAATAATAATAATAATTTTTTTTCTATTTTTTTATTTAAAAAAAATTCTTCTTGTGTACGAAAGAGAATTGTCGTAAAATGACTATCTAAAAACTACTAATAACAATTATAAAAAGCATCAAAAAGTTAATAAAAAAATAAAACTATCTAAAAAATAATAATAATAATAATAATAATGATAATAAAAGTAAAAAAACAAAATATTTTGTATGTGTAAACAATAACAACTTATATAAAAACCATGATTAAAATTTTCATTGTGTCAATAATTATTATGCTTTATGAGTATGGTCTTAAAAAGTCCGTCAGTACTTTGCAGAAGCGTAACTATGCGCCTAAAAAAATAAAAACCCTTGCCTCTTTGGAGATTTAACAATGGTTATAGGTAAGGGCTCAAATCTGCGGTCTGGACAGGTCGAGTGGTTTTGGTGGATGTAGACTTCAACATCCACCAAAACCACCAACAGTGTTCGGGGCTAGATGTGTGTCACGTAGCCCCATGAAATATCTGAAACATGTTTTAAAACTTCATGTACAATATTTGCCAAAATACAGTTATATTCGTTATATTCATTCTTTGTTGGCGAGAACGCGATCTCCCAAATATAATAAAGCTCAAAGCAAAAGAAAGGCGAATCCCGAGAGGCGAATACATCAAAGCATCGTAGGCAACTTTCGTTGGTTTAACATGTCACAAGGTGTTCAAAATTCAATCTCAGTCCCTCTCGATCGATGTGGTTTTGGTGGGTAGAATATAATGCCAACCCTGAGGCACGATGGATTCAAGATTCCTGGTCAGCGGAGTCACCCATAGTGACGCAATGACGTTGTGTAAAACACCAGGGAGGCACACAATCACAACTTTTTTGCTCCAAGGGGGCTTCTAAGCAACGACGTTTTTTGAGCGACGCACGTCAACCGGAAGTGAACTTATTCTCTTTTAATATGCCTTGTCGCTTCCAAATTTGTATTGCTAAGAGTCTTTCCTCTTATAGAGACGATTTGCCCAAAAATTTGTTAAAAATCATTGCTCAAGAGTGCAAAAAGTCCACTTCCGGTTGACGCGCGTCCCTCAAAATGGTCGCTGCTTTTTAGACATCATCAATCAACAATCGTTGTTCCAAAAAAATGGGAAATACTGTGCAATGCACCATCCACGGAGAACCCTTGGAAGCTGTTTATCACCACATATTCCTTGGAGTTGTGCTATTCAGTGATCTAAATTGCTAGGATTATGGCAAAAATCCAACAGATCCCTTGGCGTTATAAGAGGAAACTTAAGTAAATGTCCAGAAAACATAAAAGAGCAAGCCTATCTTACTTTAGTTAGACCACAACTTGAATACGTGGATGTTGCGCATGGGATCCGTACATTCAAAAACAGATAAAGGACATTGAGAGTGCGCAGAGACGATCGGCACGTTTTTTAAAAAATGAATATAGCACAACTCCTGGAACTATTACGAAAATTTTGAATGAATTGAAATGGCCAATACTCGGGAAGTTTCTTAAGGTTTATAGTAGTAAGGGATGCCACTACAGTTCTGATCGCAATCCGTTACGCTAAAAAAAGGAACAAATATGTAAATCATTATACTTCACAGGTGTTTTCAATACATTAGATTCTCATCATTTTTTTACGAGAACCAAAATAGAATAATGAGTCATCTATATTCACCCATGCGCAAATAACCCCAAAATGATTTTTAAAATTTCCTAACGGTATCGTAGTTTCGAGCTAGTCTCTCCTGAACGATCATGGATCGCTTGTGTTTAACGATATCTGATGAAAGTTACTGCCGTGCCGAAATGCAAGGTGCATGGTATAACATTAGAACTGTATTAACAACACAGTGAAGACATTCAACTCGCGAATCAAAATGGAAATGATTTGAAAGTGTAAGTGCTACAGCTATTACTATATCTCTTGCCTTTCTCTTGTCTGAACGAATTGTCAAAGAGCTGCCAAGTACACGCACTATTTAGACTGTGAACTTCTTTCTCAACTGAAACCTTTCAGAGTGTTTTATTTTAATTGACAGTTGTATGTTCTTCCTTTTTATTTTCCCTCAGTTTTGAGAAGTAACATTCAGTGCATGGTTGACTGATGAGGAACGTAACGAAGAGAGTTATCAGTTTATGGTAGAAAAACAGCAAGAGATTGTAGAGGTAACTATCCAAGTAAAAAGTCACCTTAACCATGACAATCGTAAACTGACAGAAGCAAAAAAATGGTTTTAATATGGTAATAGAAAACTTGCCAGTTTTTTTGTAGGATACCTGAGGTCACTATAACTTAGTTATGTTAGACCCGGTAACGAGTTGAAGTATGATTGATTTTCTCCGGACAATCATTGCTCCTGAGCGATTTTACATTTGGCAATATACTAATTAGTTTTACTCAGGGCATTATCCCTATGAGCAAATAGAGTGCTTTATAAAGTTGTTATTACCTATATATTTACTTCAATGTTTTTTGAAAGTTAAACACATAAGAGCAAAATGGGGCATGGGCGTTAGAGAATAAAGAGCAGAAATTATATTGTGACAAGTTCTCTTCGTAGTCTGCAACCATTTGCTGAAATGAAAATCATTTCCTTTTCGTTGGAGAGTCGTCCAAATTTGTATTTACCTTTGTACTGTTTGGTTCAGTATCATCCCTTCAAATCAATTCTTTCGGCCAATTCAAAGTGCATGTCTAGGACAAATGAAGCATTTAGAGGGCACTCAGGCCCGAGGACAGAATTTTTAAGATACTTGGATTCTCTCCCGGGGAATCAAGATTCCCTTAAATACACTGTAAGCCACACAGGTATGTGCCACCCCAAAGGATGTGGTTTTTGGACTTTTTCGGTCTAAAAACGGGGATACACTTTGCTCATTTTGGTTTGGAATTGGGTATGGTTTTCGAGCGAAAAAACACCGTATAAGAACGTATTTGTCGTTTCAATTCCAAATTAATGAATAAGAAAGAAAAAGAAATATTTGCTTATTCTTTAACGTAATTTCTGCCTACAGGCCAGGACTAAAAAAGGGCGTGGAAAATGTCATTTTTTGGTCTGAAATAAGGCCTGCTGTAACAACACCTCCGGCTCCGGCCCTTAGCTTACCACCATCTAAAGTTCTCTTTCCTTGCAATTCTTACAACTTACTTCAATGAATTTACTACTTTATATCTTTCTCAGTCCAACACATAAGACAAAAACAAATTTCCTCGCTTTGAGTTAGATAATCAATAAAGGGTTAGGAATTATGTGCTAGCTAAGGAAACACGGCTGGTGTTAGGCAATCATTGATTTCAAAAACCTATTACGATAAAATTTTCACTGCCAGATAAACATGATAAAGAGTATTTCTAACAAATCGTACCCAACTTCTTCTTTAAAGAGTTCTTTGTTATGCTTTAGCTATTGTTTTTGTCTTGTTAACTCATATAGGCGAACAATTTAACAGAAGTACACAGTCATTAATTGTTAAGTGCGGACCAAACTAAATCAGACGATTTTTAAAACGGTAAGTAACAACTCCGATCCCGATCTTTTGTTAGTGACTTTGTGAACTGACGACTCAAAAGGTCAGACTACAGACTTTGCAAAATGGCTCATTTGGTAACTCTTTTCGTCTTTACTTTTTACGCAGTCATCCAGGCGAACTCAAAGTCAGTCAAAATTGCTGAAAATACCTTTTTGAAGGCAAAAAGACAACAATATACATTAAAGGTAGTACACTGTTTATTTAACATTAATCTATACACGTAGTTGGCGATATATTGCTACTGTAGCTTACAGTAAAGATGAATTCGAAGCAAACTCATTTACCAAAAAGCAGATTGTGTGGGTAGCCTGTGGTATAAACCACGAAGGACTCCTCGTCCCAGGATCTACTGGTGTCCCGGCCAATATGGCGGCGTGGATCTTGACCATCGCCAGGTTGTTACGTGCTATTGTTTTCGTGCGCCAATAAAAACTTTCCTTTTTTGACGCCTGTCAAAATCGCGCGTCCTTCTCTTGTTTCCGGTCCCCCAAAAAGGAAGAAACCATATAATAAACATCTTATTAGCCTTGTTTTTTTGGTCCGTACTTTGCAGTACGGACCGAAAACTCGGCTAATAAGAGGTATGGTTTTCGCCCATTTTCCCAAACTAGAATTTAAGCGTTAAATTCATCCGTGTTAATGTAAACTACTGGAAACCTGAAGACTTTTTAGCTAAAATTTCACAACTGCCTTAATCAGTCCGCCGTAAACATTTGATTACATGCACTAAGTGTGTAGAACTGTGAATCCACGTTACTACATAACCCTACCATTCAATCAGATCAAAATCAATAACTAATAACATCGATAATAGTCAATAGAAATCAATAGCAATTAATTTATTGATATTGAAAATCAGTAAAAATCAAAGCCGCATTCTTGAGTGATTTTCAATTTATGCTGTCGCTGTGACTATATGGCCGGTAACCGGTCATGATCAAGAGTTGGCCAAGCTGGCCTCTTCCAATGAAAACTTTGAATTTGAATACGTTACCGCGTTCTGCCGTCTTCTTGGAAACGGAAAATACTTCCCCCTCCTTTACTTTAATAAACTAGAAAAACGTTATTCGCAAAAACCTCCCGAAGCTGTAGAGGGTCAACAGTAAAAATAAAGGGTAACTTGGGCAAAAGGAAAAAAGCCAAAGCAGAAAAAATGTATAAGAAAGAAAAACAATTGTTTCAACGCGACCCACACCCCGAGATTCGATTTCCGGGGATGGGGGGGTGGGAACTCCCTATGATGGCCTATGCGCTGCGGGGGGCTCCACCCGAAAGGGGTACGTATCTTTTTGGAGCCTGCCCTCAGGTATATGAAAGGGTAGGGATTTCACTAGTTGAAGTATTATAAAAGGGTACGGAAATCTGTCATTTGGGTCTGTGAAAGGGCTAACAGATGAATTTTCTGGCTTTATGAAGTCTGTTGATTCCTGTTTAGAATACAGTGCATTTAAACAAGGTATGTGAAAGAGGTACCATTTGTCAATATAACATACTCTAAAGGGGTACCTTTCTTGGAAAAATGGTATTTAAAGGGGTAAGGGGTTGGACTTCAGGGCCCGGGGAGGGGGGTACTCTCCTGTAAAATTATCGGGGTGCTCGTCGTACCTTTTAGGGGTTTAAATTTTTAGATTGGTAGCGCTTAGGGTGCTAAAACCTAAACTGACTGCTGACAGAGCTGTCTCTGTACATTTTAGGGCCCTGCAGTAACGTTACGCCCAGCCTTTTTTCTTAGGGCACCCAACCAAAACCGCCATGCTACGCAGGCTATATCGATCTGAAAAATGTTTTTGTGCCAGTTATATAATTTGTTGATGTTGAATTGGTACCTCTTAGGGGCGGAAATGAATTTGGGACACACCCATAAAACAAGATTCTGGTACCTTCTAGGGGTGTTCTCAAAATTTTGCGATGAGCATACCCCCATCACTTTTATAAAGGAATACCTCCCAGGCCTCGGGGCAGAGCCTCCCCTTTTAAACATTTGTTGAGTTCCCCCCTCTCCATAGGATTTAGCCTGCATGGCAGGCGTGAGAAAGGGAAGGGGAAGGGAATTGAGTGCGCGAGACCACGCGAGGGAGGAGGGGAGGAAGGGAACCTTCCTTTCCTTTCCTTTCTCCTTCATGCACTCTCGCACGCCCAAATTCCCCCTTCCCTTTCTCCTTTTAACGCCTGCCATGCAGGCAACATAGGACTCAAATCTTCATTATGACCACCAACTGCTCCTGATGTCTGAGGCAATTGACAATTTCTTTCTTTGGCTGGAAAATTCCAACTGAGTATTACAACAACAACAACAACAACTTTATTAATTTCTAAACCCTAGCTACAAATTAGACAAATATGCACATGACCCACAAGTAGCTTAGAAGGCTAATCAAGGTGGGTTGAATAAAAATAATTAATTACATTATTATATCACTCTTTGCTTTAGCTTTTCCATCATCTAATAACTATTACTTTAATATCATTTATTACTGCCAAACTCTACAGTTACCAGTCCAAGTATAATGAGTTCTTTCACAAAGTGACTTAACAATGGCAAGCAATGAGAAAAACTTGTGTGAAACTTTTAGCACTGGTCTAATCTCAGTAAGAATTATTTCACTATTTGTTTGACCTATCTTTTTGTCCTTTGCATGTTGCTAGTGCTGGTGTTAGTAAATCGCGCTTTGCTGGTTGTTAATGGTTTCTTTTTCTTTAGCTATAGCACTTTCTTTTTTATTTGCATTATTTTTAGCATTTACCACACGTGTTCTTTTTTTTCTTTTAATAAATTATTGCATAAAAATATTTATTTCTGTGTGTTGGATATTCTTGTAGTAAATCTGAAATATTTTAATATTTAATATTTCACATTTCTTTGTGGGAGGAAAACAAAATAAATATGGAAAAATTATCTGATTTTCACCCAATTAATATCAAGACAAAAATCTGGTGACTGTTTCAAAAACAGGACTTGCCCTTTGATCCTCTATTTTTGTTTTGTTTTTGTTTTTGTTTCTTTTTTTTCCATAATTAAAAAATGCCACCAAGCACTTCTGGTGAATTTTTTTTTAGTTTTTTTCTTTTAATCCGACCGACCGACCCAATATCAGGAAACGCATTCGACTCTAAACGAAAAAAAAAGGGGGATGGCCTAATAGACTTTGGTATACTTGGAGTACATAAATACACAACAACCCTCCTGGGGGCTTGCTGGGTCTTTATTGCCTAGACCACCGAGCGATACCCCCAGGGAGGGACGGATGGGACAAGAAAAAGCTTACAATCGTTTTAGCGCGTCAGCTGGCTTGAATCGCATAGTGACACACACCTGCCTGTAGCTTCCATATATACATGCATGGGCTTAGCACTGAACTTCCGTCAATTGTATTTAATCCTGATAAACAGCTTTATCACGCACAACAAAATTCATCTTGCAAATCATTAAATGATTCGTGCAACCCATACCCTGTTGACAGAGTCAAGCAAATATACACCCTGTTTAGGACAGAGACTGTACCCTGTAAAGCAGCACGTCCCGTACCCCCCCCCCCAACCCCCCCTCCCCTGGGCACCCAGTTCTCTAGCCAGTTTAATTTTTCCTGGTTAATTCACGCTTTTCTGATGAAAATGATTGAAAGTAACCAGCAGAGAGAGGCAAATAAAGTTTTTCCCTGAACGCGCTAACGCTCTCGAGAAGGTTGTGCCCGGGGGAGATGGAGATACTCTCTTATATGACCCATATAGGTATGTGCCGCCCCAAAGGGTATGTTTTTTCCGCCGTTTTGGTCTGACAACGGGTATAGACTTTTCCCATTTTGGTCCGGAATCGGGTATGGTTTTCGAGGAAGAGTATGAACGTATTTGACGTTTCAGAATGAATAAGAAAGAGAGAGTAATGGGCAAATTCGAAAAGTATTTAAAGAAATCTTTTTGTTGGCGTCCTAATCTAAGTAATAATGACTTAAACGTGGGAATTTGGAGAACTGGGCAGTACACCCCCACCAAGAAATCTCGGGGTGGGGGGGGGGGGGGGAGGGGGTACTTGGGTTAATTTTTGCTGGGTGTGTGCCGCTGGCCTCTTGGAGCCCCTACTTCATTATAGTCTGTACTTCCGTGGCCAATATTATATAGACTCCATATTAGTCACTTCCAGGCAAATATGTAATTTTCGCGATCCCAACTACTAAAGTCACTTTCTATTTATGTATCAACGTTATCAATCCTTTTAATAGATCATCCTAAAATGAAGTGACCCATTTTTTTAAATTGAATAAAGAACACTTTACTTTCCACCTACAGTACAAACATTCTGGTATGTTTGCTAACCGTAAATATAAAGAACTGTCTTACCCAAAAAATCAGAAAATGTGCGACCCCATTCTAGTAACTCTATTGGAAATCCAACCCCCATTATAGTCAATGCGACTCCATCCAGCAGCACATCCCCATTAGCTTCTTATAAGGAAGTACCCCGCCGGGCAAGAAATCCTAGGAGTATCCCCCTGGAGGCAGTGATGATGCCTTTTTCAAGTGAGGGCAGCCATGGGAGGACTTCCTTATTTGGTTCTGACGGGTATGTGCCACCTAATAGGGTATAGTTTTCAGTCACAATGTAGTGTCTTGAACAGGTGGCTGTCAATAGAACCAGGAATCTAGAATATAACTGAACAATTCTTGAAAGGACCACTTGGGCAAACTGCAGCAAGAGACAGCTGGACTTTGGTAACAGGATCAGCAATATAGTATAATACTCTAAATTGAAGGCAAGCTATGGATGTGTAATTATTTATGCACCTATCAATGTAAACCCCGTAGGGGGGGGGGGGGGGTTTGCGGGCAAGGGGTGGGGATTTGACAAATTTTAAAATTTTTTGATCAAATTCCCCAGGGTGGAAAACGAAAGGTCAATCAAAAGTGTCAAAAAAGCCCCCACCCCAAGGGAAGAAATCTAAAAAAATAATGCTATAATACTTTAAAAACGAATAAAAGAACATTTCAAAAGTACGTTCTTACTACTTTTATTTATAAGCTCCGTTAAATTACTCGCTGTAATTAAGTATTTTCTCTCTCCACTAGCATCTCTTATTTTGAACAACAAAATCCCTCCAGGAAGACTGACCATGCTATTATAATGTTAATGAAACGTACAATGCTATATAACATCTGCTCCATGTCGGAACAGGTCGGATCAGTTACCCGTAAAAAATCCTCTGAATTTTATGGTGGCCGGGAATTCAATTTCAATCGAGTTTTACAATCAGATGGGCACTTAAAGATAAAAACTTTCTCAAAACAGACATTATCTGTTTAGATGACAGTCGGATCATGGTGATTAAAATAAATGAAAACTTCACACCTTTCTCCAACAGCGTAACTTTCAGAAAGCCTCGAGGGACAGACTTGGTAACCACTTCTGAATTGGTACCAGGTTTCTGTCGGTCAAAATCAAATGTCCCGACCCCGGGGTCGCTTCACACGATCAAACGCCCGACAGGGGGGATAGTCTCAGGCATCAAATCCCCGCCCCTTGCCCGCACTCCCCCCTCACAGGATTTACATTGATAGGTGCATTATTTGCCCAATACTTTAGTTAGACAAAACTAGCTTTCATCAGGGCTAGCTACTGATGAGGTCTAGTTGGGCTATCTAGTTTTTTTCTCATGTAACCGTAACAATTAAAAGACAACAATGAAAAAGTGAGCATGGTCACCATTTTGGTTTCATTACAAATAGACTACAAAGGGACAATTTGGGTGTGAAATGATAATTTTGTGGCAAGGAATGGGGCAAGGTTCAACAGCAACACCTTGAAGAGTTATCACAATCACTATGAACTCACTTGGACTACAAAAAGGGCCTTTTATAACAAGGTGAACAGTGAAAATCACTGCCACTTTTCTCATCACAGTGTTATGTGCAGTAGGTGATACACAATGCAAAACAAGGGAATTGCATTGTGTAAGGATACTGGAATATCAGTAGGCTGCCAAGCACCAAACACCAGGTCCCAGTGGTTCACAGGGTGGATAACATTACAATAATAATTTCTATCCAATACATGCACATAACAGAATTACCAGTTTCCCTAATACATATAAACTGGGATGTGCTGGATGGCACAAGCAATCTTTTGAAAAACTGGGTCTATGCTTATAAATGCCATCTTAAGCACTTAGAAATAGTCATGGCATTTTACAATAAAGTTTCCATGCTTATCACCCCAGCTACATGACTGTACACATGTACACTGTTCCTGGAGACTACATTTCTTACATCAACACTTAATTTAAGTCAGTGACTTGAATGTTCCTGTCAAGATGGATCTACATTCACTACCTGCTTCAGATCAAAACATCAACAAGTAGCAAACCAACAAAAATTAAAGTAGAAGCTGAAGATTAAACCAAGACGTAGGAGAGTCTGGTTATCACTTAGTCCAGTGGCTTATGTCTGTTTATCACTTTTTTGCTGAGACTTGCACAACAAGCTTTAAATCTCTTCCCTTTCTTCATCTCTTCTTGACTTTCAAATCTTTCGACTGGTATTTGTGATATCTCTTTCCACTCATTCCTCTCTGAATCAAACAATTCAACTGTTAAGGCTCTTGTGTAAGAACCACCATCAGTGACTGAGGTTCCACCCAGCACATACAGTCTCCCTTGAAAATGCACCATGCTTGCACTGCATCGAGGTACCTTGAGACTTGGCATCAGCTGCCACTCGTTGGTAGCTGTGTAGTATAACTCACAGGAACATTCTATGCTGCTCAACAAAGTATTGTTATGTCCTCCTGCAATGTAAATGTTGCCATTCATAGCAGCACCAAAAGCATTAAATCTTCCCTTATTGACACAGGCAAGTTCTTCCCACTTCTTGTCCTGTGAATCATATCTTGATGTTCTACTGGTTTCCCTCCCACTTATTATGTACATGAACTGTTCATCAGTAACAATGCAAGCTTCTCGCTGTCCAAAAGCCAAAGATTCCATTCTATCCCAATCATTAGTTTCTGCATCATATCTGTAGATGTCTGTCTTGTGGTATTGTAAATATAATGCATATAAGTCACCATTTAAAACAGTGTAATGAGTAATGCCAAAAGTAGCTGCAGCCCCTTGAGCTGCTGCCCAGGTGTTGTTGTCTTCTAAGTATTCCATCACCTTTGCTGTAGATTCATCCACCTTATGCGATCCTGCATCAAAAATGTAAATTTTGTGCATGAACTCTGCAGGAGTGAAAGTGGAATGGTCATGTTCAAACAGTGTGTCTGCCATCCTGTACCATATATTTTTCTGTGGAAAGTAGCACAGTGTCTTTCTTCCTCCACAGAGAAAAATGCCCTGGATGTGTATCAAAAGGCATTTTCGGGGTTTTTGAATAGCCTTTTCATCAGTTTCCGACAGCTTTCTTCTCATGGCATCCAACACAAAATTCAAGCCAATTTTAGAATTACTAATGACAAGCTCTTCTTTTGGTAATTGATTAAGTAGAAAGTCCTGTGAAACAGATATCATGCGAACCTGAGACAATAATTCTAGAAAATAATCTTCTCTCTCACTCTTGTTGCGAGACACCCACGTGACAATTCCTCGGAAAATGTCTTCCTCAGCATTTACAATAACATCATCATTAGACACCCACTCCGTAACTTGCTTCAAATCGAGATTCACAAAATCCTCTGTTTCCATAACAACACTGAAATTCGAGTTGATTACTTCACGGCATTTTTCCCTCAGCTCCACACACTCATACTTTTCAGCAAAGTAATAATTAAAAAGACAGTTCTCAGTTGACACAGACTCTTTCAGGACATTCCCCGCCATTGTCTTGAGGCTTGGCAAAAGAAGAAAATTTGCCGTTGCAATCAAATTGTGAGCTTTCTCCTCAACGACCGTGACATTTCCAGTGTAAAGGTACTTTAGCGCGTCTTCCATGACAGTTTCAGTGGCTTCTTCTAGCTCTACTTTGATCATTTGTTCGTTGCTTTCTTTCATGTTGCTTGTCAGAAGAGTTAGAAAGAACGGACTGGCCGCCGCTAAAACAGCTCTGTGAGCTTTGAACTCTTTGTCCTTTACTGCGATCGTCACGTCACAAAAGCTATCGTTGTTTCTCAAGATATCCAGACGCTCGAGAAGTTCTTGACGATGCTTGGAAGGATCTGCAGACAACGATTCAGCCAGACACTCCATTTTGCAGGATGATGCGGAAGTGAACTCCCCTACCCATCACACATTGCGAGGAAAACCCTAACCGAGAAAGCACTGGGGAAATGTTTGTTACCAGATCTCACTCTGACACTCTTCACAATATGGCGGATAACTGCGAGTATGTCGCCCATTTTCCTAAACTTGAGGATTTATGCGTTCAGTTCATCCGTGTTAATGTGAAATACTGGAAACCTGAAGAATTTTTAGGTAAAATTCCATGATTGCTTTAACCAATCCGCGGTAAAATAGCAATTTTTATGATGTGCCGAACAGTGAAACCACTATTCTTTTTCCAGATCATGTGTTTATATCCAAATTTCAAATTTTCCAATATGATTTCTCGTAGTTCTTGTCGCAATATTATATAGAAGCTTTCAATTTTCAAAATGGCTTCCGCACAGCTTGTTTATTAGTTTAAGATTGAACTTGTCTCAAGCTTCTTTTGAACTGCGTTAATGCTATTCCTTTTTTTTTCAAGGAATTCCAGGACATCTTCTCCTACCAATTTTGGAAAACCTTGATCCTCTAGAGATTGAGAAACTTGAAGACTCCAGTATTTTCAAAGCAATGAGTATGTTGGAAAAAAGTATCTTGTTAATAGAACTTAATACATTTAAAGCTTTATGTGGTATGTTTTTGAATACAATAAATTTTCTTGTCACAGACCAACATCATGAGTCTGTACTCTGGTGCATCAATCTTTTTAACATTTTTTTATGTATTTCTTTCCAAAAAATAATTGAAAGGAATTGACACTAATCCACTCTGGAGAAACATTTACACTGCAAAGTGGCCAAGAAAGAGTAAGTGGCCTGAGGTGTACTTTAAAACAAAGGGAATCACACAAGAACAAGAACTTTGGAAGATTTATTACCTTCAAAGACTACTACAAGAGGCTCTTAATGGATGTAACGTCAGTGGTTTAAAAATTTGTTCGTCATCTGCAGGTATGAAATATGATAACTAAACTATTGTTAGTAATACCCAAAGGTTACGGAGCGCAAGCAACAATGATCGAAGGTCAAAACGCTTTTCCTCCAATGATGTGCTTTGGGTAAGTTTCACGTGACAGATAGTCACAACATGCATGATCAGGTTACGAGTGATATAAGCTCTGAATGCATGTGATCAAATTGCATTTTAGGTTCATTCCATTCATTCTTAGTGGAAGTCCAAACGAATGCTGGCTACATATGTGCGACGCATGCGTAAATACAACCTGGAGATTAGGATTGGGGGCTCCTTTTGTCCCCCACAATAATAAATCAGTGATTGAAAGATAATGCCATTTAAATAACATGTTCACTTCTTTTTCATTCCAGAAAGTGATGACTACAGATTGCAAAACATAATTTCAGCTTGTGCAAGATATGCAGCATATCTTAGGATTTATAATCCATCAATTATTTATCTGGCAAAGAACTGGGATATTGTTGAGCAACTTGCTGAGTGTGTTGAATTTCTAGAAATTTTCATGCTTAGAAACAATGGAGTTGAGCCACTGTGTCATCTCCTTCAAGTATTTATATCAAAGAGACTGAAATCTATTGGATTCTGTTTTTGCAAAGTAAACAGTGTTGAATTGTGGAGTAAAATATTTTGTTCCTTGTTACCATTACAAGAAAATGGTTGCAACATTGCTGACATAGAAAAGGAGGAAAGTGTTCCTTTTGAAGACAATGATAATCCTCATCAATCCCTACCATGGAAATTAATTAATGAAATGGGAAATTGCACATCTCCTCCAAGTGTCTTAGATGATGTCAACATTTATGAGTTTACTGATGATGACTTGTCAGTTTTTCCAAAGAGATGTAGAAAATTCTCTGAATCATCCTGGAGTAGTTGCACTGGATGTTTACCTCAGTTAGGCACAAGTGAAGCCTCTTCAAGTTCTAGTCCAGATCTCTTTGATGCAGTGTTTAGCTGCTGTAACCATGGACGGGATTGCAAAGAAGTCCCAAGAGAGCTTTTGCAAGTAAATGACAGTCAACAAGACACAGATAAAACCTCAGACCACTGTCAAGTTATCCCAAAAGCTACTAAACCTACAAAGCCGCTTTCACTGTTTCACAGTTTATCAAATGTTGGCTGCTCTTTAGTTCATTTTGAGCTGACTGCCTTCTGGCTGCATCAAGATCTCCTTGAACTGTTTGTTAATAGTTTAAAATGTTGGACAAACTTAAAGTCACTGACACTTGAAGACAATGGTCTAAGCTTCCAGCCTCTGAGCTTATCACAGAAGTTAATGGATACACTTTATCTCCTCTGCACACAAGGAGAACTGCATTGCCTGAAAATCACAAATAACCTAGTGAGTGATAGCATCACAAAGTTTCTTGTGGAAAGATTAATTGGTTCATTTTGCTGGAAGTGTAACCAAGAGTCCAAGTCTTTGACAAAGTTCAAACTTTCTTCCTTTCAAGTTTCTGAAGCCTTCTGTGCACATTTAAGAACAGCAATAAAAGATGTTTGTTTTTGTTCACTAAAGAATTTAGAGGCATCTTCTACACATAAATCCAAGACAACAGATAGTGAAGATTCTATCGAACCAGAGTGCATGGATCTGGGTATTTCCTTGGGAAGTAAAAGAAAAACAAAATTTCAGGTTCCAGTCAAAAATGAGAGATTCACATTGCATAATGGTTCCTGTGTAAACAATGAAGTTGACAACTGTCAAGAAGAATATTCGATTAGGGAGACATGTTCATGCCATGAAAGTTTCAATGAGCCTGGCAATGGTGACTTGAACTTCATTAACAGGAATGACAACTGTACAAAAACAGCTTTTGAGCAGAATTATCCAGGATCTTTTGAAGCAGCATCAAACATGGCTAATTTCACAGAAATTCCAGCTTTAGATTCCAGTAAAATCATCCAGTTTAATGGCTGCAATTCCAAAGAGTTTGTTGGCATCCAAGAACTGCGATTGACTTGTCCAGTTGGGGATAGAGGAGCAAGCTTGATCTCTGATGGACTGCAAAGTAATAGCTCACTTCTTTCTCTGAGTTTGGTCAATTGTAATATCTCAACTGCAGGGCTAGGAGACATCTTTAATGCCATAACAGGTATGACTATTTACACATTACATAGTAACAACACTGACTATAATCCTGTTTACAGATTTTTTTCAAAATATTTTTAACAAGAGAGTGAATGGATGAATGCAGAAAAAGGAAAAGATGTACCCTCCCTGACCCCTTGCACTCTCCATCAATTATTGTCTCTTGGTTTTTATTTATAGATCAGCTTAATTAAGAAGAGAAAATTAATAGAAGGTACAACAGGCTATGATTGTATAATTATTTAATTTAACATGCAATATTGGACATAACCCTTCAGCCTTAAGCCTTTTCTGAGACTCCACAATTATATTTATCTAACAGAGTTTACCGGGCTTCTAAAATTACATTAATTACGTTTTCACTGTTGATCTCAATATTCTTTCATGGTGTAATGTTGCTCTTTGATCAGGTCACAGATCTCTGAAACACCTGTCTGTCAAAGGCAACAGATATGATCCCAGTAGAAATAACAAGCTGACAGAGATGCTAACAATAAACAAAACACTCACAGATTTGAATCTCAGCAGCTGTGGACTCGGAGGTAAAGCTAAGAAAGTACTTCAGTGTTGACAATTTGCCATTTTTCTGTTTAATATGTGTATTATTTTATGTTAGTTCTGCTTGGTACAAATGTATTAAATTTTTCTCTGAGTTGTGACGTGGTTTATCCTCTTTTTAAAAACCAACATTCTTAAATTCCTATTTTTGTTATTAGAGCTGGAAAATGGCAATCAAAGATTTGATTAGAACCTCTGATCTTCAGGTTCCAGAACCAGCATTGTTGTTGTATGGTTGTTCAGCGTGCAAAGAAAGTACTGTCCGATAGCCCAGTGCTAGTGGATTTTGCTATCGGGCTGGTGAATTCTGTTTTTAACTTGCCCGACGGGCAAGTGATGTTTTATGAGGAATTTGAATAACAGAAGAACAAAAAGTTTTTGGGGCTAGTTGAAATGACGTCTGGGCTAGTAAAATGCTAGCTTCAGCTTGCCCGAATGGCAAGCTGTAGAAATGATTTTCTTTGCACCCTATTGTTGTTGTTGTTGTTCATGTTTTTTTTTGTATAATTGTTTCAATTCTAAGGCATGCAACATTGGGACTCCCACTTGCTTTCACTCACTGAAAAGTGGAAAAACCTGTTCTGCATGCTCCCAATCATCTGTGAATGCACTTCCATAAGAATTATAATCATTTATTCATATGGTTATCAAAGTTATATGCACATGTCAACACATTGTAATGGTTGACAATGTAAGTCATTATAACATAAGCTTCGTTTTCTTCATTCTTTATTCCATCTCAGTTTCAGATTCAGAGTTCTTTGGTGACATAATTCATGCCTTGTGCATCAACAGCACCTTAACAAGCTTAAAGCTGGGAGAAAACATTTTAGGTGAGCTTTTTCAAGTCCGTGCATGTAGTCAAACCTCAATTAAATCATCAACACATTGCAGTATGCTGACTCAACCAGGGCTGTCGGCCTTCCTGGGGGCAGGGGTGCTTCCCTGGCTAATTTCATTAAAGGAAAAGAATAGAAGAAAAATAGAACCAAACGAAATCCCACACTGCAAGCTGTTTAATTCCCCATCTACCTGTTGTGCATTAATAAAAAAATTTTCATAAATTAACACAGAAATTTGAAAAGTAACTTAGTGACAGCCTTGCACAACACTATTTGTACATGTAAATGAAACATGTTCACTTTCTTCAAATACATGTAGATCATAATCACAGATGGTTTTAGTTAAGAAATGAATGCTTATAATATACAGGGTAGTTGCTCACATTTGTTCACCAATACACATTGGCAACCGCTGGCATGCTCAGGCTTTTAAATGACCACCCCATAAATGTTATTGCCAACCCTAGAAAAAAAGTGTCGTTTCTTCTTTCTTACACCATGCTTACTTTGTTGTGTGGTGTTGTTTTTGTTGTGCAGGTGATGCTCACATTGCTGCTTTATCACAAGTTTTCACTCATCCAAGCAAAACTTCAGGAATAAACAAATTAGAATTAAGGTATGTTAATGTAATAGTTATTATTTTCATCTACATGTATTAATGGCAGACTTACCGTCAAATTCCGAAAATGAGCCCCAGGGCTTATATTTTTCAAAGGCCCTTTTTGAGGGGCTTATTTTTGGAGGGGCTAAGGTGTACGAAGGGAAATTTGCCTTTCAAAAGGGATGGGCTAGCTTGTAGTGGGGAGGAAATTTACCATTTTTGCTTTGTTTTTAGTTTGTATTCGAGGGCAAATTCCAAGTACAAGCCCCCCGGGTGCGCATACATTTGGAGGGGTGATTTAACAGGGGGTTTTTTGTGTTACGATTTTGGGGGTGGGGGGGGGGGGGGCTTATAATTATTTGGAGGGGCTTGTACATGGAGGGGCTTGATTATTTTCGGAATTTATGGTATGTTTATAAATTAACTTGGTTGTGTAAACCTCTAATCGCTAGTTTGTTTTATTATGAAAGATACTTTTTAATAAATAGGACATTAGCAAGTTGCTTCAAGCCTCAGTCTTAAGGTGGCTGAATACAGTTTTGGCAGTTTGTGAGTGTATGTCATTTGCCAAATCATGGCAAGAGAAAGGTTGCAGCTCACAAGCTGAAACTTGACAAGTGAAAAATATACTGATGAAAGATTTTGATTGTTTCCATGGCAACAGGAACAATTGAATACAACCTTAAAATTTCACTTTTGCTCAGTTTACATGAAATTCGCTCTTGAGATTTTCCTATAAAACTTATTTGACCAAATTTTAACTGATGGGTTTAGATGATCAATTATTGTACTGTATTAATTGTTAAATGTGTCACTAAATTTGTCTGTTCAACTTCCATTTGAAAGTTCTCATTATTTAAAATACAATACAAGTATAAATTCTGCCAAATGTTACAAAATTTTAATGAGTAGATTTGTAGAAATTGTCTTCTGTGTACCATTGCTTTTTTTGCCACCATGTTTGTGTCCCATTTAAAACACGCGCCATCATGCAAGTTACCATTGACCGCCTGCAAAACTGTGTTTAGCCACCTTAAAGCAAGGCTAGTGCAAATTAAGTCATTGATATGAAAACGATTTTTTATTCTCATGCTCATAAAACTCATTTTCAGTGAAGAAAGATTTTGCACTTAGCCTCATTTTAAAAGACTGTGGAGGCATGTGTGGCATTAAGCAGTTAACACCTCCACCTCTGAATCTGGATGTCCGGGGTTCAAGCCCTGCCCATCACATTGTTTCTTTATAGACAAGGAACTTTACTCCACTTTGTCTCTCTTCACGTAGGTGTATAAATTAATGGGTACTGGCGACATGGTGCTGAGGGGTAACCCTGCGATGGACCAGCATCCCATCCAGGGGAGAGTAGCAATATTCTTAGGCATGCTTCATACTATAAAGAAACCAGGATAAGCTCCGGCCATTTGGTCCTTTAACTTGTGGGCGTCTTTGCCTTTGTAACTATCTTTTTTTTGAAAGTGAGAGTTTTTGGAACTTGGTAATGGCCTCTTGAGAGGAACTCTGTGAACTGAACCTGTGAATTTCAAGGTGCCCTGTTTAATGACATTTATGGGAAATTAAGATTTCCTAGTCACCCAATGCAAGAGCAAAAGCAAGCTACCAACGGAAACAGGCCAGGGGGCTGCTTGCACAGAACTGCAACTGTAGCATACCTAATTATGATCCAAAATTATAATCTTCCTTTTTTATTTTTTTTCCTCCTCATAGCAACAACCCAATATCACTGGAAGGTTTGTCAGTTTTAGCCTCATCTCTGGAGTGCATTAAACCAAGAAAACTGGATGAACTCAAACTGACGGCAGCAAATATTCTGGGCTCAAAACCACATCAGGTCTTGTCAAATCTCCAATGTGTGGTGCACACTTTGATAGTAGAACACTTGGACAAGGCAACCTTATTTGCAGATTTTTTGAGTCAAATGTGAATGCGCTGATGCCCGAACTTCATGCAGAACTTATGAGCACCTTCATCCATACACCAGCTCTAGATGATTTATTGTTGAAAAACATTTCCCAGTAATTTTAGGGGTGGGAAATAATAATTCCTTAAAATAATGTTACAGGGATTGGGGAAAAAAAATGTGATCTGATGATCATGAAATCTCAAAAGCATTATGTGTCTTGTCTTTGTGTGTTTCTCTGTTCTTCAACTTTTGCTATAAAGGTTTTGAACAAGGATTTTTAACCACGATTTTAAATAGCGTTCTTCATCCCATTTTTCTACCTTTTTTTGGCAAATAAACAACACAGTAAAAGTCATGCTACAGTGAGAGAAGGAAGAAAATGTACTCGTCTCGTGAAAACATACAGTTTGTACTTATTTTGTGTAGTCATGCATAAGAGTCAGTATTCACAGGTCAGTTGATTTGCAGGTTAATAAAATGCACTTTGCCAGTAAAATGGCCAGTTGATTACAGCTGTGGTTTAGTTTGATTCTTTACAATCAGCACTTATGCCATGAATGCTTTACTCTCTCTCCTCAGAACTATTGTGATGAGGTAGCTACTAAGGAAAATTGTAACGAAACTTGTTTCGTTTTTAGAAGTGCACCAGGCCATAAAGACAAAACGTTGTTCTTGATTTATTACCAGAAATTCAACAAGCACAAATATGGTGTGTAGTAATTTCCCATCTGTTGCGCTACTGCTGCACTGCACCATCACCACTGGACAATAGCACTACAGATGTGAGCAGGCATACAAACGACAGTAGCTTTTCCCACAACTCTCATGTAACCTCTCAGCCTTAAGAAATCCTTTCTATTGCACATCAATGAAATGCTCAGTGAATGGACAGGTCTACTTGTTGGTGAGCGTGCATTAAGAGAATTCTATAATAGATTTCTTATTGGATGGCACTGTTGAGAATGTCTTCGTAATTAAGTTGACACCCACGCACTAGTTACCATACTTATAAGCACCTAGATATGGGTCCGTTTGATTTCCAGATTTCATAAAAGCCTTGTCCAAATGGAAATTTAGAGGAAGGTGTTTTGGCTTCGATGAAGTGTTCTGGGGAGAGAGGGGTGGGGAGAAAGAAGGTCAGATGAACAGATTCAAAGTTCAACATTGGAAATAAGATTGACGAGAGTGAACATTGACTTAAACTTGCACTTAGTTGCATCAACATTTTTTTATGCCTGAAAGACACCTATGCTGCAAATAAACACTCCCTAATATCAAATGGTTGAAATTAATTTAGGAAGCCGATTTTCCCATTTCTTAATTTTTCTTTAAGCAATTTTTTAAGAATAAAGCATAATGAATTGTATTGCAATGAGGTGTAAACATCACATGTGTATAGCAAGTTATATGAGATATCAGTCATACAGTCAAAAATGCACAATTTTTAGCGGAGCTCCACGCGCGCGAAGCGCGCGCGTGGGCGGAGCCCCATAGCTAAGGGAATCTACCCATCCAAGAAAATTTGGTAATCACGTGACCGTACACCGAACGAACGAACGAACGACCGTCCGTCCGCACCACAGGGTAACCAATGTTTCCTCTCACACTTTCTAGCGAGTTTGGGAGCCCAGGAAAAAACTAATTGCACATCAATGTTGTGATCAATTGACGGCTGTCAAAACAGGGTATCCGCTGACCAGTATCACCTGACCGTACCGCGGGCTCAAGTGTCGACCCATCGAGGTCGAGTTTTTTTTTGCAGTTATCCGTTGACAAATTACCAGCTTCAAATGATCGCTGGCTTAAGTTTATTTTTTCCGGTGATCCATATGAAATTTGTTGTGTTTATGTCATTATGGCCCCGCACTATTAAGATTTTGATTTCAAACTGACCTCGGACGCGAAAATTCAGCCAGTTTTTTTAAAAATACAGGCGGAGAAGACCTTTTCTTACCATGGTCACGCGTTGGTCACGCTCTACGTCCAATTTTTATGCTCTGATTGGTCAAAATTTGACAGGTGAGTTCATGCGGAAAATTTATGCAGCATCTTGAAAGTTGTTTACTTTGACAGCTGAAGCTGACAGAGTTTTGTGTCAACTTGTGATGTTTTTAACTGCCTTTTTAGACCGGATGTACAAAATGAAATACAGCTTCTATCAAGAGTCTTCTGTTATTCATGGCTGGTTTGTTTATTGGGTTTTTGGTTGAGAAATGCGTCGCTTGTCAAAATTCGGTAATCCGATTTCGGATGGCATCGTTTTTGTTTTTTACCTTGCTTAATGCGTAAGAGGGTTTAAAAGTCTCAACCAACTGTGGCCTTCCTTGATAGCTTTCAGGAACTGAATCTCGAATGGTAAGCCTGAGTAATTATTGTATTTGATGTTTGTTTTTGTTATATTTAATTTCATGAAGTCGAGCACAGTTTATGCGGCAAGTTTATGCACGTTTGTAAGATTTGAGTCAATGATCTGACATAGCGTCAGGTTTGATATAAGCTTACAGGACTTTAAAAGGCCTTCACAATATCTTTTCTCACCGCAAATAGAAAGAAAACGATCCGAAGAATATTTAGTTTTAAATGTGGCTGTAGAAAGAAAACTTTGAGCGATTTTCTTGCTTCGAGGAGTTCACCTTCGAAAACAGTAAACACCGCACCGGGAAGCCGGCTTAAGCTTTACGCTTAAAGACTCAGGATTTTTAGAGACACTTTAATACTTGTCTTCGTGAATCAAAATTGTTGCCTCTGTAAATGTTTCACCGAATTATATTTCTTTTATTGATTGTTAGTAGTCTCTCTTGCAATTTTAATCGCTTGTACGTGCCGGTTGTTTTCATCGTTCATGAACATCGCTTGCAGGAGTACTAAAAAATGTCGCGCGTATCAAACGCTTTATAAGATTACACATCGTTATAACTGAAACCATTAAATAAAAAAAAATAATAATAATAAATTCGTTATTATGTTGAAGGGTAACTCTATTAAAGTTCATTCAAACTCTCGACCACACTAACAGCTCGCACTAGAAATGAGAACCGGCTGGCAGTATGGGTGATTTTGGAATTTTTTTGAACGGTTTCGCTAAAAGCCAACGATTGATCGTCCCGAATATTGACTAAGTGTAATTTGTCTTGAAAAATTGTGAAATGCCGCATTCTGTCCGAGGTTCGTATGATAAATAGAATTGTTTCACCTCAGATGTGATGTATATTAAAAGAGTATGAAAGGTTGGTTTTCACACCCCTAGATTTGTTGGCAAGAATTTGTAAAGTAAACCTGTCGAACGCAAAAAAAATTCGGCCTGATTTGTTTTCCAAGAATTTGTTTTTGAGGCCTAATCTACTGTGATCAAGAGCCATTATGGCTCTTGAATGTGATCGAACATGTTTGCTATTTTTTGGGTGTACATATAAGGCTATCAACTCGATGTAAGATGTTTCACTCTAAAATAACTTCGCCTTTCCCTCAAAAGTCACATGAATGTGCCCTTAAGTTAACCGATTTGTGGATTACAAGTTTATTGTTTGATTTAAATTATAAATTTATTAATGGGAGCTTCGCTTTTAGCCCTGGCTAAATCTATATATTATCTGTATCATATCTGTAGGGCTTTTGGAAAGGTCTGTGATGTAATTTTGCTTTATTGCAGTAGTCCATATTGACAAACCCAAAAGTAGAGCATTTTTAGGAGGATTGTTTTCAGCAACTAAATATTAAATATTATGGCCCGTTTAAATGTATCTGGAAAACTTTTGCTTGTGGTATCTGGAATCTGGGAAACTTTTGCTTGAAAATCCAGAATCCTGGGCTTTGGAATCCGCAATACAGCTCAAGGAATCCAGAATCCAAGTTCCCAGCAGTGGAATCCAGACCCTGTAATCCGGAATCCAAGTCTTGGACTTCCTTACATTGGGACAATAAATAGCAGTAATTATAAAATAACAAAGATAGTACGTGCGCTCTGATTGGCCGAGAGGAGTGTTTGCATGAGAGTATATTCACCGTTCACCGGCGAAAAATGTCTGCGCATGCTCTACTAAAAATGACACGTGATCTATTTCGCGCAATGTCATTGGCTCTGAGGCAAAAATGCCGGTTGAGATGAAAAAAATAATGGCTGTTTTTTTGACAATGATAGCGTTGTGGTTTTCTTGCCATAGTAAGAGATCAAAAAACATTTTGGTGAAAGTTTTGAGTGGAATGTTTTCTCTAGAAAATGTAGCGCCCTGGAAACGGCGGACAAACCCAGTGGTGGGTATTTGTCGGAGATATTGGCTTTGCGATCGCCGGCATGGGTGCGAAAGGCATGCCAAAAAGGTGGGTAATTTTGACTTTCTATGCTTACTGTTAGTTTCGTGCACATCGGTACAACAGGAAATTGTAAAGAAGTGAAAGAAAAATTATTGAGCTTTGTTATGTATATAAATTAGCTTGTACCGCTGTGCACGGAAGCGGCAGTTGTGTTAAACGTGTGGACCGCTTTCGTACCAAATATCGACTTGCATCTTTGAAGTTCAGGGACCCTCTGGAGGTCTAGTTCAGTGTATCCTCAAACATTCGAATTTTCATTTATTAAGCTTCGCTGGCATTTTATGCTCAGGTTAAAGTTTCTCGCCCCACAGTCCAACACAAGAGAAAATTGAAAGGTACAGCTGGTGGAGGGCCGTTTGAGCAACAGAATAATAATCATTATAATTATAATTAATAGGAAGACCGCTAAATCTAAATCAGCGCGTTTTCTCTTTAGAATGTGTGTCAAATGGGAGACGATTTTGATCGATCGAAAGTGAAAAAAATAGTATTTTCCCTAGAGACCGTACATGCATTATGCGTGCACAAAGTTGTTTTTTTAACTGAGAACAAAAATGGCCCTATCATGTTTGGCACCTTATATTACAATTTAAACTATTTCCTGAACGTTTGCTGGAAGTTATTCTGTACTTGTACTTAGACATCTTTTTTAATCAGCCATGGAATTAATGTTTTCAGGTGGATTGTTCCATAATAATTTGCCCCTCTGTATTTCACTGAGAATTCTTTGGCTGTTCATCTATGTATACGTGTATGTTGTGCACAGTTAATTTTGTATCTCAGCATAAATATTATTCTTTCTTTTATTTTTAGCATACATTGCCATACACAAAAAGAACAGAAAATTATAAATTAACTACAATAAAAAATTGACTACAATGTTAGAATAAAATTTTATATTACATGCTGATCAGGTATATTTGTGATAATTATGTGAAGTCTTTTTTTGTGAAATAATCTTGAAAAATAGCAGGTAATGTTCCAAAGAAGGATAAAAGTGTAATGAGATCTACATGTAATGATTGAATAAAAATGTTTTGGCTTTTCATAAACTGAGAATTGTCTAAAATAAAAAGGCAGAGCTGTCATTAGGGGCCGTAACCCATAACACCTGTTACAGCTTAGCTCACTTGATGTTACAGGCGATCAAAGTGGAAAGCTGAAGGTGGTAATTTAAATTTTTGGGACCTGTATTGGGTGAATCTTCATTTGCTATGGCTGTTTCAAAACGTAATGACAGCCCTGAAAAGGGATGGTTATATCTCTGTAGAGCAATCCTTGGAGTTATTTTTTTTTTTTTTACACCAGCATACTTGCCCTCTTTGGGTCACAGAAGATTGCTAGCATTGGGGGTTTACCTGTACTGTGTATTTATTAATTGTGATTGAGTACTTTTAAGTTTTATAATATGTATACGCATAATCAGTTCTTGTTTTGCCAAAAAATGCTTTCCAAAATATGGGTTTTCTTATTTACGACGTCAGCTAGAGCCAAAAATTGGCACATCATGCTTGTTAGTTTCAGCCAGTGAGAAATTTGGTACATCAAGTACAAACTTGTCCAGTTTTCAATTCCAAACCTTAGTCAAATTCATGGTTGCATGATTGATGCATGCACAGCAAAACATTAATTTTTGACATTGTTTCATTTTCTTCAACAAAAGACCAATTTACATAACTTAAAAAAAGGGTAAGAAAATACATGTAACTTAAAAATAATATACATTTCCTTTCTTTAAGTTCCATCATGAGGTCACATAGTATTACATCTTTCTGATTGTTGAGTGTTGGATTTTCTTTTGTACATGTATCAAATTCATCCATGAATTGGCTCACAGGAGGCAATGACTATGATCGATAAGAGTGCAGTCAGACCCTTCAAAGTATTATTGTACACTGTAGCATCCCATCAACACTGTAGCCAGTTTCAAATAGTAAGTTGTTCGTAATTAAATTTTTATACCATCTGGAATATTAAGATAAAAAGAACTGCTGGTAAATGAAATTATAAGCACCACTTTATGGACAGGTCATTATTACAGACAGTTTTCTTTGTCCACAGAGAACCCAAACAGTGTATTAGCTAAGAAATAATAATTTAGATGTGCATGTAGTAACACTGTATTAGCTTATAAGATAGTTATCTTGAGGTGTAACTGTCGCATCCAACTCAACTGACAAGCAAGCATTTGACACTGGCAATGATAACGATCTCTGATTCAAATCCCTTGTAAAACGAATCATAAAGAAACAGGAACACAGGTTCTTACACTGTAGCTGTAAGCAAAGTACCAAGCTTTTTGAGAAAAATCCACTTTTCAGCATAAAACAACCAAATCTGGCTATTTAATGCAAAATCAGGTGAAAAGTCAGCAAAAGGCGATTTGTAGGTTTTTTGATTAAGGGATAGGTAGCATGATGGTCATGGACCGCTTGCATGTGTATATCCAACAGTGTTTATTTACTGTGCAATATCAGGGCTGTCAAAAAGTTTTTAAGTAGCAGGCTCATAATAAAATAATAGTAGGCGGCTTTGGAACTCGCACCAAAGGATTTTGTTAGAGTCCCAGACCTTCCACGACATTGCACCGTTCTAATGTTTCACAGATCTAATTACTGTTTAAATATGCATTCAATGTGATTCAAACCTGGGAAGAACCTTACAGGAGTTTAAAGTTTGGAGTAAACTTTTAGTCTTCATGAAATTTTAGTTGGATCATGTTGATGAATGCAGTTGTGTAGGATATGCAGTTTCCTATTTTGATCTTCTGTCAGAATTATGAGAGAACTCTCAAATACAGATCTCATTCAAACATTATAGTTTCATTGTAATTATCATTTGTTTCTTTTCCTATAAACTTCTCATCAGGTCTACATTTTGCATGAATTTAATGTGATACATATTTGAAGCGGTTGTTGGTTTACAGTGAAGTATTTTTCACTTTGTTTTTTTTTTATATGAAGTTGTGTTTCTTCTTAGTTGTTGGCTAGGGCAGTGTTGAAGTAGTGACATGCTAACATACTTTATTGTTCATTTCTCTTCAGAAAAGATTGATTGATCCTGAATCAAACAAAGTGCAGCTTCACAAACAAGATTTTTGAAGAACAAATGTGTATTCAAGCAAAGTATATGTCCCTGACAGTGTCAATAAAATTTATTAATGGAAAGATCTGGGTTTTTACTCCTTTGTAGCACTTTTGACTACTCATCACTTTTCTAACCTATATAGTAAAAAGATCATATAGTATAATCAGTATTTTTTCCAACTAACATATTTGCAATCAAAGTTCTCTTCTTTTATATATAGTATTGCCCTAATTTTAAAAATTTCATTATCTTATTCAGATCAAGCACAGTAACCATTGAAAAGAAAAAAAGAAAAAAAAAACCTGCTCGGTCATAGACGGCTTTAAAGTTTTGATATTAAAATTGCAATGAAAAGAACATGAATGCAGACACTACAGTTCATTTAGCTCATGTTCAAGCTTTTTTTATAAATTAGAAAGTCTTGCTGGAGAAGACATAATTTTGCTTTATCTTTTCGGTACAAAAAGTAATAAAATAACTTCCAGGTGTCTAAGCAATTTCAAAGGACCCACAGTGTCTTATTTCTCCGCTGCATAGAGCTGTGAACAAAGGCCGTTCTTTCTAGTGACCCGGCTTTCATGAAAAATATTGTTGTCCTTTGTGATCGTGAAGAGTGCAAAGTTGAATCCGGTAAACCGGCCAAAACGCGAGCATCGCAGGGAACGAATCCCATAGGAATAGGTGAAAAAGGATAATAAAAAGTCTAGGCTATTCTAAAAATATCCGTATATGCATTTGCAACTCATATTAAGCCGCAATTTCACTTCTTTCCACTGGAATAAACAAACGATGGATGTATTGCCGCCATGTTGAATTTGGCAATGTCACGTGGTCGCGCGTCGACCAATCAGACAATTTTCGCCGGTGAAAACTCCCCACTTGGTACCCCATTTCAAGATGTTACATTCATAATTTCAAATGACATCCCATCATAAAAACAGGTGAACTTTCAATATCCCATTTTCGATACTAGTTATTTTACTCCTGATATTACTGCTGATATTGTAAAACTTCCATGTTCTCGCAATATAATGAAAAATTAAAATTGATTTTAGAAAACAAGATCTCAACCAGGCTCTTAATTTTAATCAAAATACAAACACCTCCTAGGCAAATTATGCTTAAGAAATACTTAATTTGTATTTTCTCTGATCACTTTGCTTTTTCGAGACCTTTTTTTGGCTTCCTAAGCTTGCATCATTTGAATAAGAAAATTTTTGTAGTGACTGTTAACTCAAAAAGTTGTTACCTAAAGGTAGTTCTAAGATGCTTCTAAAAATGGGCATAATACAATACCTAAAAGTGTTTCATGATTTTTTTTAGTTTGAACACCTAGTTGACCTTACTTGGGTCTTGGATTCAGTGGCTCAAGTTTGTTTATCACTCTTTTGCAGATTCTTGCAACACATGCCTGAAATGCCTTATTTTGCTTCTTTTCATCTTCACTTTCAAACCTTCCCACTGGTATGGCTGATTTCTCTGTCCACTGATATCTCTCAGAATCAAACATTTCAACTCCTAATGCTCTCATGGAAGCACCCCTCTGGGTGATTCTGGTCCCACCCAGTACATACAACTGTCCTGCAAAACACACCATGCTAGCATTGTATCGAGGTACCTTGAGGCTCGGCATCAGTTGCCACTCATTTGTAGGAGGGTTGTATACCTCACAGGAAGTGAGTCCTTTATAATTAGAACTGCTTTGTCCTCCGGCTATGTAAATCTTGTCATTCATAGCAGCACCAAAAGCGTTGAATCTTTCCTCATTTACAGCTGCAAGTTTCTTCCAATTGTTCTGCCCAGAGTCAAATCTCACTGTTATGTTACTCTCGCTTCCACTTATTACATACAGGAATTGCTGATCATTTACAACACAAGGCCACTGCTGTAAACTACGTAAGGATTTCATTTCATCCCAATCATTGGTTTCTGTATTGTGTTTGTAGATTTCTATAACGTCTCGTGTGAAGCAAAAAGAGATTGCATATAACTCTCCATTTAACACTGTGACAGTGTCACTACCACTACTCAAAAAGAATATTTTTGTAGCTGCTTGAATTGTTCCCAATGCATTGTTATCTTCGTAGTACTCCACTACCTCACTCTTACCCACCTTGTGTACCTTTGAATCAAAAATATAAACTTTACTTTTGTGTTGGACAAGACAGGGATTGTCATGCTCAAACAGTGTGTCCACAAGCTTATACCAATCATCTTCCAATGGAAAGTAGCATAATGCCTTTTTTCCTCCACAAATAAATATTCCAGCAGTGTGTTTTTCCTGGCATTTTCTTGGCTGCTGAGAAGATTCCCCATCTGTGGTACTCAGCACTGATTTCATAGCATTTATCACAAAATTTGAGCAAAATTCAGGGTTTTCAGTAATCAGCTCCTCATTAACCAGTTCATTAAGTAGAAAGTCATGAGACACAAATGGCAGGTGAACCTGATGCAATAATTCCGGAAAAAGTTTTTCTCTCTCACTCTTGTTGTGAGACACCCACATCACAATTCCCTTGAAAATGTCTTCCTCGGCATTTACAATGACGTCATCACTAGACACCCACTCCAAAACTTGCTTCACATCCAGATTCAGAAAATCTCCTGTTTCCATGACAACACTGAAATCTGAGTTGATCACTTCACAGCATTTTGCCTTCAACTCCACACACTCATACTTGTCGGCAAAATAATAATTGAAAACACAGTTCTGTGTTGTCACTCTTTCCTCTAAAAAATCGCTCACCATTGTTTTTAGGCCTGGCAAAAGAAGATAATTGGCCGATGCAAGTAAATTGTGGGCCCTTTCCTCAATGATCGTCACATTTCCTGTGTACAGGTACTTTAGCGCATCTTCCATGACAGATTCAGTGGCCTCCTCAAGATCTACTTTGATCAGCTGTTCGTTTCTTTCTTTCATGTCGCTTGTTAGAAGTGCCAGAAAGAACGGGCTGGCTGCTGCTAAAACAGCTCTGTGAGCTTTGAACTCTTTGTCCTTTACAGCGATCGTCACGTCACAAAAGCTATCGTTGTTTCTCAGGATGTCCAGACGCTCGACAAGTTCTCGAAGATGTTCCAAAGGATCTGCAGACATCGGTTCAGCAAGACACTCCATTTTGCAGAATGATCGTGAAAGTCCCTAACCATTACACTTTGCGAGGATAACCTCCTCCCTTCCTCGTCCCCAGGGCCCAGGTAGAGAAAATTGTTATGTCCATGTGGGCGGGGGATCGGGACTCCCTTACTACTTCAGCGTAACGCGAAGTTAAGGATTCGCACAGCTCAGGAATGTTCCAAAATTGCATTCTGATGACCCGAAGTTGCTTCCGAATGTCCCACATTTGCTTCGGAAATAGTTCGAGTTATCTTCGAGTTCTTTGATTTATTATTTCAGAGGAAAGAAATAATTATGACAAAGTATTACTTCTCAAGAAGAAACAAAGAATAAATAATTTTTATTTATTTTATTTTATTTTATTTTATTAGCTTCGCCTGTTACTGAACAAAGAATAACAAAAAAATGTTTAATAGGCAGGGTTGCCGCGACAGCGGTGAGCCAATTACAGTGGTCCCAGAGCTTAAAAGATATGTAAGAAACAGTAAAACGACGGACACGTTACGTGAAACGTTACATGACGGATAGATTTTTTTTTCCAGGATCATGGGTTCTCTGGGTCGTAGTGACGTTGTAAGGCATCCACGTAGTACTTGTACATGATGAGTGTAGCTAAATGTCGTGGGTCGTGGGTGGTGGGTAGAGGTCGTGGGTCGTGGGTGTGGGTGTGGGTAAATGTCGTGGGTAAAAAAAGTCTAGAAAAAAAAAGAGATGAAGTAAAGTAATTGAAAAAAAGAAACAAAGAGAAAAAAAAATATTTGTGAAACGAAAACCTCCAACTCCTTGATTGTCTTTTTCGTGTTTGCTTTTTCTTCGTCCTCCCACTTCCCGTGGGACTTTGCTCCCCTTTCACAACAACACTGTATAAAAGACGTTTTGCCGATGAAGATTTATCCATACCAGAGCTATCGCCGCGAAATATACGAAACAGACGTAAATTATACTGCAATTTGCAGAAAGTATGGGACAGCTCTGACTCGCTGAATGGAGATAGCTGCTCGCTATTTATCGAGGGTGGTAAAGAGGGGGTCTAGATCGTCTCCTGGGTCCCTCAATGTAGGCGCGCCTTCTCTTCCCTCTTTCTTTGAAAATTCAGGTTGTTCTACTCTTTCAACTGGTGAAAACTCTAGCCGTTCTCCCCGGTGGACAGCAGTCTGATACATGTTCAGACGAAGACTACCAGCCTTATACTTAGTGGTTTCTTGTCGGACGGCGCGTTGTATAACGCACTTACCGTGTGTGTTTGCCCAGTTTCTCATCAGATCTTGGTCGGCTGAACTCATGACAGGCAGGTTTTGTTGCGTTATCCTTGGAAAATCTTGAAGGTGAATTTGTGTCGAGGGTACAGGATAATACGATGTTGAGTGTGTGAAGTAAAAAGCGGACCACTGCGTTATTCTTTTTGCTGATTCCTGGGCTGTAGTCCCAAAATCCCTGGCGTGGTGCAACTGCATACATGTTGGATGTTTGAATTGGGAAACTGCGTTGAAGGTTCTCAACTTTGACGGTGAGGAGAGCTTCAGGGTTAACTGTAAGTTCTGGACTTCTGTAACCTTGCCAGTCCCTGATTTATCATGCTAACAGACCTGATTGTCTTGCTTGCATGAGTTCCTTCAGGTCCATTGGTCTCCTTGCTGTTGCCCAGTAATGTCTGCACTGATTGAACAGTGCCTTAGAGGTACCCAGAAAAGGATTTCATCATCTCTCCAGGTTGTCGAAAATAACAAAGACATAATGAAAATCACGGTTCACGGCGAATTAAACATTTATTTCTCGTTTCAAGGAAAATAATTTTTCAAAATCACGCTTCACGGCTACTATGGAAATTACGAATCACGAGGAAAAAATTAGCCATTTCACATTTCACGGGGAAAAAAAAGGGCCGATCACGAGTCACGAAATTACCCTTTACCACCCTCTTTATCTATATTCGATCTAGAATTCCGATGATCAGTGGAGACTTTTTAACAGTGGAATGCGATCACCGTGAGAAAGGGGAGGGAAAAAGGACAATTTTTAGGTATTTCATATTTTTGAATAGAAGTTTTAGGTCTCAATTACCTTACGAAGGAATCACCTTCATTTCCAATCTTTCAAGTTACTGTCGAGACTGTATGTAAATTTTATTGCCGTGTACAAAATCTTTGCTGTAACGATTCGGAATATCACTCCTTAAACTGAAAGGACGTTTCAGTCATGAATGTTGACATCTTTGATCATGAGAAAAAGCAGTTTAGCCTCCAGTTTTTCTATAGCCTGCTTCAGGTTTACATATATATAGTGCACAGTTTCTTTTATTTTTCACCTAGGTGTCTTTTTAGTGTCCGTTTGTACTAGAGGATTCGCTTATTTGCTTTGCTGACCACGGGGAAGGGGAATAGGGCTGGTATGTACGCGGAGATTTTCGTTTCATGAATTTTACAACTTTTTGCTATTTAGTTTTTTAATTTTAATCTTTTTTGGGGGGAGACTTTTTTTTTACCCACGACATTTACCCACTCCCACACCCACGACCTCTACCCGCTACCCACGATCCACGACATTTAGCTGCACTCGTAAACATACAGTTTACGTTCGTACTTATTGTGAGTAGTCATGCCTAACAGTCAGTCTTCACAAAGCAGCTGTTTTGCAGGTTAATAAAATGTACTTTGCCAGTAAAATGGCCAATTGATTATAGTTATAGTTATACATTGTGGTTTATTTTGATTTTTTACAATCAGCACTTATGCCATGTATGCTTTACTCTGTCTCTTCAGAACTATCGTGATGAGGTAGCTGCTAAAGTGTGTAATGAAACTTGTTTCGTTTTTAGAAGGGAACAAGGCCATGAACTGCCTCTAAACAAAAACTTTGTTCCCGATTTACTACCAGAAATTCAACGAGCAAAAATGCGGTGTGTAATTATTTCCCATCTGTTGTGTAACCACCATAAATGCTACCTTCACTGCACCACTGCCACTGGACATTATAGAACAACAGATAGGAACAGGTATGAAACGACAGTAGCTTTTCCTTCATCCCTCATGCAACAACCTCGTGACTTCAAGAAATAATTTCTATTATACATCAAGGAAATGCCAAGAGAATGGACAGGTCTACCAGTCGGTGAGCGTGCATTCAGGGAGAATTCTATAAAAGATTTCTAATTGGGTGGGATAGTCGAGGTTGCCGGCCCTTGTAATTAAGTTAACACATACGCACTTGGCATTTCCGATTGATTTCCAGTCCAGATGTCATATACAGCCTTGGCCAAATGGAAATTTACAGGAAGGTGTTTTGGTACCCTGGTCCCAGAGGTTTTTCTTGATTTTTCTTCGCGAAAGAGATCAACAGCAAGCCGCAAAGCGGCGACAACGAGTCGCAAAAGCGACGAGGAGAGAGAGAAAAACCTCTGGTTACCTTGGCCTCGAATCTCACTTTCATGCAGACGACAGCTGTCAAACGCGTCAAATTGCTAATAAAAGGAGTGACCAATGGCACCTTAGCAAACACGTGCTTATCAGCCGCTATTTTTTTAAGTGGGGGTAGACCTGGGGAAATTATGTTATGAACAAACCATCTCCACTTGGGTGGTAAAGAGTGATTTGTTAATCGGGGTCAAGCTAAAGCATGTGTTAACGATGGGCGACAAGAGTCCAGGAATAAGAAGACCACTTTATAAAGAAACCGACATTGTTCCAAACGACTGCTGCAGAATTTATGTAAAAGTAAGTGGCCGATCTAAAATCAATTTTTTTGGGTATAATAACAAGGGTTTTTCACAAACATTGTAATCTGTTCTGTTGGCAGTGTGCCAGCGGGAAGTTGTAAAGTTTGCAAGAGTCTATCAATCGCGCTTATTGCATTGTTTACTTCTGCGGGGCGCGACGTTCGCGTCGATTCGCGGGCATTCCCTTCAAAATTGTACCATGGCTCGCATTTGGTTTTGGCGGCTCCATTTCCTTTTTTTGTGGAACAACGACGCTAGGAAGAGTCATACAGCACAACAAACCCTTAATGTTCGGAATGTACTTTCAGAGGTTTTTGTTGACCCAGTAGCCCTATTCGGCTAACTCAATGCTGTACCCAATTCAAGCCCTTAGGGAATAAAACGTTTTGTTTCAGGAATTTCCATATCATTTAAATGTGAATGCCATATTATAATGCAAATGCAATACACAAAGAATCTTATCCCCGGGAGATTTGAATTGGGTACAACATTGAGTTAGCCGAATAGGTCTATCCCAAAAATAACGTTGGTTAGATCTATTTGGGCGTCGCAGTAGCCTTCGTAGCTGGCGGTATTGTGTAGTAGTCGAGTGAGATTTGGCGGCGGAGCCGTCACGAGCGGCGAAGCCGCGAGAAATACCGCCTGCCAGAGAACCATGATTTTTCGAATGCCGCCCACTTTTGTCACGTTAGCTGATCCCAATTAAATCAGCCAATCAAAGAGAAATTAGTTTAGAAATAAGCGTTGACAGGCTAAACACGACTCCTAAGCTCGTGACAATGTGAAACGTGACCTTGTGAGTTTGCTTGAACAGAGGTTTTTTTTTATTTTCTCGGCTCTCGCTCGAAGGTTACTAGCACTACACAGTGCATGTATCATTCTAAACTTTGACTGAGTAAATCTTTTTTTGCAACACTAGGCTTAACATTAAAAGGCCATGAAGCTGGTTTGTTACATGCATACTGAGTAACCATTTCCGGTGGTTTATTCTTCTGTAGGTGTTCCTGATAGGATTTGATCTCAGATGCAGTTGTAAAGTGTTTTAATTTTCTTTGACCTTTGTTTCTTACGGCTAAATTAAGACAATTCCAGCGCTGTGAAGTTTAAAGACGCCATTTCGGCAATTTGGTCATCATTTATGCTCTTTCTAAAGCGGAAATCACAATCACTTTACATGTACGTCTTCTCCAGTTTGCCATCTGCTCCCTAAATTGGGAAATATACGCGAAGGCTCATCTAACATGATTGAGATATGTATGGCCCTCGACCAATCCGTTTCCCCGCACACTGGTGTGCGGACCATTCAAAATACCGGGGTTTTCTGGCAGGCGGTATTTCAACCGCCTCGTCCCTACTCCTTTTTTTGGAACACGGCTCCGCCGCCAAAACTTTAATCTCGCACCCACACAATACCGCCAGCTACGCAGGCTAGCGTCGCAGGAAAATCAAGCTGCACCGAAAATGATACGTACTTGTACAAAGTTGTATGTTTTTTTTCCTACAAGGAAACTTTCATTCCGTATTCGGAGATTTTTTATTTTGCTGCCTTAAACAAATTAGTTTATTTAATGGAATGACAGTATTGTAACAGAAAATATACTTTCCATGTCCGGTTGATAAAATGGTGAACACATCCTTTCGACTCAACGCAGCGAACAAATCTTTCTTTTGTTGTTCAGTGAGACTCAGGAAAGCGCTCGTTAAGTACCGAGGTCAAAATTTCTTCGAATATTCTTTCAGGAACAACATCCATGTCAAAATCTCGAAATATGGCGTGCCTTTACGTGCTTTGGTCCCGTGCAAATGTTATTGCGAGTGCAGCATACAAAAAATTTTCTTCCCTAGTAGAGAGAGGCAAAATGAGGTGAAAATCCTCAACGTCCCCTCGGTAGTTACAATTAAACGAGCCAATCAAATTGGTTTGCGTGTTTGAAAAACTATCAACCAATCAACGCCCGAGGGTCAGATCCTGACCCTGTCGTCTGCATGAAAGTTAACCTGAGATCAGGCGTTATTTTTTTTGCTTCGTTGCTTCCTTGGCTCGAGAGGGAAAAAAAACAGATTACAGAGATAGAGGGAGAGGGCATGATCGCAGGCTACATGAAAGTGAGATTCGAGGCCAAGGTAACCAGAGGTTTTTCTCTCTCTCCTCGTCGCTTTCGCGACTTGTTGTCGCCGCTTTGCGGCTTCCTCTTGATCTCTTTTGCGAAGAAAAATCAAGAAAAACCTCTGGGACCGGGGTAGTGTTTTGGCTTCGATGAAGTGTTCTGCGGAAGGGGAATGGGGTCGGGGGTGGGGGAGGTTGGATGAACAGATTCAAAGTTCAACATTGGAAATAAGAACAACTAGAGTGAACATTGACTTAACCTTGCACGTAGCCGCATTAACATTGTTTTATGCCTAAAAGACACCTTTGCTGCAATTAAATGCACCCTATAGTGGTTTATTAGTAAGCCTAGTTAATTCCTAATAAATTTTCCCACTTCTTAACTTTTCTCTCAGCAATTTTCTAAAGCAAATGTTATTGCAATAAGATGTAAACATCAGAGAAGTAAAGCAAGCTATGCGAGATATCAGTCAGGCATATAACAGTCACAATGCACAATTTTTATCAGTATCATACCTGTAGGGCTTTTTGAAAGGTCTGTGATGTAATTTTGCTCTATTGCAGTAGTCCGTATCGACAAATCCAAAAGTAGAGCATTTTTTATAAAGAGTGCAAACTCAGAAAAGTTTTTCCCTCATAAATATCACCCATGTAAGGGAATCCAGATAATATTTGCTTGTGGTATACAGAATCCAGGGCTTTGGAATGCCGAATACAGCAGGGGCACCCAACGGCAATTTTCGGGAAAATATCCGTTCGGAAGACGATTTGAGATCTAGAATTTTCGGAGCATTTGTTGTAAAATTTCTTGCTTGCCTGCCTCTCCTAGGATTTTCGAACATCTACAAAATGGTATAATTACCCATTTTAAACGGATTTTGACCCTAAAAAAGGCCACCTAGAATTTTCGGGAACCTTTTCCTGGCTGAAATTTTCGACAAGGTAAGTTTTTATCCCTATAATTTTCGGATCACTAGACTTTCAGCTAGGAAATCCGAACAGATGAAAAGTTTTTAGGGGATAAAGATATGCCTATATCTACCGTTTGAATACTAAAATACGTTCAACAATGCTATGTTAAGTGGTTTTGAACTATATCCTCGTTGGGTGCCCCTGATACAGCTCAAGGAATCCAGGCGGGGGGCACTAACGATTGGAATCCGGAATACAAGTTCCCCTGACAAAGACTGGAATCTAGAATCCAAGACTGTCTTGGGTTTCCTTACATTGGGCAAATAAATGGCAGTAATTAGAAGTCAAGTCCAAGCCAATTAAATCAGGACCTTTGTGTTGACCAAAGCTGTGTTGTATTTTAGCAATATTTTATGTGATGACCTCAGTCTTACTGTCATTGAAAGTTTACAATACTTGTAATATACATATTTAATCAGCAATCCAATTACCTGGAGTCATTCATCAAATTGTAAAAATGATTGATACATATAATTTGTGAAACATCAGTCTAGCCCATGGATAAGAATGTTTGTGGATTAAAAAACATTAAGCTGTTATTACACATGTATAATGTGGTTGTTTACCTTCATTGATTGAAGGACAAAATTGAATGTTTATTAACTGGAATTTCCAGATGAGGGGCTCTAACTATCAACCACTCAGGGAAGTGCAAAGATGTGTTCTGGAAAAACACAAACAACCCTCTACCCTGTAGTGCAGGCATATTTTGTACTTTTTTTGGGGGGGGGGGGGGAGGGGAGGGTGGGGCAAAAGCTGCTTGTTTATGTTAATGTTATTGTAGCCGCCATCTTTGATTTTATGACAGAGGAAGATTGGGAGAGCAACCCTTAGAGTAGGTGCTAGGGTGAGAGGAGGAGAGGGGGAAGGGAGGGAAAAAAATACTCTCAACTCTCCCTCCTCTCCCCATCCTACTTCCTCTGACTCGCCCCATTTCATCCTCCCTTTTGGAGTTCAACATGGCAATTTCACGAGAAAAACATTTGTGCGCCCAAAGAAAACACTTGCTTTGGAGGCTAACAGCCTTCACAACAATAAGATTTTCCCTGGAATGTAGCAATGGTGTTTAAATCCTCAAGTGCTATAATGCTATGTTCGACAAAAAGTCCTCTTTGTCCTCTGGTAGTTCATGAACAAAAACGCTCCTGTCCTGCTTGTTAGGGTTGAATTTATCCCTCACACTTATTTCCAGTTTTTTATCATCCTCACTCATTTCTTCACCCTTTTTCATAGCATAGAAAAAGTAATGAAAGGAGTCACCAAAAGTCTGCATAGAAATTGACCAACCATAGCATGACTTGGCCAGGAAAGGCTTCCTGAAATGGGGCTGTGAAAATGTCACTGAAATAAAGCGTCCTCCATATCTTAAAAATTGGGAAATCTGTTAAAAGGAATAAAGAAAAGTGGCTGATAAAAATAACACTGTATGACTATAATCAACACCTGAGAAAAATGTACTTCTTTCAGCGTACACCTCCCTGAAAATTGCAGTTTAAATTTTCATACTGTTGTGGGCTCAAAATAACAGCTGGAGAAGGGACAATGTCTGGCCAAGATGACCATTTGTATCATCCGTATCACGGAAGAAAGAACAGATAAAAATTGCAGTAGCGATTACGTCAAATACCCGACCCACAAAATATCTTATTCAATCCCCCAGTCCCACAGCCATGGTCCATTATGCTAGGCCCGCAGTGGCACAGTTCAGTAGTCAATGAATACTAAAATGTAAGTGAGTAAAACGCTTCTGCAGTGCCGCACTCCCACAGTCCCTGAGAAGTTAATATTAAGAGGGTATACAACTAGTGCTTCCCCAGTCTACATTCCTGCAGTCAATGTCAAGTAACTAGTGTGCTTATAGGACAAGGTATACTAGTGCCCCTGCAGTTCCCCACTCCCGCAGGCGATGTCAGAATTTTTTTTTGCAAATCAGACAACTGGGGACTGCGGGAACAGATTTGTTAAAATTAGATATTGAGTGAGTCGGGTATTCTACCCATCCAGACTAATAATTAGTCTTAATAATTATTCTTATTGGGATTTTCAAAAAAATCGGATTTTAAAAGTTAATTTAAACGTTTCCTCTTCCACTCCTCCGTTACTCCAATGACAAATTATCCTTCCTTTCGTGTCAAGTTTTTCTAGTCCAGTCCAATACAAAATTAAATTTAAGCTTAAATTTTCAAAAGCTGTTCAGGATTTATAACTTCTCACCTGAGACAAAACACAATCCATAGTATTCCTGGTGCCTTCCGATGGATTCCAAACATCCTTTTCCTCCACCAGAAGAGCATCAAGTGTTGCCTTCTCAACAACAACATCAAATGAACATGGAGCAAAGGACATGTTTGTGATGTCCATTATAATCCACTCCATGTCAACCAAGCCTTGGCATTTCCTCTTCATATTATTTATAACTATTGACGAAAAGTCGATATTGACAATATTCCTATATCCATCATTATACATATCTTCAGTGAGCATACTGTTACCACATCCTAACATCAATATGCGATCGCTTTTTCCCACGTGCTTGCATAGCAAATCTTTAAAATCACCATAGCTTTTGCACCACTCAAATGTTTCTTCTTTTGAAAAACGCGTGTCCCAGTACTCTTTTAGCTTGTAGCTTGTATTTTCCTTTGGTAAATCCATCATATTAAAAGCGTAAAGGATTAAAGGATTCAAATAAAGTTTTTGAACAAAACTTTCCGACTGGCCGCCATTTTTAATTTCTGCCTTTTCGGGAATTACCGCTGGCTACGCCAACTGCTCACTTCGAACACAAAAACAACGCCGAAAGGCGTCCACTGGGCTCAAATAGAAATACGTTTCTTCGCAAACCCTCGCGACACTAAGGTCGTTTACCATTTACAAGCAGTTTCCAGAAAATCTGGTTGGGGAGTAAATGTAACATGTAACATGAATTCTAAGATAAATTCGCAATTAGAACTCTTAGATTAACTCAAATTATTTGGAAAGAGAATTTGAGTTCAATGTGTTATTACTTAATACTGAAGCTCTTCGGAACGGTTTTTACGTCTGCTTATTTTGATTTTCATCAGACTTTTCAGGTGCCGTTTTCGTTCTACCCAGGTTACTCTTTCCGCTTTCCCCTTAACAAACCATCAGGCACGTAATGATCAGATCAATCACTGTCGATTATATTTTACTGTTTATTGATTAATTCAACGCTCATGCAGGCAAATAACAATACTCTAGACTACTTAGGCGGGGCTTTGATAACGTGCGCCTTTACTGGCGGACCTAGCTCTTTTCGCTTCATTTTGCTTCAAAACCACTGGAATTAACCTGTTGACAAGGAAATACTATTGGAGACAAAGATGGGTAACAAAATAACTTCTATACCGCAATCTGCGTTTGACCAAGTAAGGTAAAGATATAATAGCGCTTCAAAGGACAGCAAGTCTCTAAATTGTGGTGGCCATGGCCAATTCATCATCTATACTAGGTTCATAATGTTACAGACACACCATCCTCTGTTTCTGTTGTTGAAAACGTTTGACCGGTCTCAAACTCTGAGCAACAAGAAGCAACAACATGCAACAACTACCCAACTCTTGAGGAAAAAAAGAGTTGCATGATATGGAACCTGACGACGGTCGACCATCGCTCCAAAGATGTATTGTTGCTCAGTCGGAGTAATAGTTGCATTGTATAATGGGTGTACTTGGACTCAGTGAAAACAGGAATAGAGAAGATCGAAACGAGGGACTTCAGAACTGTCGAGATGTGCTAGAACGTGTTTTTTTTTAGATACTGGACCCTGAATGCGGACGCCGTAGGGAACAACATTTCCGGGAAGGTATAACCTAAAAATAGCCCAAATTGTAAATACGATGTTGCCCTAATCAGCGGGAGTTGGAAGCTCCTACATAATAGGCTCCTGGCCGGTTGATGTAATAACAATGAATTCATATTGTACGATGTGAAGAATTATGCAGATCTCAGAGGATGTTATCCACCACGATCGGCACAATTCTTTACATCCTACTCAGCCTCATTCAATAATTGTTAGGAGGCTGAAAATAAACAGCCAAGCTGTCGCGCCTGGAAAAGAGGTTGATCGATGGCATATTTTTCTGAAAACGAGGCTGCTTGGACAACATACCATAGAATCGCGTCTAACAAATATGGTAAGCGCCAGTTGGTTATGAAGAATTAGCCGAGGAATTGGATCCATTAAGAAAAGGGGAAATATTTTGAGTGAATAATAATTTGGATAATAACATGGTTGACAAATTACTTGTTAATTTAGGAGCGAAATTTAAGCTTTAATTTATGATTTCATGTGAAATTACAAACTGAAATTGCTATCAACGTTCCGTATGTCTCAGTGCCAAGATGGCGTCAAGGTTTTAAAATGTTATGAATGAAGATGCCAAGGCATTAAAACACACGAAAAAGAACGTCAAGAAAGATTGTAACAGGTATTCTGAAGAAAATTTCAGAAAACTGGGAATTTAAGCCAAGAATTATACCCTAAACGTTTCAGTGTGTGTCGAGTTCTCGATACGATAAACCAATCAAAATCAAAAGTCATCTATGATAAAAGGTAAACTTGCGAAATTAGGGAATAATTTAAATTGCCTTTTGTCAAAATTCTACTAATAATTTTATTTTTAAATTCTTTTTCCTTATTCTTAGTGTAAGCACCCATCCTCCTTCTCCCCTTTAACACAAGAGGTGTACAATGGTCAAAAACAGCTGATTAAAACTGTATATTTATTGGTAAATTTAACACTGATAAATTATACTGACAGCAGCACTTAATAATGAGGACTTTGGTAAGCAGCCAGGGCCTAGGCACCTACTTCTCTTCAGTTTTATTCTGTGAAAACCTCTGGAATCAACCTGCACATAAGAAAAAAACAATTATGGACAATGTTGTGTAGACAGTACTTGTATATAAAATCCAAGCCTGCTCGCCATTAGAGTTCCAGTAGCTCAGTGGTTAGAGCGTCCGAACTAGTACCGGGAGGGTCGGGAGTTCGATTCTCACCTAGAGCCCGGAAAATTTTTGAAAAAAGCCTGGTGTACCTGTATTTGTAATTTCCGACACTGCTCGCCATTAGAGTAGCAGTTGCTCAGTGGGTAGAGCGTCCGAACTAGAACTCGAATGGTCATGAGTTAAACTATTTATCCCAATTCGTTGTGACTAGGGCTAGTCCTTCAAAACTTCTCATTCGAGTCTCTTTTCAGGGCAAATCCATCGTTTAAGATAATTTTCTAAGATGACTATACGAGTGTTCGAGAGGATCATATGAATACTTCTCGTACAATGCAAAGCGATCCTACAGACTAAGGTTGCATTTAAAGTCGCGTAATTTTTGCGTGCATGAATAAAATAGAACAGATGTATGAGACGCCGCGAGTAGAGTTAAAAGTTGCGCGAGGTTCAAATGTAACGTTTACAAGACCTTCCATACATTTCTCCTATATTATTATTCCACTATTATGTCATTTTACCATATAAGTTCAACATAACTCGCAAAATCAAGGCCGTAATACGCTGCAGCGTCCTGGTTTAACCGATTTACACAGGGCGAATACCAACGGATTCAAAGGAGTAACTACGGCTGAACTGGACGAACCGGCGGACGAACCTAATTTTGACTTGTTTGGGTCTTTTGGACTTGACTTTTTTAGCAACCAATAACTGACCTCTCATTCAATGGTTTGGCATATAATACGAGCGAACATTTTCCTCATTGTTAACGTCATTCTCACAGACGGAATCAGGATGTTTCTGGATACTCTTACTAAAAAATGAAGCCAATTGCAAAATAACAATTTTTTTGGTAGTGGAGTAATAAACCTCTTATTCGATGGCTTAGCATATAATACGAGCCGACATTTTGCTTATTACTCGTATTAGTATAGGTAATAGCATGATTAGTGGTGATATTTGGCATAAATACCACTAGTGATATTTCAAAATTGTTATACGTAATTTCACGAGCCGTTAGGCGAGTGAAATTTGAGACAACTTTGAAATATCACGAGTGGTATTTATGCCAAATATCACGTACAAATCATGCTATTATTTGTTTATACTACTACCCGCAAAAGGTTTGTAATTTTCACATGTAGGTATTTCAAATTAAGCTGAAATACTACTGCTCTAAGCCAATCAGATTGCAGTAATTTCTCATGTAGTAGTATAATACGCTAAACCATCGAATAAGGTGTATTTATTTACGTGCGTAATATTTACATGCGTACGCTCGTAAAAATCACGCGACAGAGGAAATCCCGCCCTAAGAGAATCGAAACTGCTTGAATAGAACGGAAATATTTTGTTTAGGCCGGGTGTCAATATAATCGTCGGCCTTCTATTGAAGTTTCTAATACTGCCTCAAAAAGCCAAGGCGATTCTTTTAATATGGCAAACTAGGCTCTAACATTTACCTTTGACTCCTAGAGAAACAGACATGTCATTCTTCAAGCATAAATGGGGGGAATTCTGGCAGAAAAAAGGCGGAACAAACGGTGACATTAAAAACTGGTAGAAGTTGTTCTTGATGGTGTCCTGGACGTTTGGCGCATCTCCATCAAAGTAGAAAAATGGCAGGTTGAAGAGCTTTATCTGGGAAGGATTCACACCAACTGCAACAAGGTTTTAGAAAAAGGCAAAGGTAAGGAAAAATCTCCATGAATAGAACGTTATCATTTATATTAGCGATTAATAAGCGGGTTGCATCGGGGATTGGTAATTGCGCATTGCGAACCGATTGTTTGGCAGTCATTCAAGCAAATCATTGCAAACCGTTGCAGTGATCGTTCCGTATACCGAAATGCCCAATTACTAAAGACCACGTCAAAGAAACCTTTATTGAATTACGTATAAGAGGAGATGTATGAAAGGTAGGGAGCTTATGGTTATATTCACACTATACCATAGCTTTTTCGCCGGTACGAAATCCATATACCGCCATGGTTAGGGCGTCTGTTTACACCTGGGCGGATAAAGGTTGGGCGGTGAAACGAGCGCTCTGCTCTCATGTAATGTGTTTTGCGGAGTAGGACTGGTACAGGTGCTCTTTCCGCGATTCTGGTGCGCTTGAAGGATGGTGATTTCGGCGCGATTTCTGTAACTGATCGAAGCTGCAAAGCGCCGATCTCTAAAGTGAAGAATATCATATCGGATAGGTGTTGCCGGATAATTTTTCGTGTCGGTACGAAAAGCTATCTGAGTATAGATGGTTTTCACTGTAACGTCATCAAATTATAAAGTCAAAATAGCGAGGTTTTACGAATTCTTATTTACACTAGGTTGAAGATAAACAAAAAGTAAATCTTTGTACAAGCTTCCATTTCCGTAGCATGTTTCATTTCGAAAATACAGCAATTTGAACTTCCGAGTTTTCACAGTGCGTGACACCAAAATAGCAATGCTGTCTCGTTGAAAAAAGTCTCTCCTCTTGATTTTCAGCAGTATAGCCACTTCAAATATTACAGGATATGTTTATGCGTACGTATGCTAGTCCTTGAGTGAAAAGAACGAGCTTTTACAGAAAAAGTGAACTCCAAATGTTTTTGTTGATTTCCGGCGGCCATATTGGCGCACCAATATGGCGTCTCCATACAAAGCTCTACAAAGGTGCGTGAAACGTTTCGGCAAATAACTCAGAAAGTGTGGGCCACAAAGACTTGAGACTTGGAAAAATTGTTTATATATTAGTCTTTTATAACATTTCATTTTCTTGGCTTCTTCCACTGGACGGTTTCCAATTTAATATTTTGTTGCGTCGTAGCGAAAACGATCTATAGTCTGAACATAACCTAAGGTCCGAGGACGGCGGCGAAGGCGTCATATAAAAAGCGCTGTCTCGTTATTTCAATCTTCATATCGTGGTTATTCTAACTCACTTACTTTGTTGAATGTAGGCGTACTGCCCTGGAGCTGAATTCATACGAACAAAATGAAAGTTCACAAGAAAAAAAAAATGCGTCCTCGCGCGCGTCCTCCATAGAAGGTAAAACCAGGCATTTTTACATCGTAGTCGTGCAGCGACGGCAAAAAAATGCACAAAATTAAAAAGCGTAATGCACGTGCAGAGTTGTTGTTTCGCTTTTAAACCTGTTGCCTTATTGACGTTCTCGTTGCCGTCGCCGTCGTCGCATGTTAACGTCCCAATCTGATTTATTGTTTTAGAGAACGGTAACCTTGTAGTTTGACCCATTTATACGGGCAAACCGATGTGGTTCACCATTTGGGTAAATCCCAGTGTAAGCAAAAGTCAGGACTGATATATTTCGTCCCGGAATGGGTGTTTACCATTTGCAAAAATCACTTCAATCTGCCAAAAACAGCCCCGAAAGGCTGATACTGGTATCAAAGATGGCATCAAAGGAATGGATAATGAATTTCTCTTTGGAGCATTGTGAAAAGGAACACTTGACTACCTTTTAAGAAATTCTGAAACGACCCGAAAGTCGTTTTAATTTACATTCCAATCGGATTTTCTGGAAACTTTTTGTAAGTGGTAAACAACTGATATTCTTAAGTCAACTGGTTATTTTAGATTACATCCGGTTTTCTACTTACATTGTATACAGTGTATTATGTAACTTTGGTGAACAAGTAGAAGTGTTTTATACACATTATTAAAAATTGGCGACAATACTACTTTTCTTTAATAGTTATGTTAATTAGTCCTTTTTGCTTCGATTGCATCTACAGCATTCAAAACTTTTATTTACCTTTAAACAAGGGTTCAATCATATGGAGAAAATAAAAACAAAATTTAACGCCATTTTAGAATAAGGTGAATAAGTTTAATTTTGTTAAATTTTCGTAATTTTTTTAGGGTTTAAAATCAGAGTGTCTTGACAAGTTATGAAACTAACCAGACGTATTATGCACTGTTTTACTGTTGAGCATAAATGACAGTGGCGGGTCCAGACCGTCAGATAAGGGGAGTGGGGGGGGGGGGGGGGGGCGGTCATCCAGACCCTGAGATAAGGGGGGACGGCCCGTTTGGTCTAAAAATAAGGGGGGCGGGCCCCTTCCCTGCATCCTCCACTGCATATGCAGCTGACCAAAACGGGACATTCTGATTGGCTTTATAAATAGCCTGGTAAATAATAAATGGGCTTTAAAGGCTCTTTGCTATCTTTTTAAAAAGCCATGCAAGAAGTGTCTTCACATGAATTTAACTCCAAAAATAATGGTCCAATTTTGTTATTTAAGACTATATTCAGCATTTGAACCTTTTCCTGTCGTCTGTTGTAACAGACGGTAAGGATGGGCATAAATTGAAACTTAAAAAACCTTGACCTAAAAATCACCAAAACTTTGGTTTGTGTTCCCTCATGAAGTTCGTTTCATATCGTCTCCATAACTCTAAAGGAGTATTTTTTGTATGGTTGAACGGTACCAAGCAATGACCTCACCGCGAAATTGGCCTAATATTTAACAATTATTCTTTGAAATCGAGGTGAACAGTGGCAAAATATTTACCGAGCCATGAAGTGGCGAGGTAAATATTCCTAAAGCCACTATTCACCGAGATTGAAAAGAATAATTGTTTTAGTATATACACACGAAGTGATCTCAACAAAATCAGAGAGGAAACCATTAAAAAGTACGATTTGATTGACAGATCAGGTCAGCTAGATACGCGACAGTTTAAAAATAGATCTTTGTAGAATTTTAAAACGTGGCAATTCACAAGCTAATCACTTCGCAAACAACAGCGTATTGACTTCAATGGAACCGCTAAAAGTTTGAATTGTTTCCTTACCTGAGAAAAAAAGAAGAGCTTTGTTGTTTTCTGTTGACTCGCCAAGTTTATAGCCGAAAAAGGTTTGTTTCGCATGAAGTGCTGACAAAAATGGCGATTCGGTTCCTCGAGGTAAGACGTCGTCTTCATGTAGCATTCTTTCTCGTGTTTACTTGAAACGTAGAATTTCTGCAAACATTTGCTTTCAAATTTGTTTGTCATAAATAAACTTCGTTGTAGGGCCAAATTGTTCTTGTTAGGAAACGCTGAGTTCACAAAACGGCCTCTTCTAGGCGAATAAACGGGAGTTGTAAACAATCCATCGACCACAAAACTCAACAACAGTAAGTGAAAAAATGCCGTTTTGAATCCTTGGAAGTCTTTTTTTGGCTGAAAAAAAGTCAACCCTAGGATTTTGTCGACTTTTAAAAGATCTTTCTCTAAGAAAATGGGGAAAAAAGGAGCTCACACATTATCAACTCGCTAGGAGGTGAAAATTGTTGAATAGTCCGAGATAGCGAACCAATCAGATTGCTTAAATCACCAAGATCACTGAGTGTGTATATACTAAAACAACACTATCCTCCTGACATTGTCCCTTTATTTAATGGAAAAACAAACAAATATATAACGGACATTTAGAGACTTACCAGCACAGTTTGGCCCGGGAGTACCTGTTTTAAAATGATAAAACGCAAAAAACTGCCACACTCCACTCGAACAGAAATACAGTAACGGTGGATTAGATTCAAAATCGGTACCAGTTCGACACATGACTGCGCAAGGTGTACCTTTCGTTGCACACACCAGGGCACCGTTACGAGGAGGAGTAAAAGGAGTACACTGTTTTTCATCTGTAAAGGCAAGAGGCACAACAAAACTTCTATCCCTCTGAACCTTTAACACTATGGTTTGCAAAAAAATGGATTTCAGGTACATATACGAATAATTGTATAAACTTATGCCCTGGTCACTGATGTTGAAACAACTGACCTGGCTTAATTATTTTGCCCTTTTACATTAAGAAAATCGTAGAAAAATTCTTTCAGATTCTTTGGAAATGTTGCAGTCTACAATAATAAGGACTCGTCAATTTCATCATTTCTGAACAATATTGGTATTTAAAAGAATAAATTCTGCAGGTTTCAAAGTCTCAGATTTTCGTCTCGTAGCTTTCGACCGTATTGCACAATCTTCATTAGCAATAAAAGCTCAGTGTTGTCTCGTGAATTAATCACGAGACAACAAATGATTAAAATATCGCAGGAATTTCTTAGCCCCCATCTCTGTTTAGGGCTGGGCGCTACCGTCTGATATCGATGACCTCCTTAATTTTTCTTTTACTGTCCACCGTCTCTTGGTCAAGAAACTTGACCCCCCATCCCCTCCTGTCCTCCTCCCCTCATGTTTGGCTTTGGACTGATGTTCCAACACTGCAGATGTTGTTTGGTTTGGTGTTCGCCCAGTCTATCTCCCAGAGCCCAAGCTGCCTGCCCTATGCTGATGAAGACTGTGCGATACAGTCGAAAGCTACAAGACTAAAATCTGAGACTTTGAGACTAGAGTTTATTTTTTCAAGCTTGATTACCATAAAAGAACGAGCATTCATTGAATTAATATGGGCATACCTTGTTCTTTTTGTTTGTTTCCATTATAATACCTCTCATAATGCAATTAATTGTTTCATTATTATGAATACTCAAGGGACTGCAGGCCTGGGTCAAAGGTGTGTTCGGAGCATATGATTGCTAGCAATATTTCTCGCTCGGATACCCAGAACAATTTTTTCCCCAAAAGTAAATCTTGAGGTATTCTTATGCTTTAATATTTAATTGTGGTCGCTTGGCATGTCATGCGATCTAAAATTTATAATGAAGGAAATTAGCGAGTTGGTGGCGAATGTACTTTGTTGGGGTAAATAAATTGGCTTTTCTAATAGAGGATATACATAGACGAAGCCTAACAAAACACGTCATGTTAACATACATTTTTCAAAATTATCCCTCTGTTGAAATAGGGGGAAGCTTGCACAGACCGAAGCAAGAAATGACCACACCGGTTAAAAGCTTTCAATCAAGTATTTGTAATTGATGAAATGTTTTTCAATTGATAGTAACTTACTTTTCAATGTTATTTTGAAAGTGCAGTTTTTGTTCACGTTGTTAGATCCATCCGATGCGGTATATACAACGTCATAGACACCAGGAACAGCAAAGCTAGCTCCACTTTGTCTGTTTGAATCAACAGCGACAATTTGGCCCGAATTGTCGGAGAACACTGGCTCCACCCAGCTCACTGCGGTATGAATGTTTCCCTCTTCACGCATAATGTCCCCCGGGCATTGGCTAAACGTTGGTGGTTCAGTATCTATGGTGAAATACAATTGCAAAACAAATTATAACAGAACAGTAAGGGTCTCGAATAGGCTTTTTGGGACCCGCGATTTCCCTCAGTTTGAAACTCGGGATTCGGCATTTGAAAGTAAAATCGGGGCGGGATTCGGGATTGAAAGTATACACAGGGGGTAGGATGACAAAAATAACTCTCGGGATTACGGGATTGAAGAACCCTATGGGGACCCGCAGAAATGACTTTTTAACTGGGCTGCCTGTGGTGCAGCCCAGTTTATAAAATAAGTTCCATTTTTTTCTCGGAGGGGTATTTCTGGGAAGTCGTAGTGGGGGTGCACCGTCCGGCTCTCCTAATCTTTACACTATTTCAGAGCAATATCTATAAAGTTAAGGTAAGAGAGTGCCCCCCTCCCTCCCCGAGGATTTATGTCGTGAAAACGGACAACTCACAACTCTATGATGGCTTGACATGAAGTACTTACCCATGTTAAGCGAAGGCAGCCATTAAATGAAGATGTATTTGAGGCTAGCGTACTGCGCTTTTTTATCTTCTCCTTCAAAAGATTCTACGATGAGTACCTTTTGGGGCTTTTCTTCACTATTTCTTGAAGTTGAAACCTTTGATGATTTTTTCCCTTCCAAAACGTGATCGCAAGTCTCTTTGTGTTTGTGGCTAGAGTGAGTGTGTGACCGACACATTCACCGCCGTACACAAAGAAGGAATCGACGATTTTCACGAACACCTTAACAGACAGAACGCGGACATACAGTTCACCAAGGAGATCGAAGAAAATGTTAAGATACCTTTTCTAGACTGCTTGGTCACTCGCGACAACAACAAACTAAAAACGACTATTTACAGGAAACCGACACATACCGACCGATTATTAGACCAGTCTTCGCACACCCCGACCTCTCACAAGGCTACTACTATCCGGACTCTGACGAGACGAGCGCAACTAGTTTACGACTCACCCGACAGCCTACAAGACGATACTGATTATCGTAACAAAGATTTTAGCCGAGTACAATTACAACACGGACTTTGTTAGACGGAACACTCACAGTAACACTGATTCCAACACTCAGACCAACTCTGGCCCTGTTACGACAGCGACTATACCGTACATCAGAAGCACCTCTGAAACTATTGCACGTATATTACAACCTTACAATATACGTGTTGCACACAAACCGATAACAACTTTACGGCGACTGCTTACTAATGTCAAGGACGAAGACAAACCGGAGGACAGACAGGGAGCAGTATACAAGATCAAATGCTGCGACTGCCAGGCTTCTTACATTGCTGAAACCGGCTGAAACCTAAGCACGCGACTGACCGAACACAAACAAGCGACGAGAAATGGTGACGTAGACATTCACATTGCTGAGCACCATTTAAAGACGAAACAGCAAATTGACTGGGACTCTGCGACATGTAGAAGGTATTCTACAGACTACTATCGTCTTACTTTAGAAAGCTGGTTTACTAACTTAGAACAAACGCCACTGAATCGTAGCCAACAGTTACCAGCGCCGTACAAACGACTTATTGACGAGATCAAGCAAAACTAACTACGAAAGAACTACTGGAGAACTGACAATTTGACTAACAATAGACGACTGTTTAACTGTGACAATAGACGGATCAAAATGCACCAATTACTGATTACGAGTCTTCATAGGCAATAACATCACGGCTTAACTGACAGACGACCAGTGACATCGCGACGTAATTGACCAATCAGATCAATAACCAGAGTATAATACCATCAACTGACGTGATACAACTCACTTTGACTCTGAAGATCTGGAAGATGACTACCGCACAGGTTGTCGAAACGTCAGTCGCTGTCAACAACAACAGTCCTATTCAGGACTACGTTCACCTGGACGATCAAACTCAACCTACTTTTGAAATGACTCCTAGGTTCAAACCTTTCACAGAAGATATAAAATTGCTAAGGTTTAATATTGATAACGAATCCGAACCTATACCTTTTTCCAAGATGGTGGCAAATTTAGTTTTCTTTTGTGTTCTTATAAGACCATTTTACATTGTGTGCTTAGTTGCCAAGGCCTTTAAATAGAAGCGAGGCTGGGCCCGGTTCCACGATGGTCAGAAATGGGTGTTTTTCTTCCCACATGGCTCAGTAGAGACACATAGATGATTATGAAATATTCCGAATGAGACGAAACTTGGCAGGAACATAGTAAAAGAAAGTCCACATGTATTGATGGTAGGTTTATACTTTTGATTGACAGCATGACGTCATAAGTGACGTTGAAACATGGCGCTAAATTTGGAATTAATTATTTGACGTAAATAACTTCATAAATAAAATCTATAAAAAAAACAGAGCTTTCTGGTGAAAACCCCACTTAAATCCGTTAAATTGTTGCAAAGTTAGAGCTAATTAAAGAAATTCAAATTTCCCGCCAAATGTATGGAATTAACCATATATGGTCAAACTTTAGGGGTATTTAAACTCCAGCTTATTAAACGAAACAGTAAGGAAACTAAGCGAACCATGCATGAAAGCAAATTTGTAGTTTTTTAAATTTGGGACATGGGGTGTCAGGTTGCATGTTGACGTCATATTTACGTGTTGATGACGTCACAAGTGACAATACCTATAGAGTCCCAAATTCAAAAAACTACAAATTTTCTCCATTGTGTTATCCGATATTTTTCTTTTAACTTCCATTTATTGTCTTGAACTGGAAACCTCCCTAAAGTTTAACCATAAAAGGTAAGAAAACAATTAAATTCTTTAAATTCCTTCTTTTATTGTCAGTCACAAAATAGCTTGTAACTCTGTCCCGTTTTAATGGATTTTAACGGGGTTTTCACTGGAAAGCTTCACTCTGATCACAGAACACCTCCATGTGGTTTTTCTGACGATTTTCTTCATTCTAAATTTTGGCACCAAATTTGGAAACTATTTGTGACGTCACAATGTCAATCAAGACTGTCAAACTGCCACCAAAAAATGTAGAATCTCTCGAGCAACAATCCTGCCAAGTTTCATGCCATTTGGGAAATTCTTCACGTCTCTGTGACCTATGTTGGAGGAAAAACAGCTATTTCTGACCATCGTGTTCCTGGAACGATGGTTAAGTTTAAGCCAGGATTACGCCAAATATTATTATGCAAGGTTTTCTAGTCTCAGAACATGTAACTCGAGCTTAAAAATACTGTTCAGCCTTTACTCGGAGATTTAGTAATGAAACCACAAAATGTGACTCACAAGGCAGTACATATATAGGCAGGCAAATACCAAACTCATAAGATCTTAAAAGATCTTATGACGATGATTACTTATTGATTTGATTGTGGACATTGTGTTAAAAAAAAAAAAGAAAAAAAAACTAAGACCTAGAAGCCAGGTTATCACAGTAACCTGGCTTTGGCTTAAATGAAATTTTAAAAAAATTGAGTTTGATAGATTGTCAGCAGAGAGAAACAAAACCAAAAGTTTTCATATATCCCAGGCTTCATTCGCATTTGGAATTCAAGATTTTTCCTTCATAGCCCACGTTCGATGTTTTAAAATCCTAACATGACTCCGAGGCTTTCTTTGTTTTGGTTTTCTTTATGTTCAAGTCTCTTCTGGGAATGGCGAGACAATAGAGTCGTGAAAAATTTGCAATTTTGACCCTAAAGCCTCGGAGTCGTGTTAGAATTTTTCTATATCAAACCTGGTCTATTTAATACTTAATATTGTACCCTGAAGTAAATATAATATAGGTATCTTTATATAAAAATACTAACCTCTAATGTCCACGCGAAAACTGCAAGATGCAACATTGCCGGCGCTATCATTAGCAGTAACAACAACTGTAGTCACACCAATAGGAAATTCTTGTGAAGGTTGATGACTTGAGGTCACATTGATCTTTGCATTGGGATTTACAATAACAGAGTTGTCTGTCACATGGATTTTCCATGACACCTTTCCAGTCGCCTTCCCTTTGATTGTTTCTGCTCTTAAGACAGCTGAAGGACACGTCAATGTTGGGGGCCGACGATCTATAGATTAAAAATACAGTCAAACCCGGCCAGTTAATACGGAAACTGAGGTGGCCATAGGAAGTGTCCGTATAAACAGGGTGTCCACGCTTAACTGATGACGGAATACTGTTTTGAATTTACCGATATGAAGTGTTATGAAGATCGAATCCGACCAACTTCGTTGATTAAATTTGCCTCGTTTCTAGGCGTCAAAGAGGTTTGGTAAAAAAAGCGACTGCGAGCGATCAAGGTGTTAATCGCGCAATGGATCATGGCAAAGTTAAGCGCTGTCGCAAACGACGCTGTGAGGGGATCATCCATTGCGTGGGACCAAAATCGCTCCTAACGCTCTCGATTACGAATTCGCTAGGTCGCGCCTGGTTTTTATTATATTTTATTATATGTTATATGCTTCTGATTTTATGTATTCTAGTAGACTATTTTACAAATATTTGCCGATCTGATCATGATGTTAACAAAAACTTTAAACAAAATGAATGTGTGAAAAAAAGCCTACTTCCCATGGCATCGAGGAACGCCAGCATCCCATGCACCATTGAGCTGACACCTTAAAACTCTAGAGACTACGGGTACAGTAACTTCAGTAAAATAGCCGTCAGGACAGTCAAAACGGCAGAATGAGTAAAACCTCATTGGCTGTGTGACACATTCACGCGGAGACACAGTGGCATACTGGACAGTGGGAAGTTTAGGGCAGCGAGTTTCTGAGAAAGAAAACAAATAAAACATTCAAGACAATTTGCATGTAACTCGATTATTCGAAGGGGATTATTGAGCTTAAATCATTGTTTTAACCCTCGGACGTCAAGAGGGGGGGGGGGGGAGGGGTGGATGCCACCCCCCCCATAAGGTTTTTCTGAGCTTTTTCCCAGAGGATAAAACATCAGCAGCTGACGTTTTCAGTAGCTGTTCGTTCATCCCTCGCGCAGATTTTGAGACAGGTTTAGTGATGGTCAGTTGCTACGGTTACCAGTAGCAGGTGGTCAAGCCAATTTTGGGTGAAAATATGTGTTTTTTCAACTTCTTTCAACAATAAAAGTAAATCTTGTAGGTAAAATCATGCAAAGTGCTTATTTATGTGTTATTTTTCATGTAAAGCACAAAAAATTACCATTTCTCGCGGTTTAAACCGGATTTATAATTCTTGATAAAATCCAAGATGGTGGCCAAGATGGCGACCAATGTTGGTGACGTCACAGGCCTCCAACAGCGCCATCACCCATAAAATATACCTCATCTTGGTAAGAAGATCAAAGGCTTTCCACTAAAGGTAAAATCGTTTCAAAATACTGCAACATATCAAGAACCCCGGGGACCCCCCCCTCCCCCTACTGTACCACGATGGGGGTATGAATTTACGTGTACGTCCGAGGGTTAAGGTTTGAGTTACACACATATTTGAGCTAGTTTGAAATTTTTAGGAAGTTACTTTTAAGATTAAAAATTAACACGACATTGCGTTTTATCACATATCCAGCACTGAAAAGTTGATTGAAATTGCGGTTTGTTATAATATACATTTTCCACGAACTTTGAGCCAGGTTTTTAAGTTTTTCAGAAACACTCTCTCTTGTGAATGATATAGCTACCAAACAAAATGTCATTCAAAATTACAGTTAGGGCGCGCCATATTTACAGTACAGTTTTGTTGCTGTTGTTGTTTTAGTTTTTGTTTGATTTTTTTAGCTGGAATCCAAAGCCGCCGCCTTTACTGTTGTTTGGTTTATCAGATATCAAAAAGGTCACGGTGAGTAATCTTATTTGTGTTTAGGCTATTAGTATGAGCTTAGAAAAAAGCATCTCAGCGTTATTAATTGAAAATCTTCCCATCGTCATACACACTTACGACGTAAGTATGAAAACGAGGCCTTAAGGCCACAGAGCAAATAAATTGCTAAAGCGGCAGAGCGCACGCTACCGTGATTACGGTAAAAAAATAGTTCTCACAAATACCGCGCTGCTGCGCTTTGTAATAATCATTCCGGTAATAAGAAAGACTTGACGTTTCACGTATTAATGTTTTAAGCGATTATTTTTAGGTTTCCGGCATTCTATTTGGTGGAAGTTCCAACTGTTTGAATTTTAATGAATTCGTACCACAGCTCTTTTTATAGCCGTAACGTACATGGTTGGAGGGTTTTTGACAGTTATCGATTTATGGTAGAGTAATGCGTCGTGTACCTTCACAGGTTGTTGAAGTCCCAGACCATGTCTTGTCGAATTGACAAACGCGCACCTCGGAGCCTTTCAGCCGATATCCATTACTGCATTTGAAGGAACAGTAGGAGTGGTAGGGTAATTCAGGGTTTGAGCATATACCAGTAGGTGGATCGGCGTGAGGCACGGAAAGAAAAGGACATCTAATAACTAGAAGTAAAAATGTCATCATTATAATATTTAATGTCATTATTATCATCATCATCATCATCATCATCATCATCATCATCATCGTTATCATCATTTGTTGGCCATGGTTAAATATTCACAATGCAGGTACACATTAAAAACGTAAGTAATTTGTTATATAGCCCAGGAAGAAAAACTTTTTCGTGTACAAATTTATGGAAATAAATCTTGCTAGCAGTCAACACTCGCGGGTTTAACTGTGCACTGTTACCCACTGATGTCATAGATATTGCAAAGTTGCCTGCTCAGGGATTTTGGCGGGAAACACTTCATTGTTACCTGTCATGTGACCTCGAAGTAACCAATGAGAGTGACCAGCTATATAACAATTGAATATGCTGGCTTTGACCTCGAAAGACGAGTAGGCTTATAGAAGCTGTTACCTGGAATCACAACATGTCCATAAACGTTTGTCGTCGCCTGCCTAGCGTTTCTTTGTGGCACGTAGCTTAGCATAAATCTTAGTTTTGTTTCTCACTAAAGTCAAAGCCACTGATGAAAGTTACCTCAGCCAGCCTGATCTCTTAATTCTTTACGGTGTTCAAGAGCACATGACACTTGAATTTCGTCACACCCAAAAACGTTTCCTCCCCAGCTCACGTTAAGATCTAAACTTGTTTTCTTTCGCTTTGACGCCGCGTTTGTTTTTTGTTGTTGTTGTTGTTGTTGAAACAACTTCGACTACTTAGTATAAAAACTTTTACGTCCTATTCTCACTACGCATTGCTTAAAATTTTGGAATTTTTTTTCCCTCGAACCTTTCACGCGAAGAGCTAGATAACATAAAAATGGGCTAGATAACATAAAATTGGGCCTGATACAAGCTCTTTCACGTTTGTGCTCACTGCGGCCAGATTTTGGCCGTAACGCTGATTGGCTGTTGGAAGAATGCCTCAGGATCTGATTGGCTGTTAAAATCAACGGAAGTTGAAAGCGCTTGTTCCTCGCGTGGTTGTTTTCGTGAATGATCCGCCGTCGGCCGAGGTAAAGGTCTTTTTTTGTCTTTTTTTATTATTTTATGGTCTTACGGTAGGAATATATGCCTTAATATGTGCCATGCAAATTCAGAAAATTCATATGGTTGTTCATATCTTCTCAGGATTTGCTTTATTTACGCAACTAATGTGAGTGTATCGCGGAGTTGAATCCCTCTGCTAGTTGTTGACCCCTAACAAGGTGCCTTTTGATTTACCAACAAACGAGTGCAAATCAAAATACTTCCCATCTTAAAAGTGGTTTAATTTGAAACTTTAGCCGGGAATGACTTTTCTGAACAGGGTACGCAATCGGAGGCTCATCGCGAAAGAAACCTCAATCGCCAACTGTGAAGTATTAGACGAAAAACATCGCATCGCTGTTTAAGGAATTTTTTTAGGCATTATTATAAAAGCTGGTGGCGCCAGTGTTAAGGTAACAGACTTGTTGTTTGTCTTCGCTTTTGTAAAAACTAAACCAGGAAAACTCATGTCCTCGCTCGTTGGCTGTTTGCTGTTTGTTAATTTCGATTAATAAATTTAGCGAGCCAAAAAAAAAGACGTGCAGGAAAACAACAACACAACTAACCACAAAGTGTGTTTGTAATATTGTTTTTCGTTTTGTTTATAGGTCAGTTGAGCATGCAGTTTTAGAAGTGTCGTTTCGTTTTTCCAAAGTGGCAGATAATATTTACCTGGATTTACATAAAAATATATTTTTTTAGACTTTAGTTTCTCTAGTAAATTCGCAAATTGCAAGTGTACGCACGGGACTAAATCAGTTATGCACTTGAGAACTCGTTTGGTTTGCTCTGGGAGTCAAGTTAGCGAGTCTGCGTTTTTCCCACGTATGAAAAATTTGCATACAAAAAAAAAACAAGCAACGGAAGCAATTTTGGTTGGCTGATTCAGCAAATGTCAATCAATCAAAAAAGTGGGCGGAAGACGTTTGGTAGAAGGTTTGTATCAGGCTCTCTTTTCGTTTCGCCTTGCCCGCCGGAATGTAATTTTCAAAGGTAAACGATAATGGATCCTGATCTCAGGTTACAAAATTTCAACGAGCATCCCCGCCCCTGTCATATGAGAGTTCCCCAGGGCTCATGCAGAGTACACTGACTAGAACCTTCAAGGCTTCTATACTACTAGAAAAGACCGAATGCCGACACTTACACCAATAATGAAATTGATATACACATTTAGTTCGAAGTCTTTATCTCACCCTGGCATTGGAATGGTTGTCCAGACCAAACCATGATGTTAGGTCCATCGACCACGATGCACTTCCTCTCTGCACTGCCTGATACTTCATAGCCTTCATTGCATTTGATTCGACAAACTGAGTTGTATTTCGAGTTGCAGACACCAACAAAAGCGCCGTTGCTTGGGGGGAGCAACGGTTCACATGATCTAACTATACTCCAAAAAAATTAGAAACCCATTAGCTCAAATCAGTGATCATGAACTCTGAAGCCCCGACCCGCTAACGGATGCAACTTTGATTGCGTCCGTTTACAAGTAGCTTCAGCCTCGGAATTCAGCCAACATTTTGCGACACCACCACTGGTTTCTCCGCGAAATGAAGTCTCGATCAGGAACAAGTGAGTGCCTGAATTCCATACTGATATCGCGTGACTACCAACATCTGGGTAGTTTTCTGACAGATCGTGCCGCGAGATTTTTCATCAAATGTATTACCCAGATCTGGCCTAGTGACACTTACACTTGTATTGATTTCTATCCCGCCTTTTTCCCCAATACATTATCATTCATACAGCTTAGTTTTTAAGTACATGTCCACCGCGCTCAGCTGCAAAAAACATATGTAGGATACTCTAACAACGATGGTGCCACTGTTTATACGGGCCCATCAAACGAACACTGCCAAGAAAATCACACTAAGTAATAAGGTTTTTTTTTTCGAGCCTTTGTGTTATTGGAATCAATCTAAATCAATCAAATATCAGTAACGGTCATGTTAAAACGCAGACCATGCAGACTGTGCAGACTGAGATTTTTTAAAAATGTATCATTTTTATTTATTAATTTTTTTTATCCTAATTTTTCTCGCTTGTGATATTTTAGAAAAAAAGCAAAGAAAAACTAGAATTAGTATATAAAGGCGATGGTTTGGTGAAAAACTTACTCTTACAGGTTTCGGTTTTAAGCTTCCTGGTTTAGTCAGTACTAGTGTCGTTTAACAGGAAAGGTGACCAGTGTACTATGATATCTATTTTCTCCCAACCCTTAGTAGTACTTCTCCAAGAGTTGCACGGGGCTCTAGAGACGAGAATCTATGTTGTTACTTGCTCCAGCTCACCTCACCCCAGCTTAACTGTAGACTGTGTGGGAACACAATAAGCATAAATAATTTTACTAAACATCAAATTTGTCATACTGCAATACACATTATTTACAATGTATAATAAATAAAGATAAAAACAATCAGTGACGAGGAAATCTAAATACAAAACGGTGGGTCACAACGGAAATTAAAATCATCGGAAATTCTTTGAAATATTTTTGATAAAAATCTTACCATCACTACTGATCTCCACATGATGAGCCATGCTTAAAAGGACGCAACTAAAAAGGAGCCAAAACTGCTTTCTACGTATCGATTAACATGAGCCCGCTATTTTCACAATGGTGCAACCGGAAAAATCGCCGGAAGCCAGCTTAAAAGTAAAAAGACTCTATTTAATGCCAAGAGAATAAAATAAGGTAAAAAAATTGTGATAAAAAAATTAATAAATAAAAATGATACATTTCAAAAAATTCTCAGTCTGCACAGTCCGCACGTTCTTCAGTCTGCAGTCCGCTTGACCGAATCATTAGGGATATATTTTAACATTTGCTTATGCCTCACTAATAAACTTAAGTAAAGTTAACTTTATCTTTAAATAAACAGTTCTTAATCAAATAGCATTAATTTTAAACATGCGATTTATTCTTATCACGTTCAAATCCAGACCAAAAAAACATGAATTTTTTTTTAAACGGAGAGTTTTTTCTCTGTCTGCAATAAGAAAAAACGCCCCAAACGTAGACTATATAACTGAATCTATTTCGCCCGTCCATACAGTGAAAGCGCCCAAATTATGGATTTACGATAGCATTCCTTAAAGAGGAAGCGTAATCCTAGATTTTTTTTTTAATTTTTTTTTTATAATATATGATGTATATGGCATCATCGTACTTAAAAACCTCTGTTTTTGTCACTCCAAAATTAAAAAGAATGGAGAGAAGTCGGCGTTTTCAAACATCTCCACTCTGGGATCATACTTAAAACCTGCGTTCTGGTGCCCAAAAAAAAGCCGTCTACGTGTGGGCGGAAGGCTAGAGCGGAGAAAATCTCCGTTTTAAAAAAAGTAAAATGTAGCCTTCTGGGGTGTCTTTTTTGAGAACACGCGCAAAAACTTTAAGTTAAATATCCTACTCGTTTTTCGTCCTCAAATCTAAAAATATCTTGTAATAGGGGCGAAAAAACGGTTTTTGCTTACCTGTACAGGGATTACCACTTTCAGGACGGCCTCTATATCCCTTGAAACACTTACAGTCAAATACAGTCCTGCTTTCAGTGCGACTATGGCCTGAGTTTGTTGGGCAGGGTTTACAGGAACTTGTAGAGCCATCGTTGTATGTGTTATAAGGACATGCTGCAGTTTCACAGAGAAGGAATGCAAATAACAAAACTTGATAGGAGACATCTCAAGCCCTAAGAACGTCTGCGTGGGATGCTAGCTTTAGAGTTTGGGCACCCTTAGTCTCTTCTTTTCTTGACCTTTAAATTAAAACCCGTTGACTCACAAAAAAGGCCTAAAATATCTCTGTCAGTTATGCTACTCAGGTTTTTTCCAGACGTGTTTTCTATCCATTTTACTATTTCGGCGGAGCGCGTAGTAAAGGATTCGCGACGCTCAAGAAAGTCCCCAAGTTGCCTTTTTGGGGACAAGATTGGGCGCGCAAAGTCTGTAGGCGTTCGGTTTTATTCGGCTATTTGACGAAGACAGAATCGAATTAGTTCGAGATATCTCGAGATCACTTCGATTTCTTCGATATATTCTTTAACTTATTCGAGGAAGAAAGAATTATTATCTTGGCTTGCCCGGGATTTGAATCGACTCACCTGTGCGGCCTGTCAGATCGACATAGGAGACTCTAAGTTGAGGGAATAGCTGATTGCGCCACTGCGACCAGAGGTAGTTTGGAAAATAAAAAAATAGCTATGAAATTATGCACTAGTTTCGGGACAAGATTGGGCACGAAAAATCGTGACTTTTCGGCTTGTTACTTCGGCGGAGTGCGAAGTAAAGGATTCCCACGCTCAGGAATGTTTGAAAGTTGATTTGGAATGTCCAGAAGTTGCTTCGGAACAAGTTCGAAATATTTTCCAGTTCTTTGATTTACTCTTATTCTTATTTATTATTCTAGCTAGAAATACTGACTACAAAAGTGTTTTGCAGAAAACATTGAAGCAATTTGGTCTAGTAGCTTCAAAATACGAGCGAAAATCGACAAACAACAGCAATTTTCAGTGCAAACGAGTTTGCTTATGTTCTGTTATATGTCACGCGATACGTTTCTCCAAAGTGCGTTTCAGTTTGGCTTTTTACCGACGAAACCCTGTTGCTAAAGTAAAGAGCTGGATGAACTTCCCCAATTTAAGCTGTTTTGTTTGTATTTTTGTTTCTTCAACACTCACTCAGCGGAGTAAGAGTTTCTTCTTTTGAAAAATCTGACCTATCGCCCCGTATTAGGGCCTGTTTACATGGATGTGGGGGACCCCAAGTAGTCGGGGTAACCCGTTCAGTAACCCGCCTGTCCATATAATCTCTCGTTTTAATTTGATCACGTTTACATGATAGGTGGGGTGACCATATAAGAGATTATAAGGACAGGCGGGTTACCTCACCTGCCTGGAGTCCCCCACCTCTATGTATTGAGGCTCTTAGTTTAATAGTAACTGTTGCTTTTAGACTTACCGTTACATTGTCCGAGTGTTCCTGACCCTCCATATCCTCTTGGGCACAAGCACTTGTAAGTCGCGTACACTAAATCACAAACACATCTTGCCAGTTGGTCGCAATTGCGGTTGCATATGTTGGCGTCTACGTTTTGCGACTTTGTACCAGACGGGTCTAAAAGAAATAAATTAAAATAACTGCAATTATTGTTATTATTATTATTATTATTATTATTATTATTATTATTATTTTTATTATTATTATTTTCTTTCTACAACCAAATACGCAGAAAAGTACGTAAAAATGTAGACTTAGGTTGACTTACCTTTTCTGAGGAAAAGCGACAGTTCATGAAACTCCTGAAAGTTTCTGAGGTAAAATGCTTGTTTGTCTGCATTATTAACCATCTTCTGCAAGTTGTGCTCGAGAAAGCTGCTTCGGACACCAATCACAAATACCTCAATATTAGCCCGTTGTAGGTCCTTGGCAATGGAAACAGGGCTTTGGCCATACCAAGGTCCAGCCGTGAGGAGAATAACGACCGTTCTCACTAGAGACAAGGGACCCCTTTTAAATGCGCTAAATTTTCCAGTGCAGACATCATAGGCAAGTTTAAAGGCACCATAAGTATTTCCCCCGTTGCCATTGATGCCCTTCGGCAAAGACTTGAACTTTTCAACCAGATGGCATTTGTGCTTGTCCAAGGAGGGAACAGAGACTCCGTCTACGTATCGGCTCGCTGAATAGGCAAAAGATATCACCTCTATACGAGTATCTTCCATGCTAACAGTTATAGTGTTCAAAAAGTTTATGACGAACCCCTTTTCAATTTCAAACTCACTGGATGACAAACCATAACGAGAGGAGTAGAGCAGGAACACAATATCGCTCTTCTTGTAATTGTTAGCACCGGCTACCTCATCTCGTAGCCTTTTGAGTTCTCTTTTTGCGCGTTCTAGGTTACTTTGCGCAAATGTAAAGAGGCCCATTACCAGAATGAATACCACAACTGCAAAAACACCTTTCATCTTCGACGTGATTTGGGGCACGAATTAGACAGAGACAGTGACCGAGTGAGTTGTTAAAAGTATAAATGAAATTTGAACTGTTTCGATTCGCTGATGACCAGGAGATATTGATAGATTTTGAGCATGCAGCTGAATAAATGACAAGAAATGTTCAGGTATGCGGTGATTGAAAGCCGTATGACAGCAAGAACTAATTACAAGTACGGTAGTTATACATGTTGTAAGGAGGGAGGCCATTATCTGTTATTTTTGTGGCTCCTTAAAACGACAGAATACTTACCCACAGAGATAGGCTCTATTAGAGTTGATTCCCACAGTCACGTAATTTTTCCATGCGAACACACGTAACATTTACGCGCGTAAATAAAATAGAGACAATGTATGAAAGCCACGCGTAAACGTGAAAGTTGAGCGAGGTTGAACTTTTACGTTTACGCTGGACCTTCCATACATTGTCTCTATTTCATTTACGCGCGTAAAATTTTCGTACATTCGCACGGAAAATTACGTGACAGTGGAAATCCACCTTTACACTGTAAGCAAATCCTAGATGAAATAGAGGAAAGATAACTTTTCCGATCCGAATTAATCAGGTGTACAAATAATTAAGGCAAAAATTAATTAAAACAAGTCATTAGAACAGCCATTAAAACATGCAGTAACCGTTCCCAGAGTTTATTAGGTGTGCAAAACAAATAAGGCAAAAACTAATTAAAACCCAGTCATTTGAACTCTATTAATTATTAATTAGCACGCTAAATGCCACTCAGTTTTTATACAATAAATTTACAATTTCTTCTCCAAGAGTGGATTTCCACTTACCAGAGACCTTTCATAAATTAGAGAGATTTAGAGTCCCTTTTACGACAAACGGTAAACGTCAGATCCAAGTTTAATTATTTATTATTTTATTTAATTATTTTGCAACACAATAAATTACAGGAAGTAGAATAAAAAACATAACAAATAGATAAATAACATTAAATTAAAATTAATAAACGGCTAGGAAGAAGTGACTGCGGCGGAAAAATCTGCGAGTGCCAACGAGCTTATTAAAAATAGAGATTTCCCCCAAAATGAGAATTTCTAAAAACTAGAAAGTGAGCAAATAAAAGCTATCTAAAACAATTACTATTAGCAAAACGTGCCTGAAACTACTAATATTTGAGTAGAAGTCATGAACAGTAAACGACAAGTAAAGGAAAACATGGTCACCTGATGCAAATTCTCTTTTGCTGTTTGCCGTAAAAGTGACTCTAAATCTAAGGGTGGATGTCAACTGTCGCGTAATTTTTATGTGAGTTAACGTGCGTAAAATTTACGTGCATAAATAGATTAGAGACAATTGATACAAAGTTGTGCGTGAACATAAAAGTTAAAACTCGCTCAACTTGTCATTTACGCGCGACCTTTCTTACATACTAGCCTGTATTTTATTTACGTGTGTAAAATTAACGCGTATACGCACGTGAAAATTCAATGGAAACCAACCTTGATGCCTCTGTTTTTTTTTACACGCGTAAAAATTACGTGCCAACGCACGTTAAAATAACGCGAGAGTGGTGGGAAATAACAACGAAAACTAATTGTTCGCTTTAAAACAATCGAATAATTAAATTCGAAGATTCCTACCTACACTGACAGAAATATATTAAACGTCAGACGTGAAATCTTGTTAATACAATCTTGTTAATACAGCCTTCTTTTCACAACCGTTTTTTGACATGAGGTTTTGTCACATGAAAATTGAGCAATCTGTGAAAATTCCCTTCAATTAGGCCGGTTTATAAAAAATAAATCATGCTTGATTCTCATTTTTGGACTATTTTCGAGGGGTTCCTTACATGTATGTTCGGCTGTTTTTAGACTAAAATTATCACGACGTTTTGTACAAGTCTTGAGGTGGATTTCTACTGTCGCGTAACATTTTCGTCCGTACCCACATACATTATTCGAGCGTGAACAAAATAGAAGCAATGTATGCCGCAGTGTCTCGCGTAAACGTGAAAGTTGAGCGAGGTTTCTCTTTTACTTTCACCGCAACCTTTCAAAGATTGCCCCTATTTGATTTATGCAGACACGTAAATTTTACGCGCATTCGCGTATAAAATCTATGCAACAGTGGAAATCCACCCTCACATGATATAGCCTGTTAAAGCCGTTCAGATTGTTGGGACCGCCAAAAAAGAGATGTGGGCAGGAGAAACGGCGACAGGGGTGCGCCTCACTTCACACAGGAATTCAAGCTATGGAATCGTAAGTGATGATTCATGTGATGATGTAATAGTCCTGTATACATCATAACAAATCATAATGATATTTCACAAGTACCCAAAACATCATAATATAATTCCAATGGTACCTTAATCATCAATATGATTTCTATAGGACTATTACATTATCTCTGAAATCATAACTATGATTAGCAGTGCTGTTAATCATAGCTATTAATTGAAGCATACGGACCGTTGCGATTCCTACGGATCGTACGAAAGGTAACAAGCTGTGCCCTGATGTAATAATGAGATTCACGCTCCGTATGTACTCTGAATACAAATTGTTAGCAATGCTGACGGTTTGTACGGACCGTACGATCCGTCAACTGCTCTTAACGGTCCGTAAAAGTGCAGGAGTATTGGACATGACTAAGTCATTGCCTAATCCTGGATACTAATTTGGCCTTCCTACATACTACTCAAGTGCCTAGTCAGTTTCTAGCTAGCTAGGTAAAATTGCGTTCCTCCATACTGATTAGTGGGTTCCTCCATATGTAATGAGCATCTTTCTCATACAATAGGAGCAATAGGCCTGCCTTGACTTGCCCGGTAAGAAAATTTAGCCTGGTTTGTGCGGGGCGGCCTTTGGAATAAGAGGAGCGATCACCTAGCAACGCGAGAAACTGATATGTCTTCTATTTAGCACTAAAAATCGGATATATAAACAAAACTCATACACACATACACAATGTGCACCTGAAAACTCTTTATTCAATTTTGTCTCCCTATTACAAAACCGTTTTCTCCGTTTTATCTCAACGCTTGGTCAGCTTATGGTTTTCAAGGGCCGTTAGTCACACAGGCAGTTAATTATGCGAGTTAACAAGCCCACAGTTGCATACAAATCGGCTCCACAGTAAAATCCCCACGGGAGAACATTGACTTATTATTATAAAAACACAAAAAAACAATTATTACTTATAGGTCATGTTCCCTTTATTAGGCTTCTTTACTTGCGGAGATGCTTTTGCCTTCTTGTCTGGAGGCGAACTAATTTTTGATCCCTGCGCTGTTCTTTTTGTACCTTTCCGACCAGCTCCTGACCGCGCTTACTGCGACTTCTGGGATGTCATATTACCTACAGCTTGTTCAGCCTGTTTGCTGACTGCCGTTTTAAGATTATCTCCATCAACATCTTGGGCAACATTGACACCCGTTTTTAAAGCTTTTTTTCCAATCACCTTAGCACCCTGTTTCAGGTGAGGCATAGCCCAGCGGAACAGACCTTTAAAGTTCGAACATAAGCCATAACCTCGCTGCAATTGTGCACCGTGAAATGCTGGTAAAACTGCCACCTTTTTGCTTGGCTTGATCAACATGGTACTGATCGTAGAACTTATGAGTGGGGGCGTGGAGTTTTTTTTATTTTTAAAAGTACTGAGGTTGACTCTATAGCGTAAACAACACTCTTCCAAACTCAAATGGCACAGATTTTCCTGTATCTCGCTTTATATTGACTTTGATGGTTTCAAATAGCTTTCTTTGCTGACAGGTACATATTGTGGGCGATTTACTGACTTACTGGCCGACCTCTCCTTCTACAGGAAGAATTCGAAGCAGAGGGACCAGTGCATCGCCAACATATTGTTACTGAATAAGATCATAGTAAACGAAAAGATCTTGAAAGCCGTATTCCAAATCCACTTGTCTTTAAGCGGTAGAGGTATCAGAAATGACTTTTTCTGGTGAGAATCCCAGTACGTATCCAATGTTACGAAAGGAAAGTTCTAAGTCATTTTGTAAGTGAACAGTGACCTTTTCACTTTAAGTATCGCAGGAAAATGTAACATCGCTATTGAAACTCTTTGCATTCTCATTCACTCCCTTTCATCTTTGATAAGATATCTTCAATGGAAGAATAATCACCCGGTGGAATAATTAGTGCCTCCCATACTCCGGATAATTCTTGCTTCCGAAGGTACATCGATTGCTAAAATTTCCTTGGATATTATTCCAACTGTGCGGATAATGGATTTCTGTAAAGCCACTTCCCAATCCCCCGCAAGCTCACCGTTGGAGGTAAGCCAACACGGTACTCCGTTAATGTGTTATTAGGAAACTTATCGAGGCTCCTATTGCTAGAGAGATGCAGATAAAACTGTGTTGACTCCATGGCATGTGACGTTTAAATGAACCTTTTTGGGGGGTATTCTTAATTTAAAAGAAACCACGCACCATCCATTTTATTATTTCTTTCTTTCTTTCTCTCTCTCTCTCTATTTTTTTGGTTAAAATTTCTAAGAAGAGGGTTGGGGGTAAGTGGTTCTGCAGAACCATCTATACTTATTTCAACGTCCATGCAATTGGCAATTCTGTCCGATTGATAATTATGGTCTTGTATCCCTCTGCTACTCCAAAGCAGGTCAAAAACTACCCCTTCAGAAGATTTTGGAAGGGAATTTTATGCTAACACAGTTTTGCAAAGAAATGGACCACGTATAAGCTAGGGCAATCACAGGTGTAACAGCAATGGCATTCACAGCATCTTGTTGTTTTCCATGAAATTTGAAATATCCAAACACAATTATTTTTCTTAAAGAAGTGTCTAGGGCAACATCTCCTGTCTGCCTAAGTGGTAGTTACAATGGTATCTCATTAACGACATCAGCCTCCTCCATCGGGGTAACAAAATTGTCTAAAAAAAAGTTCTCAATAATTTAAAAAGGATGTGTTATATGAGAGTATGGAAAAACCAAATTGATCAACTATGTAATATCACAAAAAGAAATAAAAAACAATACACACAATAGGGCCATTTATACGAGGAAAAATAAGACGCGTCTTACATAAGACGCGAACTGTACCATTTATACGAGCATGTCTTATCTAATAAGGCGCGTCTTAGCTAAGCCGCGTCTTATTTTAGACGAAATGTGCCGTTTATACGGAAAGTTTGCGTCTTATGTAAGACGCGTGTTATTTTTCCTCGTATAAGTGGCCCTTATAAGTGTTTGCACATTCGACACACCTTCATCATAAAATGAGGTATAATGAGAAGTAGCTACAAGTAAAAATTATTTACACCGAGCTGTGCATTCAGTGATAGGGCTGGTATCCAGTGAGGTAATCGAACGATCAAAAAATACAATTGAAAAAGCTAATGCTATAGTTTTGTGGCTGTTTTCCTTTACATAAGCTTACATTGTCGAGCAAATGATACACAATACCCTGAGCCAAACATCTAAAAGTTATTTTATTATCTGTTTAATAACATAACTTAGAGGTCTTGAGACTGGACTGGAGGTCGAGACTGCTATGATAACCGGTTTGTTGCCTTTTCCAGTACTCAAGATATAGCGTGCAGCAAGTAGTATTTTTTAGTATTGTTAGTTCACCTAACATTAAAGGAAATTTGGATCGGCTTTTTAACTTCCGAATGCCCCTTGCTTAATTATCTTATACTTATAGGGAAAAGATATTTATGGAGTTGCAGAAGGAATGAAGCACTCCCAGCCATAAACAGTTTTATAGTTAGAGTAAACGATAAATGTGAAATAGAAAAATATATTTGCACTAAGATTAAGAGTTTACAAAAATTAATGGACAAATTGACTTTGTAATCTAGTTAATTTTCTTCTTTTACTAAAATGATTAGCTTCTTCTTTTTTGAATAGCACTTGTAAATAACAGTAGGCATCACCTTGTGTGTGATTGTGGAATTGCATGCGTGCTTAGGTGTGTAGTCCGTTTGTGCATGTATGCTTTGTGATAATAATTGTAATTTTTGTACTTTGGAATAACAAATGAAATAAAAAAGAGTAGTATTTTAAAGCTTACAAACATCTGCCTTCATTTGACTGTTGCAACAACTCTCAGCTTGTCATTTTTCATTTCCACTGAAATGATCGTTTTATCACTGGGGGCCTTAACAGAAACGATTTTGCTCATAAATGTATAAATACTAACTTTACTGACCGGCGGTTACCTTGGATTGCAACAGTTTCATTAAATTAAAGGCAGTCCCATCCGCGGCTAGTTCTTCGATAATTCTTCGGTAGTAAATATTTTGAGTCTGTTATGATGCTTGAGTCCGGTTTGTAGGGTGAAAACAGCTTCCCCTTCATACACACGATGTGGATAGGCAATGATTTGCTCTTAGTTCGCAAAATGAACAGCTCTGAACTTATTTTAAAAATTGCATATTCGTCCGCCATTAATCTTGCCGCCATCTTGAAAACAAGCCAGACGTCTCGCTCGTTTTCTCCTTCCTGCCTTCCTTTGCGCGCAAATTTTAATCGGGATAGAGACGTCTGGGTACGAGGTAGGTGCGGTCGTTTGTTTTTGTTTTGAGATCGCCCTTTTGTAAATAGCGTGCTCTGATTAGTCAACACTCTTGTACATTTACTGACATTTTACCCTCGGTAACTCGAACCCTCGATAACTCGAACCACCCGCTAACGCGAAGTAATTTTTTTTCCCCTCAGATCATTTTCATATAATTTTACCCTCGATAACTCGAACCATGTTTTGAGCGCTTAAAACGTCGGAGAAAAATGCAGTGGAATGTCTAACCAAACGTTGATTTTAAATTTCTCATTGGCGTGTTGTCGCTGGGTATATAGTTTACTAGTGGAGGCTGATCAGTTGTTTGTCACAAATCAGAAGCAGGGGTTATATGCTTCTGCACAAATCTTACGTGAAACAGCTTTACTACTCAAGGCAGTAAAAGACATGCTCTATTTAGGCTATCTTTTTTACGTTACATTCTGATTTATAATCGAGAAGTATCTTTCAATTTTCACTTAACATTTCTACAATTAAAATGTTCACTGGACAGTAAAAACTGGTTTTCCCCTTTCTTCCGACTATTTGCTTCGGGCTCCCGATCACTCGACTTTTTTCCAATTTTCCTTGAAGGTTCGAGTTATCGGGAGTCGACCGTATTATTTCTCTGCCATTTCAGGTTTACCTGAAAGAAAACTGTACGGCTCCGTCATTGCCGATAGACTATGAAAGGAGGAGCGCGACTCTGAAGATGCCGAGCGAGTGACAAAATATTCGTTGTAGTTAATCCTTTATCTCAGTTAATTTTGATTTTTCTATTGTTTTTGGGTATGGTAATGTATGCTAATGAGTTTAAAACAAAAGAAAAAAAATAAATAACTGAAATAAACCCCAACAACACGCAACAACTACGTAACTCTTGTGGAAAAGAGAGCTGCATGATATGGAACAAAAGCTCCTGACGACGGTCGACCATCGCTCCAATGATGTATTGTTGCTCAGTCGGAGTAATAGTTGCATTGTATCATGGGTGTACTTGTACTCAGTAAAAACAGGAATAGAGAAGATCGAAACGAAGGACTTCAGAACTGTGGAGTTGTGCTAGAACGTGTTTAACGCCTCCTTTCCACCATTTGTTTTAGATCAGTACTGGACCCTGAATGCGGACACAGGAGGGAACAACATTTCGCGGGAAGGTATAACCTAAAAATAGCCCAAATTGTAAATACGATGTTGCCCTAATCAATGGGAGTTGGAGGCTCTAAGGTTATAGGCTCCTGGCTAGTTGATGTAATAACAATTGCATCATATCAATGCAAGGCTTTGTTGGGGTTATTTTCTTTAAACAGCAAAAAAAACTTTTTGTTATCCAGCTCAGTTAGGAAACTGGGGATTGATGGTTTTATTTTTTCAGCTCTAAAGGACTCAGATAATCACTGGTCACCTCGACGCTACTCACTGAAGCTCATATATCGTTCGTATCTATGTATGTATGGTCATGTTCCTCTGCTGATGAGTACTTAGAACAGCTATTCAGGCTATTAAAAGGTCGGGCGAAGATTGTATGTTAAAGAACGTTTTCGTTCAGATAAGCTAACCTTATCTTATAAAAAAAATAACACTGAAATGCGCCTGACAAAATATGGAGGCTTTCCATGCTTGAAGTAATGCGTAAAAATATGAAGTCAGAATTGAATACAAATCCAAAAAAAAATTAAGTATCGTGTTAAAAGGCCGTTATATCTAGGTCAGAACATCATCATTTGTGTTCTATGATGGGTACTAGGTTTTTAAAGAAAAACTTCATTTCACCTTTGTTTTGCTAAACGAGGGTGTTTGTTGTGCTAATCAGGGGCCTTTTTAAAGCAATTGTGAGGTACGAGTCTGAGTATTTATTTACAGCGAAACTGATTACATGCGAGAACTGAAAGCTCTATTATAGAAGAGTTCATGGTCAAATTCATTTGGCAGCACAACTTACCAATGGGGTTTCATGGCACTTTAAAAATGAGCCCTAGAGAGCTGGATTTTTGGTGCTTAAAGCTAGGGCAAAAACTATTTTATTGTTAAAAAATAAATCTTTAAATTTGATAAATCAGAACATTAAAAGGAAGAAAGGTATACCTTTTTTGACAGTTATTATTATTCATTCCGTTTCTGATTGGCTCCAATTTCCCGGCTAATTGTTCACAACCAGCTGGCGCTTACCACATTGGGAAGATGCGAGCAATATACCATCGATTCTATGGTAATTTGATTTTTATTGAAAAAGAGACTGCTTGTACAACTGTGAACTGAAAAATGGCGTTCACAGCTATTTTAGGACAAAATGGCTGAATTTCTGACTTAATGTAAAAATACGCTAAACATATTGCTTGATGGATTTTATCTAATTTTTGTGGACTATTTACAAGATAAATCATCTGTTTTTATCCTAAAAATGTGCCGTGAAGAAAGTCTACAAGAAGGTAAGCATATGTTAAGAATTTAGAAATATTTTGAATGAATAATAAAATAATTATTGAATTCGGCTATTGTACGATGTGAAGAATTATGCAGATCTCAGAGGATATTATCCACCATGATCTGTACAGCTCCTTACATCCTACTCAGCCTCATTCAATAATTGTTAGGAGGCTGAAAATAAACAGCCAAGATGTCGCGCCTGGAAAAGAGGTTGATCGATGGCATATTTTTCTGAAAACGAATCGCGTCTAAAAAATATGGTAAGCGCCAGTTGGTTATGAAGAATTAGCCGAGGAATTGGAGCCATTAAGAAAAGGGGAAATATTTTGAGTGAATAATAATTTGGATAATGACATGGTTAACAAATTACTCGTTAATTTTGCAGCGAAATTTAAGCGTTAATTTATGATTTTACAAGTGAAATTACAAACTGAGATTGCTATTAACGTTCCGTATGTCTCAGAGCCAAGAAGGCGTCAAGGTTTGAAATGTTATGAATAAAGATGTCAGGGCATTTAAAAGACGCTTTCGAAAAAAAAAAACACGCGAAAAAGAACGTCAAGAAAGATTACAACAGGTGTTCTGAAGAAAATTTCAGAAATTGGAAATTTAAGCCAAAATTTATGTGTGAAATCCTCGATACGAGAAACAATCAAAATCAAAAGTTATCTATCACATGATAAATAGTAAACTCATGAAATTAGGGAATAATTTAAATTGGCTTTTGTCAAAATTCTAATAATAATTCTATTTTCAATTTTTTTTTAGGCTCGTAAACTCGCATTTTTGAGAGCGGGGCTTCATGTAGGTTTTCACATCATATTACGTTGATATAGCAACCGTCTGCCACCTTATTTTGTAAGCACCCATCCCCTCTCCCCTTTGACATAAGAGGTGCACAATGGTCAAAAACAGCTGATTAAAACTGTATATTTATTGTTGAATTTAAAACTGATAAATTATACAGCAGCACTTAATAATGAAGACTTTGATAAGCAGCCGGGGCCTAGGCACCTACGTCTCTTTAGTTTTATTCTGTGGAAACTTCTGGAATCAACCTGTACATAACAAAAAAACAATTAAAGGCACAAGTTGTGTAGACAGTACTTGTACAGTGGAAGCTCTATTAAGCGGACACCTTCGGGGCCTTCCCAAGTGTCCGTTTAATAGAGGGTGTCCGCTTATTAATAGCGCAAAGTTTGTCAACGATTAAAAGTTACGGTTACTCTGTACTATGATAAAGTTCCGTGTTGTTGAAGAAACTAAGGATGCTTTGCTGTACCTTGTGCAAGACTTTCGGTCTAATCTACAGTTTGTTGACAGCTAAATGTACATGTATTGATATATCTTTATTAATCGACTACAGTACGTATTTTAAGGACGTAATCCGATACTACTATTGTCAATTAAGTTCGGTGCCCGCTTAATTATTTGGTGTCCGCGTCCGCTTAATAGAGGTGTCCGCTGAATAGGGGCTCTTTATAAAGGGAGAGATAAGACGTTAATTTCGGGACCCGACTTGGTGTCCGCTCGATAAAGGGTGTCTATTTAATTGGGGGTCCACTTTAGAGGTTTGTATTTAAATTCCGAGCCTGCTCGCCATTAGAGTTCCAGTAACTCGGTGAGTAGAGCGCCCGAACTGGAACTCGGATGGCCGTGAGTTACACTATTTATCTCAATTCGTTGTGACCAGGGCTAGTGCTTCACACGTCTAATACGAGTCTATTTTCGGTGCCAATTAATCGTTTAAATTAATTTACTAACATGACTTTACGACTGTTCGAGAGGATTATATGGATTCTTCTGGTCCAATGCAGTGCGATCCTGACGACTAAGGGTTGACTTCCACTGTCGCGTAATTTTTTCTTGCGTAAATAAATTAGAGGCGATGTATCGAAAGCCGCGCGCAGACGTAAAAGTTGCGCGAGGTTCAACTGAAACGTTTAAGGTGGCTGGACACAGTTTTAGAAGTTTGTGAGTATATGTCGTTTGTCAAATCATGGCAAGAGAAAGGTTGCAGCTCACAAGCTGAAACTTGGCAAGTAAAAAACATACTGATGAAAGATTTTGATCGACAGGTAAAATGTGACGTTTTCGTTGTTTCGTTTGTTCAACTTCCGTTTTAAAGTTCTCATGATTTAAAATACGATAAAAGTCAAAATTGTGCCAAATATCACAAAATTTTAATGAGCAGTTTTTGAGAAATCGTCTTCTGTGTACCATAACAGCAAGTGGTAACGTTTGCGCATGCGTCAAGCTTGCTGGGAAGCACTTCTTGTTAAGCACTTCTTGTCGGGAAATCGTAATGGCCGAAAGCCGTTCTGAAGCACTTTCAAGGGAGATTTTTTTGCATACCCAATCGACAACAGACATGTCTTATAGATTGGATACTTTGGCTAAGCCATATTGAAGTGTCATGTATGGGAAAAGGACCATTTAAGGTGGTTAATTTTCGTCCATTTGGCTCCTCTGATGAAGCAGATAAAGCGTTCACGAGGTCGTTTGTTGTGATATGTTGATTCGTTGACATTCAAGCGGTCACGGATTTCTGGGTTATCGTCCACGATCTGCGGAGCTGCCTAACATTTAGGTAAGATATACCCCTTGATTTACTTTGTGAAATGTGGAGCAACATCATCGAATGTTATGTGTTAAAATTATAGCAGCCTGAATTCAACGTAATTTATGTGACCCTGGTATTTTTGTAGTATTTGACCCTGACCGTACAGCGAGATCCAGTTACATATCCCACACAAGCGACTAAACAGGTTAAACTTCTCTTTCGGCCACTCCGTATTTTCACTTTTAATGGTTAATTCAAAGGGGGGAAGTTGGAGTATTTTGATACTATTTAGCGGCATGAAATCAACAAGCAAATTTCCTACTCTTACAAGTAAGGCCATAGTCGGATGTTTCCTTCCATTTTCAAAAATTTGCTTTTCTGGTTTACATTGGTGCTCTATGGCGATTACTTATTCTCAGAGATTAAGAGATCGAGGCGGTGGATTGTGAAATATTATTTGCTAAAACTTCGTTAAAGATGGACAAATTTTTCTTGTCCTTTTCAACCTTGTTTTTAGATTTTTCGTTAACATGTGAAAGTATATCCCAACAAACTTATTTGTAAGAGCATTGTTTCGGAACACTCTTTCATTATTGAATGTTTGATTTTGCATCCAAGGGGGGGAACACGGATGAATTTGCGTTTTAATAATCATGCACTGTAAGCTCTCAGATTCACTGACAAGAACCCTCACCATTAAGAAGATGATTTTATTCTGATAATTATTCAATGATGATTTGTTTATACATACAAAATTGGCACCTAAAAGAATTGTAATGTTATGCTTAAAATGTTTGCATAATGTCTTGAAACATAACTGAAATCAATATAAAATATGAAAATACACATATGTGCATTCTTTTCCCTGCCCTACTATAAAAGTGATTTAATAAGTGTGATTTAAATGCATTTTCATATGACTATTACAATATTACTCCCACTTTGACACTAGCACAAGTTCAAGCGCAAAACAATTCTTGCCCTTGTTCACCTTTGCACTTGCTGGACTGTCATTCCTGTTTGAAGTACAGACAACACTGGACATGAAATCCCTGTATTTGATTCCTTACATTGGCATCCACATAAGAATTAGCTTCATCACATACAATGTATTTGTATGCTTACAAAAATCATAAATGTTATTATTCCTTTTCTATCCAAAAGATTTCTTTCCTTTTGAATATAAATTCGTATCCATGACACTTTAGAAATCCTGAAATATCTAAAGGGGTATCGGTAGTTGTGGGCAACGACTAAATGCCATAGGTTTAACTTTTCACTCTCCGATAGAAATAGATCTTTTGATACTCTGGGTCTCATATATTCAGTGTTTGTGCAAATGAATTTAGGAGCACTTGGCTTGCCAATGTCGGTTTGGCTGTGTATACACTGTAGTAGTGTATATAGTCATATATCATAGGCTGCACAAGTTGCAATTTATGTAAAATTGCTCCTGAAACAAGCTCATTGATGCTCCTGGTGTCGCAAGATGACAAGTTATGAAAAATTTCATTTGCCTTTTTCCTGTTGCAGGAGCTCCCTATGAGATGCTCAGCACTAAACCTTGTTGATTCAGGTGATAGTCATTGAGGACGACTGCATCGTCACATTTAAACCAGTCGCACTTTTCACTCAAGCCATAGCAGAGCTGGTACAAAATGGCGACTATCCGTTTTTTATTATAAATATCAGGCTTTAAGATCCTTAAGTTCTCCTTATGTTGAAATTGAATGAAAAGGAAAAGTTAGAGCTAATTTTCTCTCATTTTCAATTTTTTAATCTTAACCCAGATATGGCCTAGTCAAGGGAGCTAGGCCTTATTAGTTATATCTTAAATAATTAACACATGTGCGGTAGAAAATACCAACAACAAAATTTATGAAAAGCAAAAATGAGTGCAAGCATGGAAGTATCAGAAGCAGAAAATTCACTTCAATGTCTCAGAGAGAAAATGCAGTTTTAGATATGACTATGATCTTCACTATTTTAAGTATTTTCACTGTTGTGTGCATATTTCCAATTTTCTAGTATGTAGAAGTGTGGGGAGTAAAGGGAAGGAATTTTCATGGTTAGGGTTACTTCAATAAAACACATCTGTAATATGAAACATCTTGTACCACACTCCTGTTTTGGCTCATCTAATTCTTTATTTTAGAAGTATAAGGGGCATCTTGGAGTCAAGAGCCCCCATATTACAAAATTCTACCTACACCCCTGAATAAGTTAAGGCATCACATAGATTTAATACATGTCATTTCTTGAGTTTGGGTCTTCAGTTTTATATCATCTAGTCAAAAAAGGAAACTTACAATTTCATAGCCCTGGGTGGGATATCTTTGAAATTTTATCAGTCGCAGAATTAGGGCACTGCACCTGCTTTGGCCACTGGTAGTTAGGATGGGGTATCGCTGAAAAGTAATCACTGGCAGAATCACTGCACTAAGGTTGTACATCTCTGAAAAACAGGGCGTTCCTGAACCATAACTGACGTGAAATCGTATTATTGCAAGGGGATTGTCGCAAGAACTGCAGTTATGACTATATAAATAGACTAGCATTTCGAATTTTTTTTCACAGCGTTTTATTCAAATCGTAAGCGTCGGACGTTTTTTACTCGGTCACAACTTACATGAAGAGATTTTTTCCCAGTTATCCAGTGTTTAATAGAGGAGTTTTTGCAGCTGTTACACAGAACCCCATCGACGTGTCGGCGCACAAGCCAAAACACGAAACAATAATCACTCATGGACCACAAACCGCGCAAAATTGTGAATGATCTGCGACTTATTAGCCTTGAGACCAATCTCCCATATTACAAAGAAGACTTTGCCTTATCTGCACTCCACAAAGATAGAACAGATGACTAAGACGATGGTAATTTTTAAAAGAGGCGCCATTTTTCTTTGCTGCATTCGCTGTGATCCAATACCACCACAAACTTCCGTCCAGCGGCTCGCGCATACTCGCAACGTTACCACTTGCTGTTGTGTACCATTGCTTTTTTCGTCGCCATGTTTGTTTGTCTAATTTAAAACACGCGCCGTCCCGCGAGTTACCGCTGATTGCCCGCAAAACTGTGTTCAGCCACGGTTGAGCGACCTTCCAAACATTTCTTCTATTTTATTTACGCGAGTAAAATTTACGTGCCTACGAATGTAAGAATTACGCGACAGGGGAAATCCAACCTAAGACCATCGAGACTACTTGAATAGAACTGAAATCTTTTGTTTAGGGCGGTTTCAATAGAGTTGTCAGCCTTCTATTTAACTTTCCAATACTGTCTCAAAAAATCGAGCTGGTTCTTTTTATATGCCAAGCTAGGCTCTAACATTTACCTTTGACTCCAAGAGAAACAGACATGTCATTCTTCAAGCATAAATGGGGGGAAAACTTGCAGAATAAAGGCGGAACATACGGTGACATTAACAACTGGTAGAAGTTATCCTTTATTGTGTCCTGAACGTTAGGCGCATCTCCATCAAAGTAGAAATGTGGAAAGACCTTCATCTGAGAATTTACACCAACTGCAACAAGGTTTTAGAAAAAGGCAAAAGTAAGGAAAAATCCCCATAAAAAGAACTTTATCCTTTATTTAAGTGATTCAATAAACGGAAAACAAAGTTGATTGATAACAGGCCAAGCTGGCACCCGCTTCGTCTGTTTGACAAGTTTGGTTCTCAGGGGGATCAGATTGGTACCGAGAACTTGTTTCAGCCCTCAAAGCAGACGAGGGAGCTTGTTAGATTTAGTTCTCGCAAAGAGAATATTGCTAGCCGAGGATAAGTCGCACCGAATTTGTAGTTCTTGTGGAAGGAAAACGAAAACTCTTCATCAGTTGTATTCGTTTGTGTCAAGCGCCTTGTTTAGTTCTGAAAACGAGAAGAGTGAAAGTGATGAGAGAGATTTAAGAGCCCGGTTCAAGCGCTGCTTTCCAACGTCAGTTTCTTCACCCGATTGAATTCCACTGGGTAGAAAAATTCAGAAACATGTACTTGACAGTGTAGCTGTGTAGCTTGACCGTAAAGAAGGACAAGACAAAGAGTTGGTAGCAGCTGGAGTACAACTTAAGAGAACCAATCCGGGAAAACGCTGTTCTCCATTTCTGGAACGGACAAATGTATAATGTTTTTGTTGGTGATTGCTACGGGGAGTCGTCTGCTGCACTGCAGTACGAATGACTTTTCAAAAGTACACGAAACGAAAATCAAAGCATTGAGTTTTCATCCGAGCGGACACGTTGAAGTTCGATGTCTCCGTGGAAAATAAAGCATATCAGTGATTAAAAACATTGCTTTGATGCTGTTGCGAAAGCGATTTATAAATAAATAATTCTACGCTCCCTTGGCTGTCTCAACTTGACAGGCGGTTGTCACTTTTCTAATCTGAGGCACGCGGTGACCGGTTTCACGCTTTTGAGGAGTCCCCTTTCAGGGGTGGAAATGAAAATTTAAGAAAGATCATTGCAAGCTCTCCTTTCTTCGGCCCCTCGCTCGCGCGTTCTCGCGAGGCTTGCTTCGCTCGCCCAAATAGGAGAGCTTGCTCGCAGGCTACAACAGGTTAGACAGCTACAGTCGTCAGGAACAGTGTATTGATCATATCCCATATTACCATTCGGGATTGTTGCGTGCACATTTTTTCCGACAACCTTTCTCGAAATAGCTGTATGAGGCCGACCAAAACGGGACATTCCGATTGGCTTAATAAATAGCCTTGTAAATAATAAATGAGCGTTAAAGGCTATTCGCTATCTTTTTAAAAAAGCTAAGAACTGTCTTCACATGAATTTAATTCCAAAAATAATGGTCTAGTTTTGTTGTTTAAGACTATATTCAGGTATTGGAACTGTTTCCTGTCCTCTGTTGCAAAGGGTGACAAGGATGGACATAAATTGAAACTTGCAAAAACTGACCTAAAAATCCCCAAACCATTTATAATGGTTAGGGCTTCGTGATGAACGTTGTTTCATATCCTGTCCATAACTCTAAAGGAGCATTTTGTGTATGATTGAAGACACCAAGTTTTTACCTCACCACAAAATATATTTTCGTGACATTGCCACTTCATTCAAGGGAAATACAAATAAAATAATGTATCGCGAACATTTAGAGACTTACCAGCACAGTTTGGCCCGGGAGTACCTGCTTTAAAAGAAGGGAAAAGCGAAAATAACTTCCACACTCCACTCGAACAGTAATACAGAAACGGTGGGTTAGATTCAAAATCGGTACCAGTTCGACACATGACTGCGCAAGTGTTACTTTTCGTTGCACACACCAGGGCACCGTTACGAGGAGGAGTAAAAGGAGTACACTGCTTTTCTGTGAAGGCAAGAGGCACAACAGAACTTGTATCCCTCTGAACGTTTAACATTATGGTTGGCAAAAATGAAATGGATTTTAGGTAGATATACGAATAGTCGTATAAACTTTTGACCTCGTCACTGATTTTGAAACAACTGTTTTTTATTAAGAAAATCGTAGAAAACCGTTTTCTGTCTCCTTTCAGATTCCTTGGAAATGATGCAGTCTACAACAATAAGGATACGTCAATTTCATCATTTCCTAACAGTACTGGTCAGATGACTGATATTTGAAAGAATAAAGTCTCAGATTTTAGTCTTGTATCTTCGTGTAGCTTTTCAGTGATAAACGCTCAGTGTTGTCACGTGAATTAGTCACGTGACAACAAAAGGTTAAAATCGCGGGAATTTCTTAGCCCCCATCTCTGTTTAGGACTGGGCGCTTCCGTCTGATATGGATGACCTCCTTGATTTTTCTTTTAATGTCCAACGTCTTTTGGTCAAGGATCTTACCCCCTGCCCTCCCCCCCAGCTGATTTCAGGGTTCTGCGGATCTGCGGAGGTTGTTTGTTTTTAATGTTTGCCCAATCTCTTCCGTAGAGCCCTAGCTGTCTCCCTTATGCTGATGAAGACTGTGCGATACAGTGGAAAGCTACAAGACTAAAATCTGACACTTTGAGACCAGAGTTTTTTTTCCACCAAAAGTAAACCTTGATGTATTCTTCATGCTTTAACATTTAATTGTGGTCACGTGACATTTCATGCGATCAAAAATTTAGAATGAAGGAAATTAGCAAGTTTGTGTGTTTACTTTGTTTGGGTAAATAAATTGGCGTTTCTGATAGAGGGTAAACATAGACGAAGCCTGCCAAAACACGTCTTGTTAACAATATAAAATTATTAAGTTTCAAAATTATCCCTCTGTTTCAGCTTGCAAGACCCAAGCTCGTTAGTGTAAAATACTAAGCAAGCAAGAAATGTCCGCACCTGTCAAAAGCTTTCAATCAAAAATTAGTAATTGATAAAAATGGTTTCACTTGATAGTAACTTACTGTTCAATGTTATTTTGAAAGTGCAGTTTTCGTTCTTGTTGTTGGATCCATCCGATGCGGTATATACAACATAATAGACACCAGGAACAGAAAGGCTAGTTCCATTTTGTATGTTTGAAACAACAGAGACAACCTGGCCCGAATTATCAGAGAACACTGGCTCCGCCCAGTTCACTCTTGCATGAATGGTTTTCTCTTCACGCACAATGTCCCCCGGGCATTGGCTAAACGTGGGTGGTTCAGTATCTACGATTAAATACAATTGAAAAACAAATTATAACAGAAATGAAGGTTCCTAACAAGTTTTTCGGGACACGGGATTTCCCCTATTTGAAACTCGGGGTTCGGGATTCTGGATTTTAAAGCATAATCGGAACGAGATTCGGGATCGAAAGTATATGCGTGGAAAGTGGAATGCCAAAAATAACTCGCGGGATTACGGGATCGCACAAAGTTCTGGGACGGGATTACGGGATTGAAGAATCCTATGGGGGATTGGTTATTTCCTTTTCCTAAAAGCATTCTTCAAATTATCGATTAAGTAGATATGAAGTTCCCTTCACCTTCAGGAAAGTACATAAAAATAAAAATACTTGATTTCAGCTGATGCAGAACTGATGTCAGAGTGCTCAATGGGGCTTACAGATTAGAAAATATTTCTCCCACAGACATAAATTACACGGTTTGGAAGAGGGGTTATAGGCGATAGCCTGCTACAAAATCTTCCAGGTGATGCGAAAGTTAAAAAGACAAACGTGAATATAGAAGATCTAAAATTGCTAAGGCCGATAAATGTTGATAATAAATCAAAACATATACCTTTTTCCAGGATGGTGGCAATTATAGTACTCATTTGTCATAGACGATTTACGGTTTTGTACTTAGCCCGTTGAATGGAAGCGAGTTACGATTGTGACACTGCAGGGGCGGATCCACGATTTTTTTAAGGAGGGGGTGCACTCGTCTCTTGCTCTACTTCAACACCAATAAACCACATAGTTTTTTTTTTTTTGCAGAATACCAGCAACCTCGTTCCCAGGGTCTCTCATCCAACCTCGTTCCCAGGGTCTCTCGTTGGAATACCAGTTGTATTAGAAAACCGCAGGTCATCTCAGTGGGGGGGGGGGGGGGGTGCGCACCCCCTGCACCCTCCCCCTAGATCCGCCCCTGCACTGACTCAGAATAAAGCAAAATGCTTTCAAAATACTGTTAAGCCTTTACTCGGAAATTCAATAATGAAGGCACAAAATGCGACTCACAATTAGGGAATACATAAAAAGGTAAAATACCAAAAAGGGAACAAAAATTTGAGCCTTGATTTGTGCTAATCGGCCTTTCCGAAACCAGGCCCTGAAGTTGAGCTTGTTCTGTTACATACCTTTCTGTTTTTCACATAAAAATGATGCTTCTTACATAAGAATAACACGATTTTCCCACGTTCCATATTTCAAAATTCTAACATGACTGCACTCAAAGGCTTTCTAATCATATTTTTATATTTGGTTTGTTGGGTGTGCCCAAGTCTCTCCTTTGGGAATTACGAGACAATGGAATCGTGAAAAATTTGCAATTTTGACCCAAAAGCCTCGGAGTCGTGTTAGAATTTTGATATATCGAACGTGAGCTATTGAATACTGAATATTACACGCTGAAGTAAATATAAGTCTCTTTAAATGTAAATATTAACCTCTGATGTCAACGCGAAACCTGCAAGACGCCACATTTCCGGTGCAATCACTAGCAGTAACAAAAACTTCAGTCACACCAATAGGAAATTCTTGCGAAGGTTGATGACTTGAGGTCACATTGATCTTTGCATTGGGATTCACAATAACAGAATTGTCTGTCACGTGGATTTTCCACGACACCTTTCCAGTCGCCTTCCCTTTAGTTGTTTCAGCTGTTAAGAGAGCTTGAGGACACGTCAACGTTGGGGGCTGACGATCTATAGATTAGAAATACAGTCAAACCAGGCCAGTTAATACGGAAACTGAGGGGGTCATAGAAAGTGTCCGTGTTAAGCGGGTAGTCAAACTGTCCATCATAAGGAGGTGTTAGTATTAAGCAGGTGTACGTAAAGCGGGTTTTGACTGTATAATGCCAGAACAATGTTAAGCAAAGAAAATTTTAATTCGTACTACTGTACGCCAACGAAAAACAAAAACCAAAGTATTACTTTTGCGGGGCACAAATTTAAATTACAACATCCCATGTATTTTAAAGTAAAGTTAAGATTGTTAGAAAACGTCCCGGGGTGAGCTACTCAACAAAGTCTTATGACGGGAAAGCTCCGCCCCTAGGTCCACCCTATCACCTTTTTATATACAATTTTTGATAGAAAAGGTAGCCCTTTCGTATGCCTTCTATTGACAGATGGTACCCCTTTCACATACCTAGCTTAAAATATTGCAACGCTTTTAACTGCTGTACATTCACGGTCTATTACGTATGTACAACTACGACAAAACCAAAACGTTTACTCGAGATTTTTCAGGGGCACCCAGCGACAGTTTTCTGTAAATTATCTTTTCTGAGAAGCAAATATTGCCTAGAATTTTATATTACTAGAGGACGGCAAAAAATTTCTAGATGACCGTTTCATTCATGTACAATTCGAAGGTTATGTACTGATTTCTCCGCGACTTTCTGAAGAGCTATTTTTCCCTTTTTACAGCCCAGGTTAGGCTATTTTTCAGAAAAAAAGGAAACCTAAAATTTTCGGGCTCAAAAAATGTGATGGAGAGAGGAACCAAAAAAATTCTTTCTTTCGTAGCGCGTTAAATTTCGGGAAAATAATACTTAATTAGCCCTTGTAATTTGGAAAAGACTCAAGTTCCTCTAGGATGATCGTACAGGTACAAATTTTGTAGCGTCTCTTAGAATGCATTTCTAGACATCTAAAAGTACTCTGGTTAGCCTAAAAAGTGTTTTTAATGTATTTTATTTTAGGAAACAAAGGTCGTTGGGTGCCCCTGTTTTTTTCACAAGCAGAAAGTGTTAGCCCTCTTGGTCAGGTAACAGATCAAATGACTACCCTTCCGTATACCTCAACCAGTGAAATCCCTACCCTTTTATATATTTGAAGGCTGAAAAAGGCACCCCTTTCAATTTATTGGTATTCAAAATATTAAAAAAATTAGCTCAGACATCCACGTTTGACCGATGACAGAATACATACCTCTTATTAGCCGAGGTTTCGGTCCGTACTGTAAATTACGGACCGAGTTTTTTTCCATCGATTTATGGCCCAACCGCGAAGCGCGCGGGCCATAAGTCGATGAAAAAAAACGAGGATCCATAATTTACAGTACGTACCGAAAAAACGAAGCTAATAAGATGTTTATTATATGGCCTCTTCCTGTTTGGGGGACCGGAAAAAAGTGCAGGACGCACGATTTGACATTCATTTGACAGGTGTCAAAAAAGAAAGTTTTTATTGGCGCACGAAAACAAAAGCACATGACTAAGGCTTTCCGAGAAAGTAAAAACAAATTCGGCATGTTAAAAAAGTTTATTTGGTCAAAACTAAGAGCACTGTAAGTTTTAGCTTTTGAATGTAACACTGGAGTATTTCGGAAACCGGACACTGTCTTTGTCTAGAAGTCGTTTCCATCTTTCCTCCGCTTGTCCTCGTGAAAAAAAACTCTGCAAAAGGCAAAGAAGCTTTTCAAGGTAAGTTTGTTATCATTGTTGAAGGATTCTCTCGTTAATTGTTTTTGGGAAAACCTCTCTTTCTGCCAGTACATTCTCGTCTTCAATTAGGATCTGCGTTAAAATTTTCAAACACTGACTACAATTCTCTTCCTCGGTAAGGTTACGATTCAGTTTCTACAACAGCTTCGTTCTCATTAAAACAAAGCTAGGTTCAAAGTCAACATCCCAGTCCTTAGGGTTTACATACATATTTCAAAGTTTATTCGCTGGAAACTAAGAGCACTGTAAGTATTCACTCGTTAATGTGACGCTGGAGTCTTTTGAAAACTGGACATTGTGTCTGGCTCGAACTCGCTTCTATCTTTCTTTCGTTGGTCTTTGAAAAAACGCTGCAAATGGCAAAGAAACTTGTCAAGATGATCGGGTGCAGGTATGTTTGTTATCATATTTGTTGAAGGAATTACTCATTTTCTCTTAGGCAAAACGTCTCTAATCTCTGCCAGTCGATTTTCGTCTTCTTAGCTGTGTGGTACGATAAAATTTTCAAACACTGACTAGAATCCTCTTCCGAAAGATTACGAGTTAGTTTCTTCATCGCCTTCGTTCACAAATAAACACAGTTTAAAATGTTGAAGGCCAAAGTCAACATCCAAGTCCTCAAGGTTGACAGGCGTCTTATAACTTTATTTAAACATCTTTTCCGAGGTAAGGAGATTTAGCCCTCCGAAAAGAGCATTTTCTTTAAAAATTTTGGTCCGTGTAGCAAGTTACGGACCGCAAATTTACCAATCACATGGCGAAAACAGACTCAGCCATATAATAATGTTTTTTTATTAAAAACTGAATCATTGGATAATGCAGTTCTAGCATTTTGATTGGCTTAGCCGTTATGGTAAATGAGCTATTATTATTCGTTCAAAATATTTCCCCGATTCTGATTGGCTAAAAGCACATGTTTAATTCACCATAACTAGTTACTGATGACCAAATTTGGAAGAAATTTGACTTTAACGAGGAAATGACGTCCAAAATGCAGCGTTTTCGTAGGTTAAGGCACCGTTAACCGAGAAGACCTGGGGACGAAGTTGAGTTGTTTTGGTTGTGAATTTGAAAAAATGGCGGACATTTCACTCGTTTCAAGAGTAATAACAAGGCGAAAAAATAGCTAAAAACATGGCAAGAACAGCAACAAGACAACTCGAAGGGCGACATCTGCTATTTAGAGAATATTTGTGGAGCTGGACAAACCTAAACGTACACTATCGAAGATGAACTGAACATCGATGGATCGATAGAGGTAAGCATGTTTTAGCTATTTTTTAAACTAGGAATTATTTTGAATGAATAATAAAACAGTTATTGAATTCGGCTTTCGCATCATATGAAGAATTATGGAGATCTCGGAGGGTGTTATCCGCCTTGGCCTACGGCCTCTACGGATAACACCCTCCTCGATCTCCACAATTCTTCATAAGATACTCAGCCTCATTCATTAACTGTTAATTATACCATGCTCTCCATATATGGTCGGTGTACGCGTCAGTTTAAAATTGGAAGCTAGCTGAGTTTTTTTTTTCGCGAAGGATAGAACGGCGCCCGAAGCAAATCGTTTTAATTCATTTCTTAGAATACTAGAAATGCAATTTCATCGAAAGAAAAAAGATAAAAACAAACAAAAAAGCCGCAAGAGTTTGTTTGAAAGTTTGTCGAAAAACACATGAAAACACATGGAACTAAAGTACCTAGACCAGCGACGAAAGAAGACAAGTGTTGTTTCTTCACGGATTGCGAAGCCATTCGCCGATCGAGTCACTCGCCGATAGATAACTGCGGCTTGTTTATCCGACATCAAGAATATAAATCACAAGTAACCAGCTACAAATACAGGCTATGCAGCCATTCACTAGAGCAATCGAGGCGGCAGTATAGCTTCTTTTCTCGTTCAGCAAAACCAGCTTGTGGCTTCAAACAACTTCATAACAAGCGACCGAGGTAATAGTTTTTCAGTCCGTTGTTCTTACTTTTACAACTGCACCGAAAATCCAAATTCACAGTAATTTCGACGGCTGTCACTTAAAAATTCTTTTGCTTCACATTATCTGCCAGGTTCTTTTAAGCTGTTCTGCTGTGTAAAATCCTAGAATCCCAATGAGTTTGTAAAAAACTAATGTTCATCGCTACAATGTTTTGATTTTTCATTCATGCAGTCCAGGCGAGTCCGTTCGCGCATTGATAGTTTTGATAGACGTGTGACATGTGAATAGCGGAAGTCCCTTGTCTTTTCCGGTTTGTTCTAGTCGGGGAGATTCAACGAGATTTTGTGGGCGTTTTTAATAAAACAATTATTCCACTCGCACTTGTTGGATATGAGATGATTATAGCCAGATTATAGCTACGCGCCTCGTTGGCTATCTATCATCTCATATCCAACGCGCCCTCGTGGAATAATTGTTAATTATCGAGTACAAATATCTCACGGTATTTGTACTCTAGAAGACCGGTTTGACCGGCTGGTTTTCTACAAACGTCACACAAGGTAGAAAATGCATCGTTTCCCGAAAGTGTAAGGTTGAATAAAACCGTGTTTTTAGAATAAAGTTTCCTTCACAATGAAATGTCAGAACATACAAACATTATAAGTTCAAAATACAACGGAGAAGATCAAAACAGACCTGAACGTGTGCATGAGATGCATGGTGACGGAGACAATCCGTGACACATAAACAACTTTTATTATTAAGATACAAATAAGGAAGACTCTAGAAGTTCTCTAAAGACTTAACGCTAGTACTGATCCCGGCGAAGATGAATGGCTCTCTTCAATTCGTGAGAGATTTTTCGTCTTTCCATCGCAATTTGCTCTGCTCCGTTTACCTTCTTGCAGTCGGTTTTACATAAGAACTGGAAGACTAGCCAATTAGCCTCACAATTATTTGTCATTCTGTCTCTGTTTTCCTAGCAAATGTTTGAAAGATAGCACTCCGAATCGCCGAAGAAAACCCGAGAAATCCCACAAAATTTGATTCGCTGAGTAAACTAGTTTGACAAGTTTTCACTTTAGACCAATCAGCAACAACGTTGCATAAAGCGCGCTAAACTGGACTTACAAAGGAGTCACGTTAACCAGTCACGCATTCTCCGGTTTTACGTATTGATTGAGTTCTACTTTAAAACATTTCGAGCTGAATAATAAATCTCTTATTGGACGGTTTAGTGTGTAGTCAAGAGAGAATGAGATAAGAGAGCGAATCCCTGTGCCCCATGATAATTTTTTTAAAATCTATTTAAAGTTCGCGCGCGTGCTGCGAAGGTTATTTTTGTCTGTTGTTTCCGTGACCCGTGCGGTCTACTTTCACGTGAACGTGACATGTTTCGCTCCCAAACATTTGAAGTTTGACAGCCATTATAGTAATTAGCGCCAGGAAGCTGATACTAATCGGCTCCTGTTGTTGACATGTTTTTGATCAGGGCTTTCTGCTCATAATTTAGGAATGAATTTCATTTACAAAGGGATTGCAGTATTGGAGTCAAAATTTCATTTTGAGATTAAAGATTGAGATTTTCTAACGGCTAGTAGCCTCATTTAAAGTAACGAATATTGAATTCTGACACACTGTGAAAGCCAGAGGCAAAGGTTATCACGCGCGAAACACGAAACCTTTAAGTATAAGTGGCTGGTTTCAATTGTTTATGCAAATGTGCAAGATATTTTTCTCTTTTTCCAGGAATATTTTTTTGTTCAGAAACAGTACGTTTACTTTTAAGAATTATTCTTGAGAGTTTCTTCTTAACGTCTAATACTTGCGGTGAATATGTCGCTGTGCAAACACAAATCAGGTCAGATGCTTCAAGCTGTTAAACAGTCGCTAACCTGGATACCAGAGAGTTTTGATGGGCGGTTTCCGGTTTCGGTCAATTCTTTTATAGAGAGCGGTGTGCCCACATTTGTCTAGCGTCCTCACAAAATTCCAATGTTTGGGGGCCAAACATTCATGTTTGAACCCACTTTGAACCCATTTTCTCGTTATGTGTCCAAGGTTGGATCCAAACGACGGTATCACAGCTCGCGGGTGTGCGTGGATGTCGCTGGAAGAAACAGTTGTCGTTTTTTGCAATAGGATGTTGGTTGTTTATAAATGATGTAGCGAAGACCTCAATAAGCAGTTTTCGCCGAGTCGGAACCGCTTTCTCCGGCGAACTCCCGAAAGCCAGGACCGCTTTGCTCTTCAGCTACTCTGGCCAGATTATTCCACGTATAAATCTTTTGACTCGTCGACGAAAGTAATACCAAGTTTGCATGTCACATCGCTTGCTGTGCGTGATCGGCAGTGAAATGAATTACCCGCCAAGTGTAAAATTATATGACGCCACTCTAACCGACCAATAAGGTGGCGTCCTCAAAATAACCACGAAGTATGACACAGAACCAAGAACCAGAATACATAGAAAATAATTTTCATGGGAAGAGGGTCATGTATGGGGGATTCGCTCTCTTAGATCATTCTCTCTTGGTGTAGTATAGTGGGATACTTTGACTCACCCTATGGGCTCGCTTAAATGCGGCGTGACTCGTAAAAATATCACACGACACTACACACTAAACCGTCCAATAAGATAATTATATAAATTTCCCGATACGAAAGGTTATGAAGATGGAATCCGACAACCTAGGTTGATAAAAGCGTTAAACCCGCCTCTCTTCTAGGCGTCTCAAATGTTTGGTAGGAAAAACGACTGCGAGTGATAAAGGTGTTAATCGCGCAATGGATCATGGGAACGTTAAGCGAGGGTCTCAATGGGGTGGTGGCTTTTACGGTTATCGGCTAAAATTTTGGCTCTTTTACGGCTATCGGTTAATTTTTTTCAGTTACGGTTAACGAAAAAGTTAAAAATTAACTTTTTTTGTTTCAAAAAGTTAAATATTAATTAACCTGTATTTTTTTGTATCCTTAAATCAAAATAAAGGTCTTCGGATCATCTCGGGATGAAATAAGCTATCCTTTTGAAAAGTTTTAACATTTGATAGATCATACTTTTTATAATGTATTGCACTTTTGATATTATTTTACACATAGAAATGTCAATAGTCAATTTAAAAATAATCTTTGTGAAAAAGCAAAAGCAGACACGCGGACGCCCAACTCAAGGCCGGGGCGCGACATTCATTATAACAGAAATGGCCGTTTTCACATTAGAGAAGGATTATTCGTGTGAGACGGGTTATCCGTTTGATGATTCGCGTCAGATAGGTGATACGTCTTAATTTGGCAATGGAATAGTTTTAATTTTGAATAAACAATCCGCCTAACTTTTGAAGACAGGATTATCCGTTCCAGATAGCCTGTGTACAGCCGCCCCCTCCTCTCAGAAAAAAATCGGAGAAGGGGTGTCTGTGGGGAGGGCGCGACTGTACACAGGCTAGTCTCAGACGGATGATCCATTTCTAGGTCTAGTGTGAAAACGGCCAATAACAAAATTCCCGTGTCCAGTGTTTTTAATGATAGCGAAGGACTGTACGGAACCACTGTCTTGCCGTTGCCTTGTCCGTAGGCCGTATTATTCCGCGCGGCTGATGCCTTTCGGGTCATGTGGTCCGAGCGAGTTCGCCACTGAAAAGCCTTGACCGAGATTGCGTGGGTAGACGCCGAACTGGGACTAAGCATGGCGATGTCTACCGTAGCGTCCGAGAAAAACAGGGAAATGTTGTTTATCGGCAACGTGTTTTACAAACAGTGACATCTCTGCGTGTTGTTTCACTTTCGCTATGGAAAAAATTAGTTCCCCAAGAAAGCGCCGGAAATGGAGCCTAGGTCTTGGTTAACACCTAAAAGGTGCTTCGCCTAACGTGCGTACGGAGTCACACTAGCCGGGAAATAAAAAAACCCAACCATAAGTGAGTTTAGTACCTTCCTTAAAAGTAGCAAATCTAGGGAACACTTTCTTTTACGGTTAACTCTTTTTTACGCTATTTACGCCTAACGGTTAAATTTTTTTAATTTTTACGGCTGTCGGCTAAATTTTTGGCGGTTTTACGCCTATCGGTTAACCCCATTGAGACCCTCTTAAGCGTTCGCACAAACGACGCGGTGAGGGGATCCTCCGATCCCTTGCGCGGAACCAAAATCGCTACAGTTGCTGTTGATCGATTACGAATTCGCCAGATCGCGCCTGGTTTTTATTATATTTTATGTATTTTAGAAGACCATTTTTTTTAAAAAATTACCGATCTAATGTTAACTAAAACCTTGGACAAAATGAGTAGAGGAGCTCACGCTTATAGTTGCATCATGGGTAATCAGGGCAAGATGGCGGGAAATTAGAAGATTTGTGTTAGAATTCAAAGCCAGCTGCTTCTTCTTGAATTCATATATTTGATGCTTTTCCTTAAAAAAAGAGTAACTTACGAGTTGAAAGAAACAATACACTAAATTTCGAGTGCAAATAAGTCTGTGATCAGTGTTTAGAAAACCTCACTTTTTTCCATACATTTTCTGTAATTTTGATATTGTCGAATTACAGAGAATGTATGGGAAAATCAAGGTTTTCTGAAAACTGATCACTGACGTCTTTGCGCTGCAGATTTAGTATATTGTTTTTTCAACTCGAAAGTTACTCTTTTCAAGGAGAAAGCATCAAATATATGAATTCAGGAAGAAATAGCTGGCTTAGAATTTCAATACAAAGCTTTAAATTTTCCGCCATCTTGCCCTGATTACCCATGATGCTACTATGAGCGTGAACTCCTCTCTGTGTGAAATTAAAAGCCACTTGCCATGACATCGAGGAACGCCAGCATCCCATGCACCATTGAGCTGACACGTTAAAACTCTAGAAACTACGGGTCCAGTGACTTCCGTAAAATAGCCGTCAGGACAAACAAAACGGCAGGATGAGTAAAATCTCATTGGCTGGGTGACACATAAAGGAGGAGTCACAGTGGCATACCGAACAATGGGAAGTTTAGGGCAGCGAGTTTCTGAGAAAGAAAACAAATAAAACATTCAAGACAATTTGCATGTAACTCGATAGCAGTAAAACCTCTATTAAGCGGACTCCCAATTAAGCGGACACCCTCTATTAAGCGGACACTAAGCCGGGTCCCGAAATTAACGTCTTATATTTTTCTTTATAAGGAACCCCTATTCAGCGGACACCTCCATTAAGCGTACGCGGACACTAAAATAAATTGATTTCGCTTATTTCTATTGTTAAAAACCTCTATTAAGCGGACACCGGACTGAATTGACAACTATAGCAGTATTGCATTACGTCCTTGATATACGTACTGTAGTCGATTAAAAAAGATAAACAATACATTTGGCTGTCAAAAGTTCACCTGAAAGTCGTCACCTTTAGCTTCCTTAACAATACAGAACTTTATTACAGTACAGAGTAATTGTTGAATGTTAATCATTTACAAACACTGCGCAATTTTTACAAACCTCTATTAAGCGGACTCTTGGGAAGGTCCGGGAGGTGTCACTGTATTCGAGGGGGATAATTGAGCTTAAATCATTTTTTATGGTTTGAATTACACACAAATCTGAGCTAGTTGAGATTTTCAGGAAGTCATTTTTAAGAAAATAATTAACATGAAACTGCGTTTTATCACATATCAAGCACTGAAAAGTTGATTGAAAATACGGTTTGTTAGAATATATTTGCCACGAACTTTGAGCTAGGTTTTTAAAGTTTTTCAGAAACACTCTCTCTTCTACATGATATAACTTTCAAAACAAAATGCCTTTCAAAATTACAGTAAGGGTGCAGTATATTTAGGTACAGTTTATTTGGTTTTTATTGTTGTTGTTTTTATTTATTGTTTGATTTTTTTTACCTGGCATCCAAAAACGCAGGTGTTCCTTTACTGTTGTGTGTTTGTTTGTTTGTTTTACCAGATATCAAGAAGGTCTCGGTGAGTAATTTTATTTGTGTTTGGGCTATTAGACTAAGTATGAGCTTAGAAAAAAAGCATTTCAGCGTTTTTAATTGAAAATCTTTTTGTCGTCATACACACTTACGACGTAGGCATAAAAACGATGCAGAAGGGCCACATAATAAATAAATTGCGGCCCAGACTCTGTGGGAGTTCGTTGGACTTTGAATTTATAAGAGAATGTCTGAAAATAACCAAAATACGTCCTAAATTCCATTTTTTGAAAAAAAAAATTGGAAATAAAAATAACACACCTTGTGGTTTTGTTTTGTTATTTAATGTCTCTTTGCTTCTAGAGACACTTGGAAGCCTAGTACAACTCAAAATCGTAAACGTCGATAAAACGGCTTCCAAGTGGCTCTAGAAGGAAAGAGACCGTAGATAATTTTTTTTTGGAGACCAAGCTCCCCCGCCAAATTATCTCAGGGTCTGGATGACCGCCCCCCCCCCCCCCCCCCCCCCCCATCTAAAGGTCTGAGTTCACCACTAATTAAGGGGGCTGTATGGTTTAAAGCATTGTCTTCGATCAGGTTTCTGCCCTCTTTCTTAAAAATCTAGCCATTGAAGATTTCACTCAATCCAAAAATTACTCAATTAGGTTGGAGTACTTGGTTCAATAATTTTTGGACAATTTTTGGATGAGTTTTCGACTGTTTTCAATGTATAAAAATCAGGGAGGGGATGATTATAAGTTTGAAAAAGTGGAAATTATTGGATTCAGGGGTAGTAAAAATAAAAATATGAAGTGAATAATTAGTAGGCACGTACCAGATAGTCCACCACCACAGCAAGGTGCCTCTGATCCCGTTAGCAGACTAACCGGTTTATGTGTATAATTTTTCTACCCTAATTTATTTCCTTCCCAAATCAACATCATTTCCCCCAAAAAACACCTTCTTTTATTTAATGTTTTAAGCCATTATGTTTATGTCTCACTCAATTTGGTGGCAGTCCCAACTGTTAGAATTTTGATAAATTTCGTACCACAGCTCCTTTAATGGCCACAACGTGCAGTTAGAGCGTTTTTGACAATTATCGATTTATAGCAGAGTAATACGTCGTGTACCTTCACAGGTTGTTGAAGCCCCAGACCATGTCTTGTCGAGTTGACAAACACGCACCTCGGAGCCTATCAGCTGATATCCAAGACGGCATTTGAAGGAACAGTAGGAGTGGTACGATAATTCAGGGTTTGAGCATATACCAGTAGGTGGATCGGCATTAAGCACGGAAAGCAAAGGACATCTAATAACTAGAAGTAAAATCATTGTAATATTGAATGTCGTCATCATCATTTGTTGGCCATGGTTAAATATTCACAATAGAGCGGTTTTCATTTGAGTGTCGAAAAGTAATTGGTTTTGCACTTTCTACTCGATGCGATTGGCTTAAAAGATTCGCGCCACCTTTTCATCCAATCAGAAGTAAAACCAAAGCCAATTGTGACGCGCTCGCATGCATTTTCCCGCGCTTTGCGTCAGCCGCATGTAATTACTTCGAGTTTTGATTGGTTCAATGTATTGTCTGTGTCCTATGTGATTGGCCAGAGTAATTACTTTGGTTTTGGTTTTACGACACTCAAACGAAAACCACTCTACAGTTACACATTTAAAACTTAAGTGATTTGTTATATAGCGCAGCAGGGGCACCCAACGAGAAAATAGTTCAAAACCACTTAAACATAGCATTTTTAAACGTATTTAAGTATTTAAACGGTAGATATGACACATTTTTATCCCCTAAGAATTCTTCATCTGTTCGGATTTCCTAGCTGAAAGTCTAGTGATCCGAAAATAATAGGGATCAAAACTTACCTTTTCGAAAATGTCAGCCAGAAAAAAGGCTCCCGAAAATTCTAGGTGATCTTTTTAGGGTAAAAATCCGTTAAAAATAGGCAATTATACCATTTTTTAGACGTTCGAAAATCCTAGGAGAGGCAGGCAAGCAAGAAATTTTACAACAAATGTTTCGAAAATTCTAGATCCGAAATCGTCTTCCGAACAGATATTCTTCCGAAAATTGTCGTTGGGTGCCTCTGGCGCAGGAAGAAAAACTTTTGCGTGTACAAATTTATGAAAACAAATCTCGCTAACAGTCAACATTCGCCGTTAACAGTGCACTGTTTCCCTCTGACATCATGGATTTTGCAATGTTGCCCACTCAGAGATTTTGACGGGAAACAGTTTCATAGTCACTGGCAGCTGTCATGTGACGTCGAAGTAACCAATGAGAGCGCGCGCTGTTGGTCACCTGGAATCTCAACATGGTCATAAACATTTGTCGTCACCTATCTCACGTTTCTTTGTGGCACATAGCTTTTCAAATAGCTTGGTCTTTCCCCTTAAAATCAACGCCATGAAAAGTTCCTCAGCCAAGAAGATCTAGCAAAAGGCGATGGAAACAATGGGGCTTTCTTTACGGTGTTATGCGCACATGACACTTGAATTTTGTCACCCTCAGAAACGCTTCCTCCCCAGCCCACGAAAGAATTCTAAACTTGTTTCACTTTAACAGTGCGTTTTTACGTTGAATCAAATTCAACTGCTCAATGAAAAAACTTTTTAAAAATCCTATCGTCATTTCGCATTGGTTAAATGTTTGGAATTTTTTCCCACGAATCTTTCACGCGACGTGTGAGATAACATTACCCGCGGAAAAATCGACACCGTCTAAAAATTAAGAGGGATTACGATGGGGATTGGGAAACTAACCCTCTGGTCCCTTTATGCTCTCTTGTAAGCTTTTAGGCTCTTATTCAAAATGAATGGCAGTCTTGTAGACTAAATAGATTTTTTCAGGCTTCTATACTGCTATACTGATAAAAAGATGAAAAAAGACCGACTGCCAACACTTTTACACCAATAATGACAGTGTACGTGATGTAAAAATTTAATTCGAAGTCGTTATTTCACCTTGGCATTGGAATGGTTGTCCAGACCAAACCATGATGTTAGGTCCATCGGCCACGATGCACTTCCTCTCTGCACTGCCTGATACTTCATAGCCTTCGTTGCATTGGATTCGACAAACTGAGTTGTATTTCGAGTTGCAGACACCAATAAAAGCGCCGTTGCTTGGGGGAAGCAACGGTACACATGATCTAACTATACTCAAGAAAAAAATAGAAACCCATTAACTTGAATCAGTGGGCATTCCTAGACTGAGAATGAAGCCGACGTTTCGCGACGCCACCACATGGTTTCCCCGCGTATGACCTCTGAGGAACGAGCGCAGGAATTCCATACCGATGTCTTGTCACTACCAAGATCTAGGTAGTACTTCTGACAGATCATGCCGCGAAAAATATTTTCTTCAACCAATCACAAACATACGGTGGCTCTTAGGGACAAAACACGTCCCAGAATCCAAAAACACTTTCCAGAGTCCAAAACGCGTCCGAGAATCCAAAAACTCTTCACAAAATCCGAAACACTTCCCAGATTCCAAAAACACGTCCAGAAACCAAAAACACTTCTCAGAATCCAAAACACGTCACAGAGTCCGAAACACTTCCCAGAATCCAAAACACTTCGATCCGAAAATCCAAAACTCCTTGTAATAATCCAAAACACGTCCCAAAAACTAAAAACACATTCAAGAATCCTAATTCTTGGGTTGCACGTGACGTCACCAAAAATCAAACTAAGAAACTATCGATTCTTCTGAGTTTCTACTTTCACGAGGTATTACAGTACCTAAACACCTTTACATAAAATAATTTTTGGTTCGAAAGGGTTCTTCGTTTTGCGAGAGAGGACGCTTGAATTTCCAGGCTTTGCGTGACGCGGCATTTAGCTGGCGGCCGGGAAAGCTCTTACGTGGGTTAAAAAACATGACCGATTTTGGGAGATTTTGCAATCTAAACGTTCCTTGTCTCAGAATAAATATTACTGTAATCTGTATGAGTTCTTCAAGCGAAGAATTCACGCATTAGTAGGAAAACTCGAAAACAGATGTTTCTGTTGGTATCCGGCGGCCATATTGGTGTTCCTGACTGAGGCACACCAACATGGCGTTTCCATACAAAGCTTTATAAATTTAGGTAAACCGTTTTTCCCAATATCTCGCATTTGAAATATTTCACAGACCTGATTCTTGGCAAGGGTTTTTGTATATTTATCTTTTTTTATTTCCCAGATTCTAGTCCTTCTGTATTGAATGGTTTGCATTTTTATTTTTCATTGCGTGACAGTGCAAGCCAAGAATACACAAGCCAAGAAAACACTTCTGGGAAGTGCCTTGGATTCGGGGACGTGTTTTTGGATTCTGGGTAGTGTTTTGGATTCTGGAACGTGTTTTTGGATTCTGGGACGTGTTTTGGCTTTTGGGAAGTGTTTTTTAATTCTGGGACGAGTTATGGATTCTGGGAAGTGTCTTGTCCCTATGAGACACGGTACAAACACTATCCAGATCAAGGCAGTAACACGTGTGACTGTATTGATTGTATTCCACTTTAGTCCCCAATATAATAATTCTGTAGCCTAGTTTTAAAGTACATGTCCAGCGAGCTAAGGTATAGGTGGCTACTCTTACAACAATCGTCCCAGTATTTACAGCGTGTCTAATAGGGACCAGTCTAACGAACAATGTGCAGAAAATCACACTAAGGATTTAGGTTTTCTTTATGATCGTGTTATTGGAATCAATATAAATCAATTATTAGTGATAAATTAACATTTGCTTATGCCTCACTCTAATAAACTTAAGTATATTACTATCGTAAAATACACAGTTCTTAATCAAATATTTATGTTAAACATATCATTTATTCTTATCACGTTTACATCCAAAAAATACTACGTAAAAAGTGGCGCAAGTAAACAATAATTGCTTAGTTAACTTTAAATAGAAAACTAAGCCGCTCGGTCCACATGGATCCGAATATTTTTTAAAACGGCGATTTTTTTTCTCTGTCTTCAATAAGAAAAACGCGTCCACACGTAGGCTATATATCTAACTTTTTCACCCGTCCACATGAAAACGCCACAATTACGGATTTACGATAGCATCCCTTTATAGTATACGATGCATGACGGTTTTCGTCTGTCTGAAGCTAGAGAGAAAAACCGAGAAGCCGGCGCTTTCAAAAGTCTCCTCTCTGGGGATCGTAAACGAAAACCAGCGTTTCTGGTGACCGAAGACGCCGTTTACGTATGGACAGAAGGATAATTGAGACGGATAAAAAACTTCCGTTTTCAAAAACAACCCAAAAAATAACGTGTGAATGGGGCGAAAAAAGGTCTTTCTCACCTGTACAGGGGTTACCACTCTCTGGACGGCCTTCATATCCTTTGAAACACTTACAATCAGATACACTCAGGCTTCCGGTGAGACTATGGCCTGAGTTTGCTGGACAGGGTTGACAGTAAATTGTAGAGCCATCGTTGTATGTATTATGGGGACATGCTGCAGTTTCACAGAAAAAGGAACGCAAATAATAAAGATTGAAAGGAGAGATGTCAAGCCCTATGAACCTCTGTGTGGGACGCTAGCTTCAGAGTTTGGGCATCCTTTGTCTCTTCTTTTGTTGGCTGTTGAATTTTTAAACCCATTATTCCACACGAAAACGGCCTAAAATATCCTTGTCAGATATTCTCAGTCACACGTCTTTTCCATACCTGTTTTTCATCCATTTTATTGTTAAAGTAAAGAGCCAGATCAACTGCTCCAATTTAATTAAGCTGTTTTGTTTGTTTTTTGTTTTCTTCAACACTCTCTCAGCGGAGTAAGAGATTCTTCTGGTGAAAAATCTGACCTATCACCCTGTACTAGGGCCTGCTTACATGGGCCTGTTTACATGGGGTGGGGGACCCCAGGTGGGTTAAGTAACCCGCTCAAGTGGGGTAACCCACCTGTCCATATAACCTTTCATTTTGATTTGATCACGTTTATATGATAGGTGGGGTGACTGCATATTAAGAGATTATATGGCCAGGCGGGTTACCCAACCTAAATACGTTACCTCACCTGCCTGTGGTTCCCAGGCTCCATGTCAATAAGTTCTTGGTTTAATAGCAACTGTTCGTTTTGGACTCACCGTTACAACGTCCCACTAGTCCTGACCCTCCATATCCTTTTGCACACAAGCACTGGTAAGACGCGTACGTTAAATGACAAACACAGCTTGCTGTTGGGTCGCAAATGCTGTTGCATTTATTGGGGTCGACTTTTTGCGATCTTGTACCAAACGGGTCTTAAAAGAAATAAAAAAAATAACAATAAATGATTATAGCTGTTATGATGCAATGCTTTCTTAATCTTAGGACCTAGGATCTTGTACCTCCGAAGTCATTACTTCCCCACCAAAAAACTACAATTGCTAGTCACTCTCTTAATGTGGTACAATAATTGATTGCCGTCTGGTGATAATGTAACTTTGTACTTTGATAACTATTCCATTCCTATGATCAACATCGAATGAGCGATGGTAATAGCCTGGGACTTTGTGTCGTAAAATTCAGAGTAATCAGGCTCGTAACTTTTTTTTACCTTTAATTCGGATGTCAGATTATTGTTATTATTATTAGTAGTAGTAGTAGTAGTATCATTGTTTAAATTTTAATTATTATTATTATTATTATTATTATTAGCATTATTAGCATTATTATTAATATTATCATCTTATTTTCTGTTATTTCGCGACGAATTATTAACAAAGAAGTTAAATTGTCTGGTGATTAATTTTTGGTTCTTATTCTTACAACATTGTTTCAGCCAAAATGTCAGCTCCTCGATGAAGTGTTTACCTGCTCCGCTCGACGGTAGATTAAAAATATTTATTCGGAAATGAACAACCTCGTTATAGATACTATTTATTTCCTCCCAGAATCTTTGGTGGCTGATATTTCCCCACATATTGACCTTGATTTCCTTGATTTATTATTGATTTTATTATTTTATTTCCTATTATTTCGCGACGAATTATTAACAAAGAAGTTAAATTGTCCGGTGATTAATTTTTGGTTCTTATTCTTACAACATAGTTATAAATTAAATAGCTTGAGAAATACTGTATGTACTTGTATGGATCTGCAAACAAAGCTTGCTGTTGTATTACTTTCTACAACCAAAAATGCAAAAAAAATTGTAAAAATGAAAGCTTCCGTTCACTAACCTCCTCTAAGAAAAAGCGACAGCTCGGCAAGCTCCTGAAAGGTTCTGAGGTAAAAGGCTTGTTTGTCTGCATTATTAACCATCTTTTGTAAGTTGGTCTCCAGAACTCTGTTTCCGACGCCAATCACTAATACCTCAATATTGGCCTGTTGTAGATTCTTGGCAATGGAAACAGGGCTCTGGCCTTGCCAAGGTCCGACCGTGAGGAGAATAACCACCGTTCTCACTCGATAGAGGGGGACCCTTTTCATTGCGCTTAATTGTCCAAGGCAGATATCAAAGGCCAGTTTAAAGGCACCATACGTATTCCCCCCCACGCCATTGATGCTTTGAGGCATAGAATTGAACTTTTCAACCAGCGAGCACTTGTGCTTGTCCAAGGAGGGAACGGAAACTCCGTCTATGTATCGGCTTGCTGTGTCGGCAAAAGGTATGACTTCTATTCGGGTAGTATGCAAGCTGACAGTTACAGTGTTCAAAAAGCTCTCGACGAATCTCTTTTCATTTTGAAACTCATAGGACGACAAACTACCGGAGGTGTCCAACAGGAACAGAATGTCGCTCTCCTTGTTAGCATCGGCCAGCTCATCTCGTAGCGTTTTGAGTTCTCTTTTTGCGCGTTCTAGGTTACTTTGCGCAAATGTAAAGTGGCCCATTACCAGAATGAATACTACAACTGCAAAAACACCTTTCATCTTCGAGGTGATTTGGGGCACGAATTAGGACAGATACAGTGGCCTTGTGATTTGTTAAGAGTATAATGAACTCAGAATTGTTTCGCTGATGATTAGGAGACTTGATGGATTTTTAGAATGCAGCTGAATAAATGACAAGAATATTGTTCAGGTTTGGGGTGATTGAAAGCCGTATGACTAAAACTTTTTACTAGTAGTTAAAAGGTTTTAAGGAGGGAGGCCGTTATCAGTTATTTTTGTTGCTCTAAACGACTGAATGTTCACCCATTAAAATAGGCTCCATTAAACACGGTGTATCCTAGATGAAATGAAGAAAAGATAACTATTCCCAGTTAATCAGGTGTGCAAATAAATAAGGCAAAAAAAGTCGCAACTCAATACAAAATCTATTAAATTCGCATGCAAATGCCATTGATGATTATAATACACTAAAGTCACAATTTTTACTGTAAGGGACTCACGACGTGATCTCTGACAATTGGCAATGACAACGGAAATCATTTGTTCACTTTTGCTAACTTACAGCAATATATTAACCGTCAGTCCTGAAACAGGTGAAGTACATGAACAACATTTCACAACACATCTTATTAAAAAAGCCGTATTTTCACAACTGTCTTTGGACGTGAGTTATTGTTTGTATTTGTAACATAAAAATTAAGCAATCAGTGAAAATTTTCGGCAATAAGGATTTTGGACAATTTTCGAAGTGTGTTTTGTGTTTGACTGTAAGATAATATAATTATCATACATCTTTGTACAAGCCCTATATGGAACACAACTCAGGTTGAAAGAACGGCATCTAACTCTAAGCTCAACAAAGACCTCTCAGCGAAGAAAGATGCATGAGAGCCAGTTTAATAAATTCATCTAAAAGGCAGTCACAGAACCCCTTAATTTTAAGGGTGTGTAGGTACGTTCCCGTAACCAAATCCCAGGTGATAGGTGCATCCCCTTCTCAAAATGCTTTACTATGTTTTGGGTATCCCTTGCCGAGTTTTCTCTTAGGGCACACAGATCATTAGTAAGTTTCATTCTCACCATGTTCCGTACCTTCTTTCGGTGGGAAAGGGGTTATAAGTAACTTCGTCTTATGGGATGTTACAGAGCCCCCATTACAGCTAACATGTAAGGAGGGACCTGTGTATTTCTAGTCACCCCCACCAACGCAGTAAGGTAATTTTCAATTCACCTCTCTCTCTTTTTTCTAAGACTTTGTCTTTCTGTTGATATCCACGAGGCTCCCGACATACAGAGCAACACAACTTAGATGATTTTGAAAAAAAGTGAAGTGAACAGCGACTATTTTGAACTCCATCTTCTCGGTTTCTTTTTTTAATTAAAAAAAAACGCCTTAAATCTCAAAATTTGGAGCGAAACTTATCTAATCGTTAATCTATGATTTCACATGTGAAATTACAAACTGAAATCGCTATGAACGTTCCGTATGTCTCAGTGCCAAGGTGGCGTCAATGTTTTAAAATGTTATAAATAAGGGTGTCAGGGCATTAAAAGACGATTTAGGGAAAAAGAACGTCAAGAAAGATTGTAACAGGTATTCTAAAGGAACAATTAGAAAACTGCAAAGCCAAAATTTATGCTCTAAACGTTTCATCTCGATCCGACAAATAAGGGAATAATTTCACAATCGTTTTGTGAAAATTCTAATAATAATAATAATAATAATAATAATAATAATAATTCTGTTTTAAATTCTGTTTAAGTCTCGTAAACTCGCATTTTTGATAGCGGGGCTCCATTAGCCCTTATTAACCATTATTAACTTGACCGAGGTCGGCAGTACAGACCGAACGCAGTGAGGTCTGTACCAGCGACCGAGTTAATAAGATGTTTATCATATGGCCAAACAAGAAAGCAAAGGAACAAAGCCAATTTCGACTTCATCTTTGTTCGTAGCTTCCTCGGCAGGACTCAAATTTGCCAACGTTTGCTCGTTTTCTTTACCTGCTTCCTCGTGAAGGTCCACTGATTCTTCCATTTAGTATTATTAACAAGAACAAGCCAATTTTTTCATATTCTTTGTTTGTAACGTTTTGAGGACAACTGTTACAACAAGATCGGTCTAGATGCCGGTCTAGATGGGAAAATCTAGACCGCGGTCAAGATTAATTTTATCCAATCAAATTCTTGAATTTTTTAAGTTTCCAGTCCTTTTGATACATGGCCTTATAATAATGTAGCTTATTACATCATATTACGTTGATATAGCAACCGTCTGCCACATTATTTTGGATGCACTCATCCTTCTCCTCCCCTTAAACATAAAAGGTGCACAATGGTCAAAGGCAGCTGAGTAAAACTGTTTATTTATTGGTGAATTTAACACTGATAAATTATACAGCAGCACTTCACTGAAAATGAGAACTTTGATAGGCATCCAGGGCCTAGGCACCTACTTCTCTTTAGTTTTATTCTGTGGAAACCTCTGAAATCAACCTGTACATAAGAAAAAAGCAATTAAAGGCAAAGTTTTGTAGACATTACTTGTATTTAAATTCCGAGTCTGCTCGCCATTAGAGTTCCAGTAGCTAAGTGGTTAGAGTGTTCGAACTAGAACTCGGAGGGTCGCGAGTTCGATTCTCACCTAGAGCTCGGAAAATTTTTCTGAGCTTTTTGGTGTTTCAGTTCTTCTTCTTCTTTGATAAAAATATGCAGTCGGGCTTGTACGCTTGTGGACGGCCGAATTTCGAACAAGTGAAAAAAGTCTGGTGTACTTGTATTTGTAATTTCCGGCCCTGCTCGCCATTAGAGTTTCAGCAGCTCAGTGGGTAGAGCGCCCGAACTAGAACTCTGAGGGTCGTGAGTTAAACTATTTATCTCAATTTGTAATGACTAGGGCTGGTTCTTCAAACGTCTAATACGAGTCTCTTTTCGGTGCCAATTCATCTTTTAAATTGATTTAATTACTAAGATGACTATACGACTGTTCGAGAGGATTATCTGGATTCTACTGGTACAATGCAGGGCGATCCTGAAGAATATAAGGGTGGATTTCCACTGTCGCGTAATTTTACTAGCGTAAATAAAATGGAGGCGATGTATAGAAAGCCGCACGCAGACGTAAAAGTTGCGCCAGGTTCGACTGTAACGTTTACTCGACCTTCCATACACTACCTCTGTTTTATTTACGCGAGTAAAGTTTACGTGCGTACGCGCGTACAAAATTACTCAACAGAGGAAATCTGCCCTAAGACAATCGAAATTGCTTGAATAGAACTGAAATCTTTTGTTAAGGCCGGTTTCAATATAATCGTCGGCCTTCTATTGCACTTTCCAGTACTGTCTCAAAAAATCGAGGCGGTCCTTTTTATATGGGAAACTTAAGCTCTGACATTTACCTTTGACTCCAAGAGAAACAGACATGTCATTCTTCACGCATAAATTGGGGAAAAACTTGCAGGAAAAGAGCCCAATAGGCTGTATCATTAACAACTGGTAGAAGTTGTTCTTGATGGTGTCCTGGACGTTAGGTGCATCTCCATCAAAGTAGAAATATTGCAGGTTTAAGTTCTTTATCACAGAAGAACTCACACCAGCTGCACAAGGTTTAGGAAAAAAGCAAAGGTAAGAAAAAATTCCCATGAAAAGAACGTTATCATTTATATAATTGATTCAATAAAGGTTGCATTGAGGATTGGCAATTGTACACTGCGAACCAGCTGTTTTGCAGTCACTCAATTTACGTGAGTTAGCGCGTCAAAGTGACGCAAAACTTAAGGAAGCGCCTCAAAGTGAGGCAAATGTACCATTTACATTCCAATCGGATTTTCTGGAAAATTTTGTAAATGGTAAACAACCGATATTTTTCAGTCAACTCGTTATTTCAGGTAACCATAGCGTTTTCTAGTTGCGTTCGAGGTACGAGAACGCAACCCCTAGTTTCTGTTGGTGTTCTGTGCATTATTGGGGGTGCTGTGCAATTAATTGCGTTCGAGGTACCGTAAATGATCTAATAAACGCCCGGGGCGTTTATTTAATTTTAGGGGTCGAAGAGGGCGCGTTTAATAGATGGGAGACGTTTTAAACTGTTCACAGTCCTCTATTTTCCCGTAAGATCGTCGAGATCGAGCGCTTTAATTTCACGCCTTTTACCATTCATTAATTAAGAAACTCCGCTGGTGATGAAAAACATGCCAAACACATTTAGCATCGATTACGCGTGTTTACAAATATCTCCTTTCGAAACAGTGATTTTATAATGTTTCTAGGCCATTCCTCGAAATAAAATCGGCAAACATACACAAGAAAACATTTTTCTAATCAAAATACCAAAAATCCTTCTTGTGTTTGCGCAAAATGTGCCTTATGGTATGAAAGCGTACGTTTTATGGAAACGTCGACTTGTCAACGACTTGTCAGTGTCGGCAACTTAAACTAAGCCAGTTGTCAACGCAAATTAACATCTATTGTCTAATAACCAATCAAACACCTGGGTTGCTGGTACAACGCGCTCCGTGAACGCGAGCTGCAGTGATGTTTTTACAGTCCCTCTATTTTTTTCGCCCACTCCCCCACTAGAGCTATAATCCCCGACGCCCGCCTCCTCGGTACCTTTGAAAATCAAGATAGCCGCGACGGTAAGACGCGGTATATCTAAACGATCTCACGAAAAATAGGGGACTGTGAACAGTCTAGAGGCGTTTATTCTCGTAACTCATTTTAACGAACTCAACATAACTGTATACAGTATGCTTTCGGCTAAAAACGTTTTTGTGTTAACAGAATCTCGACTGAGGGCCTGACGACTTATCTAGAAATTGAACATGACATAATACACAAACTGATGTTAATCAAGCAATGAAATTAATAAATTGATTGATTTCGCTCTATTTCGCCATTTCCTGGTATTTGGAGACAATTTTTTATAAGGGGCGCGTTTATTAGACAGGGGCGTTTAATACTAACTTAACAGCGTAAGGGCGGCGTTTTTTACATAAGAGGCGTTTATTTGAGAGTGGGCGTTTATTGGATCGTTTACGGTACGAGAACGCAACCCCTTATTCTGTTGGGTGTCCTGTGCTTTATTGGTTGTCCTGTGTAATTAATAAGCAAGGTTTTTTGAGATTGCATTTGTGTCGACACACATTTGCCTCGCTTTGAGGCGCTTGCTTACGTTTTGCCTCACTTTGACGCACCCACTCACATGGTGATTAGTCTGTCCTCGGCGTTCAACTTCCAAACGTTTGCTGAGGTCTGCTATTCTGTCTTCGTGAAGCGTTTATCTTTTAAAAGTTTGCTGAGTTTTCGTAAAGCGTACATATTTTAAGAGTTTGCTGAAGGTCTACTATTGATCTGTGTTTGCTGAAACTTCCAAAGCGTTCAGTTTCGGCGGACGTTGTGCCACAAAGAAAATCTACCGAGTTGTGTAGCTCGGCGGCCGTTGTGCCACAATGAATCTATCCAGTTGCGTAACTCGGTTGCCGTTGTGCCACAAAGTATAAAATCTACCGCGTTGTGTAGCTCGGCGGCCGTTATGCCACAAAGTTAATCTATCGAGCTGTGTAGCTCGGCGGCGCTATTTCATCATTACACTGTCATGACTTGTGATATTTTCGGCACCGGACAAACGAACATTTTAGGTCTATGTTATGTATTCAAAAAATATATAAACAGCCCACAGTAGCCCCACTCAAGTGTCTGGAATCAACAAACTCGACCAAATTACAGAGACGAACCTTACGAAATCACTTTTTCGCTGTATAAGAAATCCTTATGTTTAAAATACGCCATGATCGAATTAATCTATCGCAATAACCATCCACCCTTCTCCCTCAATTTCCATCGAACGCACTCTCCTAAGCTCCGATTAAGGGAGGTTTTTTTGAGATTACATTTGTGTCGACACATTTGCCTCACTTTGACGCGCTAACTCACGTGGTGATTCGTGAGTCCCCGGCGTTCATCGTTTGCTGAGGTTTGCTATGTCTTCTTAAAGCGTTCATCTTTCAAACGTTTGCTGAAAGTTTACATCCTGAGTAAAATTTTACTATGGATTAAGCCTTCATATTTTTATTTGGAAAATGATTGCGACTCCTGGTGCATGCGTCAAACCGGGTTGTTTAGCTCGCCGGCAGTTGTGCCACAAAGTAAATTTACAGGCGAGTTGTGACGCTCGGCGTCCGTTTTGCGACAAAGTAAATCTACCGAGTTGTGTAGCTAGTCCGCCGTAGTGCCACAAAACTACCCTAAATCCTCTATTAATTAAGCCCCCCGGGGGGCTTATTTTTTTCAATCGCTTTTGAGGGGTGCTTAATAGAGAGGGGGTGCTTATTTAATTTAGCGAAACGCATCACCTGTAGCAAAAATACCGTGGTATGAGACTGAGTAGACTTACGCGTTGTACAATGAAAGTCACTGTCAAAAGTATTTAATTCACATATCTAGGCCTAAAAGTAACAAAAACAAAATTCTTATTCTTCAAAAATGTGCTTTCGGCCTCATGTTCTTCGGGAGTTTTTATGAGAATGGTTACTTGTATTGATTTGTCGTACACAACTCACAAACGAAAATCTCTGGAAAACTACTCTTATATTTACATTTTTTATCTCTTACATTTAAATGTTTTATATAAACAGCCTTGAAATTTATGATACTATAATTCTCCGATATTTCGTAAAAAAAATAGCCTAAACAAAACGTCGGAAAGTGAAACTGAAAAGTTAAAGAATAAGGATTGGGGGAGGGGGAGAGGGGGGGCTTAATAGAGGATTTACGGTAAATCCACCGAGTTGTGTAGCTCGGCGAAGCCATTTCATTATGACTTGTGATACTTTCGGCACCTGGAAAACGAATGTTTTTATAGCTTTATGTTATTTATTCGAAAAAAACGTGACCAGCCCACAGTAGCGCCACTAAAGTCACTGAATTCAATACACTCGACCAAATTACTGGAAACGTTATTGACGTGAGCTGCACACACATTCCACTGACATTCAACTGAAGGCTTTGATGATTCCCTTGAAACGTGTGAAATTGAGAGGGGTAGTGTAAGTGAAACAGTGTTCAAACACACTCATTGTACCCCGGCGTTCACCACAAAAAATGTGGCCTTACGTCATTACAAGTTAAGAAGACTTGCCAGTAACGGTTTCCGGCATTTTATAGTAAATTTCAGTAATTGTCTACGTGTGGAATTCCCAATATTAAATAAAATTAATGATTATATCTAACGCTTTGTCAACTGTTTTCTTTTTAACAATAACTGGGCCGGGTTGTTCAAAGGTGGGCTAACATAACCCAGGCTAGGAGGGTTAGTGCGAAATTTGAATTCAGATGTGAAAGCTTCATTTTGCTAGCAAGTTTATGATTGGATGCTCTTAAAAATAACAGAGAAAATTATCCAAAGAAATGTTTTTAAACAAAAGAAAACGAAACCCGGGTTAAGCGCTAATCGGCCTTCGAACAACTGCGCCCTGTAGAACATCTGTTGCACCAGTAAAACAAAAAGCTCTTTTTGCACGCCCGACGCACTCTGGCCAGTGTCTCCTCAAATTACAAGCACTTGAGACGAACCATACGATATCACTCTGATCACTAGCCTTCAAAGCCTTTTCATAATGATACACAGTTTAAATAGAGGTTTCGCTGTACGCAATCCTTACGTTCAAAATATGCCATAATCATAATTTTCTATCGCAAGAACCATCCACCCTTCCCCGGGGAGGAGGGCTACTTCCTTATAAAAGGTTAATTGGGATGTACCGCTGGATGGGGTCACATTTTCACGACTGGGTTGGCTATAATGGGGTCGTATTTTCAATAGAGTTTCTAGAATGGGGTCGCACATTTTCGGATTTTTGGGAGTAAGACACTTCTTCATATGTACGGTTAGGGACGGACCATTAGAAAAGTGATGGGGGGGGGAGTGGGGAAAAAACCAAATAAAATTCATGCAAGGGAAAATGCCAAGAAAAAAAATTCATGCAAAGAAGAAGGTAAAGAAAAAAATTTCATGCAGAAGGAAGGTCCAATTGTGACTTTTTCAGAAAGTCTGAGTTTCTTTCAGAAAGTCTGAGTTTCAGAAATCAACAATATTACCAGGCACAATATGAATAAACAAAAATCACCCTCTTCTTATTGAAAGGAGACAATTAGAGCCTTGTTTTTGCTTTAAATTGCAGCTAGTGTACCTACAACATACACTGTATACTGTATTATAATAAAAATAATAAAATAAAATTTGTAATAAATAAATATTAGAATTTGGTAGCTTTGTAAATATTCTATAAAATTATTTCTGCCCACAATAAAAATTAAGGTCTTGAGTAAGAATTCTATAATACAATGAAAAAGTGCATTCACACGAAATAGTAAGGGACTGTGCAATAATTATCAGGAGGGGGGGCTGAAAAACTAGAAGGGGGGCATTACATAAAATTTTGCCGGCAAGATAGGGGGGGCTCAAAGTAAAAGCACTCATTTGACGGAGGGGGCCTTCAGTTTTATTCGAAATGTAAATAAAATTAAACGCAATAAAAGATTCTCAATACAGGCATCATGTCATAGACTGCAACAAATATCAATACGAACAGCTGTTAAACGATTATTGAAAATATTCCATCAAAATGAAAAGCAAATTCACAACTGATCAATTTTAACCCGTCTTCTAATTAATTGAGCTGATCCTATGTAAAGCAAAAATCATGAACTTGTTTTTCAGCTTCCCCCATAAAACAATGGGAATCAAACAGATCTCGTAGACAAGCTTTGTCGGTTTTTGATGTGAATAAAAGTAATGTTTCTTCATCGACTGAATCGATTTGCTGAATTCTACATATATCTGGCTCATAACAAAGTTCAACAGGCTCTCCTCCCAAGGATCCAAATATAATGCATGCTCTTTTTCGTCTGTTATTTGAAGCGTTCAACCTCCTGTAATTTGATTTTTTTTCTCTGCTCCTTTCTCTTTCTGGCTTCAGAAGTTTTAGATTTTGAGCCAATGTGGTAAGCACCCCGGTACTTAGCAAATGCTTTGTCTAAATCTTCAATCACTTAAGCGATCAACATCCTTCTCGATACTAGATGTTACATAATAACGTTTGTCATTATTGAAGCTGTGATGGCAGCTCAGTCCAGTTTTGAGTTTACCAGTGTTTCCAGACGACGACATCCAACAAGTAAGCGTACACTTACAGTCGCATGACAATATAAAAGGTATTCACTTAAAGGCATCTATGGTAATGGTGGCGGTGAGGGGTGGGTGTGTGTGTGTGTGGGTGGGTGGGTGGTGGGAGGGGAGGTGCAACGTTATATTTAACATAACAGAGGGGGGTTAGAACTAATTTTTTTTGTTTTGGAAGGGTGGTACTGTCTAAGTTTTTGCTAGATAACTCTAGTTTTTCAGCCCCCCCCCCCCCCTCCTGATAATTATTGCACAGTCCCTAAGTGTTAAAACTTTAACTGTCAACGACATAAACAGCAACGCTGCCACCGGTACTTTTAACAAAAATTAAGAACCACAAAGTATGGTTTTCATTGGTGAATGCAGTATTGCATCATTATGATGGGCTGTGGGAGAGGAATTCCAGAGGGCAAGGACTCATAAAATGCACAGGGAAGCCGTCCACTCCAAGTGGCTTCCTCCTCTCTCACTGTGTGTACATTTTCGAAAAGATTTTGCATTAAAGTGGCGTGTAACCTTTGATCTGTTGTGAGTGTAGAATAATTTATAAAGCACAAAAACATAGATAATGAATCACGATTTCACTGTTCAAAAAAAAGCAATATTTGTCTGAAAAAAAAGAATTCGTGCAGAGGGGTTCACTTGAAAAAAAAAATTCCTGCACAAGCAGTGAGCGAAAACAAAAAAATTCGTGCAAGCTGAAAATTCCCCACCCCCCCCCCCCCCCCCCATCACTTTTCTAATGGTCCGTCCCTTAGCAAACGTAATGTTTGTACTGCAGGTGAAAAGTAAAGTGTTCTTCATTCAATCTTAAAAATTGGTCAATTCATAAAAATAGAAATGGACTAAGCTGGGATCGCAAAAATTACATATTTGTCCAAAAGTGACTAAGACGGGGTCTATAATTGGCCACAGACTAGACTATAATGGGGTAGGGGTTCTGAGAGGTCAGTGGCACATACCCAGCAAAAATTAACCCAAGTAACTGCTACGCGTACGCCTAACAAACATATCGAACGCACTCTCCTAAGCCCCGATTCCTCCTAGTTACATTGTGTAAACAGTGTATTATATAAACGTTGTTAAACAAGTAGGAGTGTTTCATTCCTCCAAAATGGCGGCAATACTACTTTTCTTTAATACTCATGTTAATTAGTACTTTTTGCTTAGAAGGCGGCATCTGTAGAATTCAAAACGAATTCTACATAAAGACAAAAGAAAAACAAAATTTGACACCATTTTGGAATAAGGTGGATAAGTTTAATTTCTTTTTTATTTTCACACAAGTTTTTGAGGTTTAAAATTTGAGTGTCTTGGTAAGTTGTGAAACTAACCAGACGTATTCTGCACTGTTTTGCTGTTAAGTATAAATACAGTGGCGGATCCAGGGGAGGGGCCGGGGGCCCGCCATCCCCCCCCCCCCCCCCCCCTTTTTATCTTTAGACCAAACTGAAGTCCCAAGGGCCGAAAGAAATATTTTGGAAACAATAAACGAGCTTCGAAGGCTTTTTGTCTATCTTTTTAAAAAAGCTAAAAAGTGTCTTCACATCGATTTAATTTCGAAAATGATGGTCCAGTTTTGTTATTTAAGGTGGCCCGTTCCTATTTATATGCGTGTTGGTTATGTTTTTGATTCGCGTTTTTCAGAATGAAAGATTCAACCGATTTCTACGATTTTTTGCATCCTTAATAAATGGAACTTTAAGAAAATGTTATTTATTTTCTATAGGTATAAAAACTTTTGAGATATCGGCATTTATTTAAAACCTCATTTTTACGAAAAATGAAAATAACTTCGAAATCCCACGACAGATTTTTCCCTAACTTCAGCAAATAAGCCTCAGAGCTCTCTAGTTTTATCTCTGCAAGTTTGAAGGCAATCGTGACCGTAGAAATCGCTCCACAAAATGTTGGTCAAATTTAATGCTAAAATGATAGACTGGCACATTTCTTGACGTAAACGTACAAATAGCGGAAGAGCGCTGACAGACTGCCTCTTAACTGAAACGTTGTTCTTACCCAAAGCATTGTTGGAAGAAGATGAGTAATCGGACAACTACGGCGAACACAGTTAGCGCTTTAATACAACCAACTTTCTGCTACATGCGCTGCCAAGCGGTTTCTGCAGAAGCTGTGTTTTGTTTTCGTAATATTTCTGTCGAAAATGAACGGACAAATGCAGAGTGAGTTGGATAAATAGAATATTTTTAATTTCAAGGCGCATGTAGTAGAAAGTTGGTTGTATTAAAGCGCTAACTGTGTTCCATCATTAAAGTTCCATCATTATTTATTAAGGACGCAAAAAATCGTAGAAATCGGTTGAATCTTTCATTCTGAAAAACGCGAATCAAAAACATAACCAACACGCATATAAATAGGAACGGGCCACCTTAAGACTATATTCAGGCATGGGAACTGTTTCCTGTCGTCTGTTGCAACAGACGGTAAGGACGGGCATAAATTGACTAGAAACTTTTGGCCTAAAAATCACCAAAACATTTATAATGGTTAATGTTCCCTGATGAGTTAAGTATCATAACGTCTCCACAACTCTGAAGGAGTATTTGAATTATGTATGGTTGAAGACACCAAGTAATGACCTCACCACAAAATTGACATAAAATAATAGCACCATCCTCGTGACACTGCCCCTTTATGTAAGAGAAAAACCATAAATAATATTAGGAACATTTAGAGACTTACCAGCACAGTTTGGCCCGGGAGTACCTGCTTTAAAAGAAGGGAGAGGCGAAAATAACTTCCACACTCCACTCGAACAGTAATACAGAAACGGTGGGTTAGATTCAAAATCGGTACCAGTACGACACATGACTGCACAAAGATCACTTTTCGGCGTTGCACACACCAGGGCACCGTTACGAGGAGGAGTGAAAGGAGTACACTGTTTTCCTGTGAAGGCAAGAGGAACAACAGAACTTGTATCCCTCTGAACGTTTAACATTATGGTTTGCAAAAAAATGGATTTTAGGTAGAGATACGAATAACTGTATAAACGTATGCCCTGGTCACTGATGTTGAAACAATTGACCTGGCTATTGCCATTTTTTTCAATTAAGAAAATCGTAGAAAAGTTCTTTCAGATTCTTTGGAAATGATACAGTTTACAACAATGAGGACACGTCAATTTCATCATTTCTTAACAATATTGGTATTTGAAGAGATAAATTCTGATGTCAAAGTCTCAGATTTTAGTCTTGTAGCTTTCGACCGTATGGCACAGTCTTCATCAGCAATAAACGCTCAGTGTTGTTACGTGAATTAGCCACATGAAAACAAATGATTAAAAATCACGAGAAGTTCATAGTCGCCATCTCTGCTTAGGGTTGGTAAAGGGTTTAGGGTTAGTAATTGATGAAAATGTCTTCATTTGATAGTAACTTACTTTTCAATGTTATTCTGAATGTACAGTTTTTGTTCTCGTTGCCGGATGGATCCAGTGCAGTATATTCAACGTTATAGACACCAGGAACAGCAAAGAGAGATCCACTTTGCCAGTTTGGAACAGCAGAGAAAATCCGGCCCGAATTATCGGAGAACACTGCTTCCTCTCAGCTCACTACTGCTTCAATCTTTTCCTCTTCACGCGCAATGTCCCCCGGGCATTTGCTAAATGTGGGTGGTTCAGTATCTACGGTGAAATGCAATTGAAAAACAAACTATAACAGGAGTGAGGATCCCCGGGATTTCTCTGATTTGAAATTCGGGATGTCGGGATTTTAAAGCACAATCGGGACGAGATTTGGGATCGAAAGTATGCACTGAAATTGGGATGCTAAAAATAACCCTCGGGATTACGGGATTGAACAAAGTTTTGGGAGGGGATTACTGGATTGAAGCACCCTATGGGGACCCTCAGCAATGACCTTTTTTTAAAGGCGTTCTTTAGATTATCGATTAAGTAGACATGAAGGTCTTTTCACCATCGGAAAAATACAGAAAAATGAAAGTAAATAAAGAAGATCTAAAGAATTGCTAAGGATAAATATTGATAACAAATCCGAAACATATACCTTATCCAGGATAGTGCCGATTTAATGTTCTTTTGTCTTCTTATAATCGAGACCATTTTTCAATTGTGTAGTTAGTGTCCAGGGCCCTTGAAATAGGAGCGAGGCTGGAACAGGTTCCTCGAACGACAGTTAAGTTTAAGCCAGAATTACGCCAAATATTATGCAAGGTTTTCTTGTCTCGAGCTTACAAAATACTGTTCAGCCTTTACTCGGAGATTCAGTGATAAAACCACAAAATGTGACTCACAAGGCAATGCATATAGGAAGGCCAAAAAATACCAAACGGGGAACAAAATTTTGAGCCTTGATTAGCAGTAATCGCGGCTTTTCCGAAACCAGGATCTGGAGTTGACTTTGTATTGTTGCAAACCTAACTGTTCTTTTTCTTCATGTTTTACAGTCGACTCTCTCTTAACGGACACCTCTATAAGACGGACATCTCTATAAAACGGACACCTAGAGTTGGTCCCTGCCTTTGTTTATTCCCTTTATTTGACTCCTTTATAAGACGGACATCTCTCTAAAACGGACACTTAGTGCCGGTCCCAAAGGTGTCCGTCTTGGAGAGAGTTGACTGTACATGTAAATGATTTTTGTTATATAAGAATAGCACTATTTGCACTTGTAAAGCACGAACGTTTGAGACTACACCAAACGTCGTGGCACCTCATTTTTAACACATCATAAACCGAAAATAACCTGAGAAATCTTAATTATCCTGCTTGACTTATGTTAGGATCTTTTGACGATATTACAAATTGATTTGATTGTGGGCATTTTGTTGCACAATAAATTAAAGGCCAATAAGCGAGGTTATCACAGTAGCCTGGCTTTGGTGTAAATGAAATTTTAAAAATTTGGTGTTTGTGATAGGCTGTCAGCAGAGGAAAACAACGCTAAAAGTTTTAAAATATCCAAGGCTTCATTCGTCTTTGGACATTGAACATTTTGGCTTCATAACCCACGTTCGATGTATTAAAATTCTAACAGGACTCCGATGCTTTCTGGTCATATTTCTATATCTGTTTTGGTTTTCTTTCTTCTTTTCTCTTCTGGGAATTGCGAGGAAATGGAGTCGCGAAAAATTTGCAATTTTAACCCTAAAGCTCCAGAGTCATGTTAGAATTTTTGTACATCGAACGTGGGGTATTGAATACTTAATATTCCCGGAATATTGTACCCTGAAGTAAATATAGGTATCTTTATATATAAATACTAACCTCTGATTTCAACGGTAAAACTGCAAGACGCAACATTTCCGGCGCAATCTCTAGCAGTAACAACAACTGTAGTCCCACCAATAGGTAATTCTTGTAAAGAATGATGACTTGAGGTCACATTGATCTTTGCATTGGGATTCACAATAACAGAGTTGTCTGTCACATGGATTTTCCACGACACCTTTCCAGTCGCCTTCCCTTTGATTGTTTCAGCTCTTAAGAGAGGTTGAGGACACGTCAATGTTGGGGACCGATAATCTATAGATTAGAAATACAGACAAACCCGGCCAGTTAATAAGGAAACTGAGGGGGCCATAGGGAGTGTCCGTGTTAAAGGACAAAGCAATCTGTCCGTAATAAGGTGTTGGTATTAAGCGGGTGTACGTAAAGCGGGTTTTGACTGTATAAGGCCGAAACAGAATTAAACTAAGAAAATTTTAATTCGTAACACTTTACGCAAACGAAAGGAAGATTAAAGTCAGCAAAAAATACGAAAGTTTTACTTTTACGAGGCGCTAATTTTAATTGCAACATCCAATGTTGGTATCCAATGTATTTTGAAGTAAAATTAACATTGTTAGAAAACGTCCCGGGGTGAGCTACTCAACAAAGGTCTTATGACGGGAAAGCTCCGCCCCGCGGTCCACCCTATCACCTTTTTATATACCATTTTTGATAGAAACGGTAGCCCTTTTTATACCTTCTGTTGACAAATAGGCCCCTTTTTCATATACCTAGATTAAAACTTTGCATCGCTTTTAACTGCTGTAAATTCAATATCTTTTAAGTATGTATAAATCACAAAACCAGAAAAAAAAAACAGTTTGCTCGGCATTTTTCAGTTAAAGGCCCTTTTGGGCCTTTAACAGATCAAAACGACTACATATACCCTTTCATATACTTCAACTAGTGAAACCCCGGTTGATAAAATCCTCAAACATGTCTCGTTTCTAGGCGTCTCAAGTGTTTGGTAGAAAAAGCGACTGGGAGCGATCAATGGACCATGGGAACGTTAGGCGTTGGGGCAAACGACGCTTTGAGGGGATCATCCGATCCCTTGCGCTGAACCAAAATCTCTACAGTCGCTCTCGAATTCGCCAGATCGGGCCTGGTTTTTATTATATTTTATGTATTCTAGAAGACCATTTTTCAAAAAATTTGCCGATCTAATGTTAACTAAAACCTCAAGCAAAATGAATGTGTGAAATTAAAAGCTACTTGCCATGACATCGAGGAACGTCAACATCCCATTTTCCACTAAGATCACACTCTAAAACTCTAGAAACCTCGCGTCCAGTAACGTCCATAGAATAGCCGTCAGGACAGTCAAAACGGCAGGATGAGTAAAATCTCATTGGCTGGGTGACACATTCAGGAGGAGTCACAGTGGCATACCGGACAGTGGGAAGTTTAAGGCAGCGAGTTTCTGAGAAAGAAAACAAATAAAACATTAAGGACAATTTGCATGTAACTCGATTGCAGTGAAACCTCTATTAAGCGGACACCCTCGATAAGGGCGAATACTAAGCCGGGTCCCGAAATTAACGACTTGTATTTATTTCCCTTTATAACGAGCTCCTATTCAGCGGACACCTCCACTAAGCGGACGCGGACACTAAAATAAATTGATTTGGCTGATTTCTATTGTTAAAAGCCTCTATTAGGGACTGTGCAATAATTATCAGGAGGGGGGCTGAAAACTAGAGTTATCTAGCAAAAACTTAGACAGTACCCCCCATCCAAAACAAAAAAAAAATAGTTCTAGCCCCCCCTCTGTTATGTTAAAAATAACGTCGCTTCCCCACCCCCACCACAACCACCACCCACCCAAGATTTACACAAAGCATTTGCTAAGTACCGGGGTGCTTACCACATTGGCTCAAAATCTAAAACTTCTGAAGCCAGAAAGAGAAAGGAGCAGAGAAAACAAAATAAAAGAACAGGAAATTGAACGCTTCAAATAACAGACGAAAAAGAGCTTGCATTATATTTAGATCCTTGGGAGGAGAGCCTGATGAACTTTGTTATGAGCCAGATGTATATGGAATTCAGCAAATCGATTCAGTCGATGAAGAAACATTACTTTTATTCACATCAAAAACCGACAAAGCTTGTCTGCGAGATCTTTTTGACTCCCATTGTTTTATGGGGGAAGCTGAAAAACAAGTTCATGATTTTTGCTTTACATAGGATCAGCTCAATTAATTAGAAGACAGGTTAAAATTGATCAGTTGTGAATTTGCTTTTCATTTTGATGGAATATTTTCAATAATCGTTTAACAGCTGTTCGTATTGATATTTGTTACAGTCTATCATGATGCCTGTATTGAGAATCTTTTATTGCGTTTAATTTTATTTACATTTCGAATAAAACTTAAGGCCCTCCTCCGTCAAATGACTGATTTTACTTTGAGCCCCCCCCTATCTTGGAAGCAATTTTATGTAATGCCCCCCCCCCTCTAGTTTTTCAGCCCCCCCCTCCTGATAATTATTGCTTAGTCCCTTAAGCGGACACCGGACTGCATTGACAATAGTAGTATTGGATTACGTCCTTGAAATACATACTGTAGTCTATTAAAAAAGATAAATATATTTAACTGTTCAAAAGTTCACCTGAAAGTCTTCACAAAGTACAACACAGCATCCTTAGCTTCCATAACAACATGGAACTTTTTTTACAGTACAGAGTGACCGTTTTTACAAACCTCTATTAAGCGGACTCTTGGAAAGGTCGAAGGGGATAATTGAGCTTAAATCATTGTTTTATGGTTTGAATTACACACATATTTGAGTTAGTTTGAGATTTTCAGGTAGTTATGTTTAGGGAAAAGATTAAAACGACGTTGCGTTTTATGACATATCAAGCACAGAAAAGTTGATTGAAAATGCGGTTTGTTGGAATGAATTTGCCTCGAACTTTGAGGCCAGTTTTTTGAATTTTTTCAGAAACACTCTCTCCAGTAAATTGTATAGCTTCCGAAACAAAATATCATTCAAAATTACAGTTAGGGTGCAGCATATTTACAGTACAGTATATTACTTTAAGAATATTAGGCTGATTATCTGTTTTCGAATTCCTCCTTTTTCTAAACGGCAAAACTAGCCGACAAAACGAAAAAACCTGTACTAAGAAAACTATTAATAATTGATACCCCAATACATTCTAAAAAGGAAATGTCATAAGCTATAATGTAAGAATAATGCAAGAATGTTTCAGTCAGCCTATATTAAGCCCGGGCCGGAAAACCAATATTAAAAAAAAGAGTGTATTACTAACTGGTTTATGTGTATACCTTTTTTGCCCTAATTTTCTTCTCAAATCAACATGATTTCTCCCAAAACAACCGTCATGCCCCCTTAATACCGTCTTTTATTTAATGTTTAAGAGATTATTTTCATGTTTCACTCAATTTGGAGGCAGTTCAAACTCTTAGAATTTTGATGGGATTCGTACCACAGCTCCTTTAATAGCTACAATGAACGTACAGTTAGAGCGTTTTTGACAATTATCGATTTATGGCAGAGTAATACGTTGTGTACCTTCACATGTTGTTGAAGTCCCAGACCATGTCTTGTTGAGTTGACAAACACGTACCTCGGAGCCTTTCTGCCGATATCCAAATCTGCATTTGAAGGAACAGTAGGAATGGTAGGATAATTCAGGGTTTGAGCAAATACCAGTAGGTGGATCGGCGTCAAGCACGAAAAGCGGGGGACATCTAATAACTAGAAGCAAAAATGTCAACATTGCAATATTAAATGTCATTATGATCACCATCATCTTCATCATTATCATCATCCGTATTGGCCTTGGGCTCCTGCCATGGTTAATTAACATAACATAGCTGTAGTGTATCGAGCGACTAAACAGCTTAAATACTCTCACGGAACACAACGAGTCAACAAGCACATGGTTCGGACTAACAGAACAACAAGACAGGGGTCACGTGACCCCTAACAAGTTCCCAGGACCGCACATTCCTCCCCCTCAAGTCCCTAAACAATATGTGGCATCTCGCCTTGAACTTAATGTTCATGGGAGCAGGAGGGGTCCATCAGTAATAACGCTGTGGTGGTCTTCGATCCCTTACTGGATATCGTCGCTCCGGGGTAACGGGACTGAGCTTGGGTCTTCGGGTGTAGTAGGTGGCTCAAACTCCCCACAGGTTACTTCAGGGCTATTTACATCGGGTACTGCAACCTCCGGAACAACACTTCCCTCGTTGCTATGGCTTACCCTTTGAGCTGTTGGACTGGGGCAAAGAGGCTCTGTAGTACGAGAAATTAATTGGTCAAGATGTCTCCGAACTACCATTCCATCTTCTAGTTCAACTCGCGCAGACAGAGGGCCGGTTTCCTGGATGATAGTTCCAGGGACCCACGTCAATCCCCGGGAGTAGTTTCTGACACTCACGGCATCACCAAGCTTCACTCCGCGTTTTCGGCTATGCTGATCATGCTGTTTCTTTTTTCTAAACTGAGTTTTCTAAATGTAGAAAACATCCATGGAACCTTTCTAAACACAAAAATTCCCTTTCAAAAACGCATTTTCTTTGACAATGGAGTACAGAATGTAACCCATAACCTCCTTAAAAGTCAAATTATCGGCCGCTAAAATCCACCATACATTGGCTCAGTAAATAGACTCAGATTTGTCAGTCATTTCTAAAGCCTTTTGAAACAATAGGGGACAAACCTCTCGAGGGGAGAAGGGAGGAATTCGTTTTTACTTACCCTACGGACGTACGGTGACGTGATAACCAAGTTTTCTCGGATGGATAGTTTACCATTTTCGCTGAAGTATGGAGTTCCACGCTCGAGCGCGCGGAGGCTCCGCTAAAAATCCTTTCCTCATTTCGCATTGCTTAAATTTTTGGAATTTTTTCCAAAGAATATTTCACTCAACGAGCGAGATAACATTACCCGCGGGAAAATCGACACAGCCTAAAAATAACTTAAGAGGTGTTACGAGAGGGATTGGAAGACTAACCCTCTGGTCCTTTTACGCTCTCTTGTAGGCGGTTAGGCTCTTATTCAAAATGGATGGCAGTCTTGCAGAGTAAATAGAACTTTTCAGGCTAATAAAAAGATAAAAAAAAACCGACTGCCAACACTTTTACACTAATAATGGCAGTGATGTACAAATTTAGGTCGAGGTCTTTATCTCACCTTGGCATTGGAATGGTTGTCCAGACCACACCATGATGTTAGGTCCATCGGCCACGATGCACTTCCTCTCTGCACTGCCTGATACTTCATAGCCTTCATTGCATTTGACTCGACAAACTGAGTTGTATTTCGAGTTGCAGACACCAATAAAGGCGCCGTTGCTTGGGGGGTTCAACTTTTCGCATGATCTAACTATAGTCAAGAAAAAAAAATAGAAACCCATTAACTTAAGTCAGTGGGCGTTCCCAGCCTGAGAATGCAGCCGACGCCACCACATGGTTTCCCCGCGCATGACCTCTGAGGAACGAGCGCAGGAATTCAATACTGATGTCTTGTCACTACCAAGATCTAGGTAGTACTTCTGACAGATCATGCCGCGAGAAATATTTTCTTCGACCAATCACAAACATACGGTGGCTCGTAGGGACAAAACACGCCCCAGAATCCAAAAACACTTTCCAGAATCTAAAACACGTCCCAGGGTCCAAAACACGTCCCAGAATCCGAAACACTATCCAGAATCCAAAAACACTTCCCAGGGTCCAAAACACGTCCCAGAATCCAAAACACTATCCAGAATCCAAAAACACTTCCCAAGGTCCAAAACACGTCCCAGAATCCAAAACACTATCCAGAATCCAAAAACACTTCCCAGGGTCCAAAACACGTCCCAGAATCCAAAACACTATCCAGAATCCAAAAACACTTCCCATGGTCCAAAACACGCCCCAGAATCAAAAAATACTTTCCAGAATCCAAAAACACTTCCCGGGGTCCAAAACACGTCCCAGAATCCAAAACACTATCCAGAATCCAAAAACACTTCCCAGGGTCCAAAACACGTCCCAGAACCCAAAACACTATCCAGAATCCAAAAACACTTCCCAGGGTCCAAAACACGCCCCAGAATCAAAAAACACTTTCTAGAATCCAAAAACACTTCCCAGGGTCCAAAACACGTCCCAGAATCCAAAACACTATCCAGAAGCGAAAAACACTTTCCAGGGTCCAAAACACTTTCCAGAATCCAAAGCACTTTCCAGAATCCAAAAACACTTCCCAGAATCCAAAACACGTCCCAGAATCCAAAAACACTCCCAGAATCCAAACACTTCGATCCGAGAATCCAAAAACCCTTCTAATAATCCAAAACACGTCCCAAAAACCAAAAACACATCCAAATACTTTTTCACAAGACTTTTGGATTCTGGGACGTGTTTTGGATTCTGGGACGTATTTTGGATTCTGAGACGTGTTTTTGGATTCTGGGACGTGTTTTGGATTTTGTTAAGTGTTTTGTCCCTATGAGACACATTACAAACACTACCCAGATCAAGGCAGTAGCACGCGTGACTGTATTGATTGTATTCCGCTTTAGTCCCCAATATAATAATTCTGTAGCCTAGTTTTAAAGTTCATATCCAGCGAACTCCGTTATAGGTGCCGCTACTCTTACAACAATCGTCCCAGTAATAGGGACCAGTCCGAACGAACAATGTGCAGAAAATCACACCAAAGAATAAGGTTTTTTTATGATCGTGTTATTGGAATCAATATAAGTAAACGACTATCGTAAAATAAACAGTTCTTAATCAAATATTTACGTTAAACATATCATTTATTCTTATCACGTTAACATCCAAAAAATACTACGTAATTAAATTGGTGCATGTAAAGGCAAAAATTGCTCAGTTAACTTTAAATAGAAAACTAAGCCGCTCGCTTCACAGGGATCCGAATATTTTTTAAAACGGATATTTTTTTCTCTGCCTTCAATAACAAAAACGCGTCCACGCGTAGGCTATATATCGCCCGTCCACATGAAAACGCCAAAATTACGGATTTACGATAGCATCCCTTTAAGAGTATGCGTAATGCTAGTAGTATATGATGTATGACGGTTTTCGTCCGTCCAAAGCTACTAGAGAAAAACCGAGAAGCCGGCGTTTTCAAAAATCTCCTCTCTGGGGATCGTAAATGAAAACCAGCGTTAATTTCTGGTGCCCGAAAACGCCGTTTACGTGTTGACGGAAGGCTAATTGAGACGGATAAAAAAACCTCTGTTTGCAAAAACATCCGAAACATAACTTGTAGATAGGGCCAAAAAAGTTCTTTCTCACCTGTACAGGGGTTACCATTCTCTGGACGGCCTACATGTCCTTTCAAGCACTTACAATCAGATATACTCCTGCTTCCACTGAGACTATGGCCTGAGTTTGCTGGGCAGGGTTTACAGGTACTTGAAGAGCCATCGTTGTATGTGTTATGGGGACATGCTGTAGTTTCACAGAAAAGGAACGCAAATAACAAAAAGTGATAGGAGACATCTCAAGCCCTAAGAACGTCTGCGTGGGAGGCAAGCTTCAGAGTTTGGGCATCCTTTGTCTCTTCTTTTGTTGACCGTTGAATTTTTAAACCCATTATTCCACATAAAAACGGCCTAAAATATCCTTGTCAGTTATTCTCAGTCAGACGACTTTTCCATACCTGTTTTCCATCTATTTTATTGTTAAAGTAAAGAGCCAGATGAACTGCTCCAATTTAATTAAGCTGTTTTGTTTGTTTTTTGTTTTCTTAAACACTCACTCAGCGGAGAGGTAAGGGATTCTTCTGTTGAAAAATATGACCTATAGCCCTGTATTAGGGCCTGTTTACGTGGGGGTGTGGGACCCCAGGTGGGTTAGGTTACTCGCTGAAATGGGGTAGCCCACCTGTCCATATAACCTTTCATTTTGGTTTGATCACGTTTACATGATAGGTTGGGTGACTGTATAAGAGATAACCCAACCAAAGTAGGCTATTTGACCTGCCTGTGGTCCCCAGGCTCCATGTCAATAAGTCCTTGGTTTAATAGCAAACTGTTCCTTTTGGACTTACCATAACAACGTCCCGCTGTTCCTGACCCTTCATATCCTTTTGCGCACAAGCACTGGTAAATCGCGTACGTTAAATGACAAACACAGCTTGCTCTTTGGTCGCAATAGTGGATGCATTTATTAGGGTCTACGGTTTGCGATCTTGTACCAAACGGGTCTTAAAAGAAATAAAAAAAAAATAATAAATGATTATAGCTAGTCACTCTCTTACTGTGGTACAGTAATATATTGCCGTTTGGTGATAACGTAACTTTGTACTTTGATAAATATTCCAGTCCTATGATCATTATCGCATGAACGATGGTAATAGCCTAGGACTTTTTGTCGTAAAATTCAGAGTAATCAGGCTCGTAACTTTAAATCGCCGTCGAACTAACTTAATTCGGGTGTCAGATTATTATTATTATTATTATTATTATTATTATTATTATTATTATTATTATTATTATTATTATTATTATCGTTATTATAAAAAAATTTTTTATAATAAAAAAGAATCTTTATTACAAAACCTCAATTAAAATCCTATTTACAATCAACCTGTTTTTACAAAAAAATCTAATTAATTCATCAAAACACTATCTACAATTCCATCCGTTACAAAAGAAACCCCTCGTCCTTCATTAGGGAACAAAAACAATCCTATATATTATAAGTGAAGATAGAAAAAACTATTCATTTACAAATTCTAAAAAATAGAAGTAACTTAACCTTACATAAAAGAAGAGGAAATAGATATAATTAATAATAAAAGTTCAAAAATTCTCTAAAATTAAGAATTCCATTATGCAGAGATATTAAGATCCTGCAATTCGAATTATACTAATGACGGCTAAACCAGTGTCCATAAAAAGCCGTAAGTATAAAAGCATGTAGACACGTATTTCAGATATCCGCACTAGCGACATTTATTTTACAGTCTAATGATTGCTCTATCTTGCTACGAAACGGCGTTCGCGAACCTCTGACGCATGCATGTACCGATCTTAAGAGTTCAAACGAGATCTGTGTCCTGAGCCAAGTGATTACAACGTGATAAGGCTCGGTATCTTTCTGAGATATCTTGTCTGCGAGATGCTTTAAGAACCGCTGACACTCGTTATTGATTTTATTATTTTATTTTCTATTATTTCGCGACGAATTATTAACAAAGAAGTTAAATTGTCCGGTGATTAAGTTTTGGTTCTTATTCTTACAACATAATTATAAATAGCTTTAGAAATACTCGATGTACTTGTATGGTCCTGCAAATAAAGCGTGTTGTTGTATTACTACAACCAAATGTGCAAAAAAAAAAAGTAAAAATGAAAGCTTCCGTTCACTCACCTCCTCTAAGATAAACCGACAGTTCAGCAAACTCCTGAAAGGTTCTGAAGTAAAAGGCTTGTTTGTCTGCATTATTAACCATCTTTTGTAAGTTGTTCTCCAGAATTCTGTTTCCGACGCCGATCACAAATACCTCAATATTGGCCTGTTGTAGATTCTTGGCAATGGAAACAGGGCTCTGGCCTTGCCAAGGACCAACCGTGAGGAGAATAACCACCGTTTTCACTCGATAGAGGGGGACCCTTTTCAATGCGCTTAATTGTCCAAGGCAGATATCAAAGGCCAGTTTAAAGGCACCATGCGTATTCCTGCCGAAGCCATTGATGCTTTGAGGCATAGAATTGAATTTTTCAACCAGCTGGCACTTGTGCTTGTCCAAGGAGGGAACGGAAACTCCGCCTATGAATCGGCTTGCTGTGTCGGCAAAAGGTATGACTTCTATTCGGGTAGAATCAACGCTAACAGTTATAGTGTTCAAAATGTTCATGACGAATCCCTTTTGAGTTTGAAACTCACTGGACGACACCCTACCGGAGGTGTCGAACAGGAACAAAATGTCGCTCTTCTTATTAGCACCGGCTAGCTCATCTCGTAGCCTTTTGAGTTCTCTTTTTGCACGTTCTAGGTTACTTTGCGCAAATGTAAAGAGGCCCATTACCAGAATGAATGCCACAACTGCAAAAACACCTTTCATCTTCAGGGTGATTTGGGGCACGAATTAGGACAGAGACAGTGACCTTTGATTTGTTAAGAGTATAATGAACTCAGAATTGTTTCGCTGGTGATTAGGAGACTTGATGGATTTTTAGAATGCAGCTGAATAAATGACAAGAATAATGTTCAAGTATGGGGTAATTGAAAGCCGTATGACTAAAACTTTTTACAAGTAGTAAATCCACGTTTTAAAAAGGGAGGCCATCGTCTGTTATTTTGGTTGCTCTAAACGACTGAATTTCACCCACCAAAATAGGCTCCATTAAACACAGTGTATCCGAGATGAAATGAAGAAAAGATAACTATTCCCAGTTAATCAGGTGTGCAAATAAATAAGGCAAAAAAAGTCGCAACTCAATACAAAATCTATTAAATTCGCATGCAAATGCCATTGATGATTATAATACACTAAAGCCACAATTTTTACTCAAAGGGACTCAGGACGTGATCACTGACAATTGGTAATAACAACGGAAATCATTTGTTCACTTTTGCTAACTTACAGCAATATATTAACCGTCAGTCCTGAAACAGGTGAAGTACATGAACAACATTTCACGACACATCTTATTTAAAAAAGCCGTATTTTCACAACTGTCTTTGGACATGAGGTATTTTTATATTTGTCACATAGAAATTAAACAATCAGTGGACAATTTTTGAAGTATTTTTTGTGTTTGACTGTAAGATAATATAATTATCATACCTTTTTGTACAAACCCTATATGGAATACCACTCAGTTTGAAAGAACGGCATCTTTTGGCTTTTTACCTGGTTCGACAAAAAAATAACAAAATGTGTAGTTTTGATTTTCTGGTCAACAGAGTCAAAATTAAGATACTATTTTTTAAGCTTTGCTAAGGCCATCCACCCCCCCCCCCCCCCCCCCCCGCCTTGTTTTTTTTTTGTGTTTGTTTTTTTTGTTGTTTAGCGTCCAATGTGTTTCCTGATATTGGGTCGGTCGGTCGGATTGGAAAAAAAAAACTAAAAAAAAAAAAACACAAGAAGTCTTGGAATTGGAGGCCCTGGTACCCCAAGATGAGTTGTGACATTAAAAGTTATTATTGACATTTGGATCAACAAAATGCACAAAAGTCTTTGTTGCTGTTTTTCTCTATGCTGTTACTATGCTCATTTTTCAGATTGAAAGAATTATTTCAGGTGAAAGACATGGTTTAAGTACACCGTTCCTTTTTTTTTTTTTTTTGAAAATGTCAAAAATTTGGGTCGGTCGGACGACGCTAAACGGAGAAAAAAAAGGGAATGGCATAAACGCAAATTAAAATCAAATTTTGATCGTCCTTCCTCTATTTTCTTCGCTAATTCCATAACCTTTTTCAATCTTCCTGTGAGTAACAATTCATAGGATTGTCAAATATTGGCAGGTGACGCATCATGCCGAACGCCAGGAAAGATGAGCAAAAAAACATGATACTTGTTTTGATAGCTGGTCTTGACTTTTTTTTCGTGCAAAAATCAAGGTATTTCACATAGAGACTACTAGAAAATTCAGAGGGAAATATAATTTTCAAATGATCGAATTTCCTGAGAGCTAATTATAATATTAATTTTGTTTGCCGAAAAGAACACCAGACCCTCAAGACTTTTTCTGTGAACTAGATCTGTATGGTTTGCCCTTATCTCGCGCCGGCCCTTATCTACGTGGTTTAAGATAGCGACAATCGATTTGGGTAGTCCGTGTCAGGCTCTCAGATAGTCGGAAGGTCTCGTAAACAATGCGCAAACAAGACGTGCGGGGCCGACGAGCGAAAATAAGACGCGTGTGATCTCTCCTCAGATCCTGCGCGTTTTACACATCAGACTTCATCGGACTTCTATCCAGTCATTCTAAAAAATGAACGTCTGAAACGTATCGTTAGATGGCCATATTTTTGTGAAATTTACAAACAGCAGAGTTTTTGATTCAACAAACGTTTAACTTTTAAGTCAAACATTTAAAAATGCAAGAATTTAAAAATGCAAGATATACTTTGAATCGAAGCACCGACTGAAAAAGGTTTCCATCCTTAATAGCCCATTTGCACTAAGAGGTCATGTGACATTATTTTTATGAAAACGAAAGTTAATTTTGCCTTCAAAAAAAACATTGGTGGGTCATATCTTAAACAAAATAATAGTGATTTGGTTTTTCAAACCCGCACCATTTTCTTAAAATGAGTCAGTTCATAGCTGGACACGTGACCAAAATATGATTTTTAAAACTATGAATTACTTCTTTCTAAACAGAAATTTTGCACTTAAACTTCAAGGAAATTGTTGAAAAGATGATGTGGTAACGTCTTCAGCACATCCGAGCGTAACTATCAAACGTTTACCGAGATACAAGTAAAAAGTAGTTTTGTCCGCCATGTTGGAGGGCACGGGTATGCCCTCCAACATGGCGGCCAATACAAATTATACTACTTTGTCGAAAAATCAAAGTTCCATGAAATATCTCCTTTAAATGTGTTTCCTCTCAAATTTCGGGTCTAAGATAATTTTTATGCCCTCCGTTAATTTTTGGCATCATCAACATTCCAACCCATTGTTTAAAGGAAACATTGGTCACGTGACCTCTTAGTACAAGTGGCCTATTATTTTCCTTGCCTGCTTTATTCCTCAAAAGTTTTGCTTACCTTCGCTAAATTCCGAACAATGGACGAAAACGTGACAATGAACTCCACGAGTAATTGGTTTTGTTCGGAGAGTCTTATTACATTGCAGTAAGAAGTCTTTTATGCATAAGTTATTGTAAAATTTCTACGGTATTTGTAATTAAAATACCGAAGTATTATTTACAATTAAAATACAGTGAACTAGTCCATGCTGAAAAGTACGCGTATGAATTACACGCACTGACTCGTAATCTAGTAACAATATGCACCCTTTTCAGCAAAGTTAGTAGAGAACGCTTTCTGTGCCATGATTTAGTTTTCCGACCCAGAGTAACCTTTTTTTATCCGAATTGAGGTAATAAGGTAAATTGTCCTTGACTAGGACGGTAGTTCTTCACGACAAAAAAACCTTACTAGATTAATGGGTAAATCTCAAAGTATCAGCCTTCTGATCTTTTCGGTTCACGATGACAGAATTTAACTCTAAGCTCAACCGACAACTCTCAGCGAAGATAGACGGGAGTGTTTAATAAATTCATCTAAAAGGCAGTCACAGAACCCGTTAAGTTTACGGGTGTGGTAGGTATATCCCGTACCCAAATCCCAGGTGATAGGTGCATCCCCTTCTCATGATGCCTTACTGTGTTTTGGGTATCCCTTGCCGAATTTCCTCCCAGTGGACGCAGATCAGTAGTAAGTTTCATTCTGACCATGTTCCGTACCTTCTTTCGGTGGGAAAGGGATTATAAGTAACTTTATCTTATGGAGTGACAGAGAGCCCCCATTACAGCTAGCATCCATGGGGGGACCTGTGTATTTCTCGTCACCCCCACCAACGCAGCAAAGTAGTATTTGCTTCAACTCTCTGTTTTTTTTGTTTTTTTTTTTCCCAAGGCTTTATCTTTCTGTTAATATCCACGAAACTTTTGACAGACAGAGCAACGAAATTTAGATGATTTTGAAAAAAAGTTAACAGCGACGATTTTGAACTCCATGCTCTCGGTTTCTTTTTTTTAATTAAAAAAAAACGCCCCAAATCTCAATATGACATGCACCGAACACTTCAGTTTAAAAGGAATCTGTTCCGTTGCAGAGGGCTTAATTAAAAATTCCTATCTTTTGGTTTACATCATGTTCCTTCCTCTGTGCATATTCCCTATGTTCCATAACGGTTTCAGCACACACGGTTTGGGTTCCCATCCGTATGGGGGTCCTCCCATGGCCCTCCAATCAAATTGCGTGCTCAGTGGACACAAGTTGCTGATTGGTTGAATCGAGGGAACCCAGTACGTTGAATAATTGTTCCGCGTGGCTATTTTCCAGTACACAAGCATCTCGTGCAAATATGATCCGTGAAGACTGATATATGTACCACAGACCTCTTGTAGAGACTTGAACTCAGGTATATGAGCGGTGACGTCGTGATATATCCTCGGATCGTGGAAATGAATAACATTTTTAACATCGTTCATCCAAATTGCGATAGTCTGATCACCAAATGGATGGCACAGTAAGCTGGCCTTTTTACTCATAAACTCTCGTACCAGATCCCCTGATAAGATGATGAAGCCCTCGTCAATTCGCACCAGTCCCTCAACCTCGCAGTGAACGTAACCCCAGTAGAGTCTGGAAATAAATCAGATTTAACTTTATCTTCTTACAGTGATGGCAGGTAGACGCTTCGCATTAAATAACCCCAGCTTTTATTTAGAAAACAATATTAATTTTGGATCAAAAGCTCAAGAGATCATATCTCGCGCGGTTAAATTATAATTCTGACGGGTACCTGCCATTCACCATGATTTATCTTCATTGGCGCTGTCAAGGTCATTTAAGACGGTTCAAGATTCAAGATCAAGAATACTATGAATTTAATTTTTCACCTCCTTTTAGATTTCATAATGAAATGCTTTTACTTGTTATTATATGCTTTTGATAGGTTTCGGCAAATTAAGAAACAATAAAATATGAAACTTGCGGACGCTTCGACGGATTATAAGTTTGACATCTTCAGAAATTGAAAACTCTTAAATCTAAAGGTGATGTTACACGTTACGATTCGCAACGACGATTTTTAGCGCAACACAGCGTTTCAATGTTGGAACAATGTCGTAACTATTCAAAACAATGTCGCAACAATGTTGCAACGCCGTGTTGTCCTAAAAATCATGGGTGCCAATCGTCTCGGGTAACATCACCTTAAAGTAAAGTCGTCTTTTAGCGCTACCCGATAAACCTGTTTGAACAATGTTGTTCGTTTTACCTTATTCCAATAGTCCTTGTTTTCAGTAACCACCATTGTTACTTTCATAAGCTTCTCATACAGGCTTGTGAGGGATCACGAACTCCAGCCCGGATCGAGGAAGGGGAATAAAAACATACCCTGCATATATTTTTTGTAGTTCCCAGGGACATTAAAAGTAATTATGAAGTGAAAGCTTCATATTGATATAATTAACTAATCACCGACTGTAAGCAACTTCAATACTTCGGCTGAGATAGTAACTTGTCATCATGGAAGTTAATCTTCCATGCAAGTGAAATCATCTTTCCAAGAACCTAAGAACTTCATATATTTTTCTTCAAAATTCACTCTTTTCATTGCCGGGGATATTACGTTTGCAATGAATATGTAAAGCCGATAACTTTGAGGCGTCACTTAACCTTACCTTTTTTGAGGGCGAAATGGAATTTCAAATAACAGTCTCTTCAAGCAGACAAAATAGTCGTCGTCCATTCGTAGAAAAAAGTCAAACTCATATCTCTCCACAGACCATTCCATTAACCATAGTAACCGAAGACCAAAGTTGTATCCCTTGGGAATCGGCATAAATTCTATATCACCGTATCTTGCGTTTTCATTGGTGAGCGCAGTTTGAACCTTCGGCTCCATGTCCGACAAACTGTCGGTAAAGAAACGACAAACGACTTCCCCCGAAGTGCACTCGGTCATCCAAGTTCGGCGTATCCCTTCGCGACGATCAAATCGAATTGGAGCGCTTAAAATTGCGACGATAAGTTTCAGGCGCTTTTTTGTTCGATTGTGATTGAGATTGTTGATCACAAGAGAAGTAATATTTTCGTTATAACGAGTATTATTTTCCATTCCTTTGATTTTCAGATGATCAAATTTTTCCTTGTCTTCATCAGTAGGGTTCATCGTGACAAATAACTTGAGCTTTGACGCTGAAAAAATCGCGGGGTGCCGATATGAAGATCTTCTGCTCAGATTGGACGCTTTCATGTCACTGTTTACCTTCCTTGTCTGTTCATATTCTGAAGCAAGCATCGGCGTTCTGTTGCACGATCTGATTAAATAAATAAGAACTGTAACAAGAAAGAACTGTGAACAGACAACAGCTAGGAAAAGCGCATTTTTCCAACGCATCGTCGAATCAAAAATCCCCTCGTCAAATCATGGTGTCGCCTGTCGACTAATTCCATCAGATTTTCGTCAGCGCCGTTCAAAGTTCTTATCGGCCCGTTTGTTCCGATACTGATCCCAAGCGTTTCGCGCATATTTTCAAGCGGGGAATGTATTCACAATGTTCACTGTCGACTCGCACGGTCAAGCAGATCTTACCTACCTGTAAAAAAACATTTACAGTTGTTTAGAAAGTGTTTGTGGGCGATCCAGTTGATTTCTTCCTCTATGAGTAAATTGTTTTCTGTAAGTGGATTCTGAATTTGAAAAATAATTTGCTGAGTTGGCCAGCTACATTTGACTGCATTGTGCTGAAATTTTGCTTTAATCATATAAATCAAATTTCAGTTAAAATGAGACGGTAACCAAAACTGGTTATAATATTGTTTATATGGTAATTTCCTCAAGCGTTGACGGCGCGGTTTTTCTTGTAGCCACAACCCGTTCAACGTGAAGGTGTCTTATTACCAAGAGGTTATTCAAAACACAAAACCTACCTTACTTTAACATTTACATGCAAGAATCACAAATTGCAAATCTAAGTAACTTTAACAAAATTCAAAGTGGGACTGTGTGAAATACACTATGAACGGATCGAATTAAAGGGGGCATCTTTTGCTTGAAGCGGCTTCATTTCCGAGTTGGCAAGTCTCTCCTCCCTAGAGTTTTTGAAGAAAAATGCCGAGGAAATAACCCCGCAATAGAGGTCTTTTAAAATAGGAGAAGATACCATTCCTGTGGTCCGTTTCCGAAAGCCTCGGAAACTTTTCAAATCACATCAAAATCTACAGAATAGAAGCGCAGGTTCTAGGTGACAAACCCGTTCATATTGTTTTGTTAACAGACAGTTTTATCTAGAATTGCTTCAAATCGGCCAATCTCGTACCCGGACTTCTTGTCAGACGAAGCCGAAGACGACTTCGTCGGCAAGAGATCTGGATACGAGATTTCAAGTCGAGGCGAGCTTCATTAGCATAACCAACCAGAAAAAAGTATATTAAAGGATTTTCAGAGACTCTAAGTTTTATTAATTTATGTTTAAAACTATTGAAACCTCTATCTTGAATGTAAGAAAAACAACAGCTTTACAGGCCCGTTAATTATCGGGACTTTCGACAAACGGACCCTTAGCACTAAGCTTTTTTATGAGCACAATGTTGGCAACAAAGATGCATAGTTGTGCTGATTTTGTAGAATGAAATCACTAGTTCATTGATCAACGGATGTGCGAAACTTGTAAGAGGGCTAGAGGTTAATTGGCGAGAAATTTTCATTTAAGTACCTTAACTTGTAGAGCTTAAATGCAACAACCCTGGATTGATTTTTAAAAGTGCAGAAATCTTCAATTCATTCTCTAAAATTTCATGGTTTTAGTTTGTCCGATCCGCAACATTTTTGCCAAGAAATGATGACTTAAGGCCCCAAAATAAAGACCCCTCTGATACACAATTTTCACAAGTTCGTTCAAAGATAGAAAGAAATAGTCAAAGAATTAGTTTACCCTCATTAGTTCACCATCATAAAGGAGATAGAATCTTAATGTGAAATTCTTAACTTTTTTTGCTTTACTTTGCTAAGTCCCTAGACCTCATTGTTTCGCGCGGCGCGCCTAAGCACATGCGTTACACATGCGTTTCGAGTTACGTCACCAAAACGCATTCGAAGACGCCGTGCAGCAGGATATAAGGGATTCTACAGACTCGTTCATCAGTGCCCCATTATCTTCTCTTGATATGAAAGGTTGTTAAATATACACTTCTGTATGTATAAAAGAGTGACCAAAAACCTTTAAAATGAGGTTTGTTTTGGCTTTGTTTACCGATCAGGTCTTCTATAGATCCTCCGTTCTACAGCATATTCTTTTGCGGTCCATTGCAGTTGATGTTCACTAATTGTTTTTTTTTGCTCAAATACTGATTATTGCTTGCCACAGACAACAAACAAGAAATCATGGTTCTTGCGGGAAATAACATTTTTTTGCAAGACCCTTCTGCTAAGTTCAAACGTATTCTTCATGGAGACAGATCAGATCATTTACTGCAGCTGCTCCAAAGATATGGAACGACTTACTGGACTATCACAAGAAAGACGAGAATTTCGATAAGGTAATTAGAAAACTCCTTAGGGTTTACTATTTTATAGAAGCCTACCGTCGTTAGTGTAAGTTATCAGAGGTTCTATTATTTTCTATCCTTTTAATTCCTTTTTTTTTATCTCCTGCTCTTTTTCAGCCATGCTAAGTTAATGGTGTAGCAAATGACTCTAAATAGTATCAGAACGTACAAAAGGTAGTATTAACTTTTGTTCTATATAAGTCTCACAGAAACAGATATGTACTTCAGAACTCTAGAGTAACGTAACTAAGGCACAAACCATCTGCTACCTAGATACTATCTCTTAACGCATCGCTATATTTTACTGCCAGCTTTTAATTTTAACGGTCAATCGTTGAAGTTGCCTAATGAGTGTGGTCCTACAATTTCGGACCATACGAAACAGCACTGTCGCAATAAACGATCAATGATTACTCCTGAAGCCTGATCTCCTGTGATTATTAATAGTCAAGGTCAGTCAATGCTCTTCAATTAAATGAATTGAGCGCTCTACGAAATAAGTTCTACCCAGAATACAAGTAAGTCTCATTGTTGTGTATGCACATTTGATCATACACCTATGTATGGAAATATATAGTAAAATATATATAATAATAAAATGAGGAGGAGGAGGGAATTCAAGAATGAGGAAGGAAAATAATAAAATTGTGGAGGAGGGAATAAAAAATTGAAAGAAAACATTAAAAAAATGAGGAGGAGGGAATTCAACAATGAGGAAGGAAAATAATAAAATTGTAAAGGAGGGAATAAAAAATTAAGGAGGGAAACGTAGTAAAAAAAGATAGTTTGCTTTCTTTGACTACTTTTATAGATTCCTTTCAAATCCCTGAGTATTTGACTCTTTTTGTCATTGGTTTTTAATAAAGTTTGTTAAAACGGTATCTCGTGCCTGATTTTATTGCCAGCAACTATCAGTCGCGTGTTTAATCAATTGATCCTTGTTAAGTTATTAATTGTTTTTATAATAATACGTTAAGATGCTCCCTTGAGGTTTTTCCTGTAGAGCAAATTTGTATTCATCTTTGGGCTTGCGAACTTGCATAATTAACTGACTAACGGTGCGTGAAATTGCAAGACTTTAATAGTTTTTCATTTCCTCGAGATCGAACGGAGGAAATGGTGTAGTAATAGTCAGACAAAATTGAAATAGAGAGTTTTCAGCTCCACTTTGTGTATATGCATGTGTGTGCGTTTTGTTTATATAAAACCGATATTCAGCGCTAAATAAGAAGACATAAGCTAAATTGAAATAAAGACTTTTCAGATCCACTTTGTGTATGTGTTTTGTTTAAACATGTTTATCCGATTTTTAACGCTAAATAAGATATAGTAAGCCGTTTTTCGCGCTGCTAGGTGATCGCTTCTGTTATTCCTACTTTTCTTTTGTTAGACGGTCCGACAAACCGGGCTCAAGTTTCTTAACGGGTAAGCCTAGGCAAGACAACGGGGCCTTTTGTATAAGGAAGACCTTCATTAGATATGGTAGCCTGCAGTGTAGGCGTATTTTGGGTGGGCGAAAGCTTGTTTGTATCCCTACGATGAAGCCGCCATCTTTTATTTCATGACAGAGGAAGATTGGGGAGAGTAGAAATAGTAATCCTTAGGGTAGGTCCATTTCCTCCTCTCTTCGGTAGTTTCAACATGGCGCTTTCGCAATTAAAACCATTCCCGCGCCCGATGATAGATATGGAAGAAGATAGTTATGCGCATTAATCAAAGGGAAGACAGGGGAAGACACCAACGAGGCTTAATTCGCAACACAGTACACTACTGTGATTGATTCGAAATTTTTATCCGTCTCTTCGATGAACACTTTGCACGCTATTTTGAAAGTCACAGACGCGAGACGTGACGTCAGACGTCATACTGGCAGGCGGACTGAACCACCACCCCTCCCCCCCCCCCCCTTTGTCAGAGACAATTTGCCCCGAAATGCTAAATTTTGGAAACTAGATGTCTTGGACGTTGTTAAGCTCTTTCAGAATATCATGACAAGTCCCATAATTTCACAAATTTAATTTTTATGACGTCATCACTTTAGAACTCTTTTCAACGTTGGTCCTTGCTTTCTAAACTGAATATGCTACTAAACCACGGAACACAGAACTCGGAACTTGAATATACTTCGGAACATGTCAAGTAAATGAAACAGACAAAAGGAACATTTAATATTTAAAGGTTAGGGTTAAGGCTGTTTCCTTAATAAGTTTAACATTTTAGGAACATTTTATTCATATCTGACATATCTAGATTTTCGACCCTGGGACCCGTTTCTCGAAAGTCCCGGTAACTGGTTTCGGCTCCGAAGGCAAATTTTAAAGTCCAAACCAACTGTATACCAGTATGTTTCCTAGCTCACAAACCAGTCGATTTTGTTTCGTCTACTGATAGTCTTATTGTATCATTTTCAAATCTGTGTTAATGATATATGAAATAAATCATATATGAACCCCGTTGAAGTCCTGAATTTTTTTCAGGCTTCTTTACGCAATTGCATAAATCGCGTTCACTGTGACGATCGATCATTTCTTCTTTAACGAATTTTCTGGAATTTTCGGGAAAACTACCAAAACGGTTCGTTATATCGAGGTATAATTTTAAAACTCAGCTTTTACGGATCTGAAAAAATTACTGTCATGACATTTCAGTACCGAGATATACTTAATTAGCTACCGCACTAGAAACTCAAGAACAGGCAAACAAAACTGATTAAAACACAACTGGACACATTAGGTTTATCCTTGTTGGTCTGTTTGGCATTCATCTTTAATCAAGGTTTATTCGTCATAGCAGGGGCACCCAACGTCAATTTTCGGAAAATATCTGTTCGGAAGACGATTTGAGATCTAGAATTTTCGGGACATTTGTTGTAAAATTTCTCGCGAGGTACGTTTTACGTTTGCAATTGTGGATTGTGTTCGTTAATAAAGAGGATTTCGTGAAATCGAGGTTTTGTTCCATACATTTTGACGGAGGACTTCGTTGTATAGAGGTTTCGGGGTTCCACTGTTCTACGCTACCGAGATTCCTTCAGTCAAAGCCTAGATCTGATCCGCGGGAGGACCCGCAGGTTTCCCGCGGGTAACCATAGTAGTGATACCGCTGTACAGTAGGAAATTCGCGGTTTGTCAAACGAGTTGAGCGAAACGGAGCGAGTTTGGTTACTTTATTTCAGAGAGAATTCAAATACTACGGGGATTTATCGGAGAAATTACAAATCACTGGCATCAGATACAATATTATAAGCACTTTGATTGATTTCTCTGCATCTCAAGGTAAGATTATACAGTGAATGAGATGACTCAAGTGTCACGTAAGGTCTCATGGTGTTCCTGGCTGTATATTACGTAGTTGTACAATGGGTCGTTATTTTCGCCCTTTGCCGGCTATTTCTTTAAGCTTATGGGATTTTTATTTCGTTCTTGGCTGTTTTAAAGGAAAATTTACGATCTGGTTCGCTGAAGGACTGTCAAATAAAAATACAAAACACTGAAATTCGATGGTCTCGTCAAATATCAATGCCTCATTGAATTAATGACGATCGGCCCGCGGTTTGAAGGTTTTCAAAATCTTTGTTTGAGGCCTGTTCGAAGTAGGGTTTTAAACTCATTTTGGGGTTATAATACCAATAATAATGTTTATTAAATCATTTTGCCTTTCGATATCTTCGGACTGGATTTCTCAGACGTCTTAATTAAACTTATTGGTTCACGTATGCTTAATTCACGAATAATAGAGAAAGCTTTGAGTCTTGTCTACCGTTCAGTATCAAAGCTCAACGAACGCAATATTGCCCAGTGCAACAGTTGACATATCTTCCAACCTAAACTTTCATGCCAAAATATGCCACGGAGTAACGAAATTATCTGTTAAACTGAAGTTCAAGTAAGCTTCAGCTTATATTAGTTATTATATCATACCAAAAATTAAATTGCTGAAATTAATCGTGTGTAGTCATTTTATCTCCGGTTGGCACTGTGCTACCGTTCTGTTTGGCTCCACTGTATTATCATGTCTCTCGATACGACAGTATTATTGTAAGGTTTATTTCAGCGGTACTCTCATGGTTAGGCACACTCTTTTTGGGTATGGCTTTCAATGGTGCCTTGAGTACCAGATACTGGTATTTTTTTGTGTGTTTATGGCATGTGGACTTATGGTCATCATTGCTAGATTAAACCAGTTACATTGTACTCCATCGTGCATTTCATATTCCCTTTTGTTATAAATTTGCAAAACTATACCCAAAGTAAGATTACTTCAGTCAAAGCTTTTTCAAAACACACTTGCAAGAATGTGCATTGCTTATTTTAAAGCTAAGAATGATGTACTGTGGTTTGTAAAGTTGCATATAAAAAATTAATTTTTAATTGGGTGGCCAGTTGTTGAATTGGGTGGCTGCAAAATGAAATTTAAGAGTTAAAAGTTGCTAAATGAAATTTACAAGTAGGCAATGTTAAGTTCGAGAAAATGCTGGCCAGCAGTCTTTTACATGAGATAATAGAGGTGTACCAATGCTTTGCAGGGTCGGTCGGGTTTTTTAAGAGCTTCATTGTCAGTTGGTGCTTGAAAAGTGTTTCCTTCATACCCTGCCTTCTTCTTTGTGGTAACTATATTGGTAAGTCTTAACAGGAGCTTGCATTGCACTCAGCTGCAGTTATTGGCTCCTCTAACTTCACAGTCTTTGTTGATGGTATTAAGTGCATGATGCAGACTTGCAAACTCTCACCCATCTGCCTAAGACTCACAATTTTTTTACTTTTCTCATTGCCTCACAAGAAGACTCTCAATCTCACAATTTTTTGGGAAGTAATTTATATTCCTAAATGAAATGTTACCTTGTTTAAAAAAGGAAATTTCATGGAGAGTGCTTGTGCCTATTTAAGTACAAATCTTTAGCTATGAAGTTGGCTTATCCAGAAGAAATGACTTTTTGCTTTAAGTTTTGTGTCAGTGATGACCTATTCTCTGGCCTCTTAAAGGAACAGTATCCCGTTACTGCGCATGCACCAAACTTTGATTTTTGGACAGGATGTCGCGAAATCAAAAGATGCGAGTAGAGTAAGAGAATCTTGAAAAATCTGTTTGCATCGCGCTTGGCCGGGTTCAATACGACACTAAAACTTCTCAGGATTATAGATCAATGATATATTGTTCCTGTTAAGTTTCGATTTGGACAAAATCTGGATTTTTTGGCGTTACTTTTATTACCGTTGGCCGGAGGACCAAAAGATTGGAAGAACTTTGATGCCGATTGAAGGCTTATTTCTTCTGCTAGCTTCCATACAAGCTCAGATAATTGTGAAAGGAATACGCAGAAATGAAACAGCAACAATAAAGACTGTAAGAAAGAAACCGTTGAGACATTGATGTGACCGAGGAGATCTTGTGGAGGGGAGTAGGGGCACCAACGGCAATTTTCGGGAAAATATCTGTTCGGAAGACGATTTGAGATCTAGAATTTTCGGAGCATTTGTTGTAAAATTTCTTGCTTGCCTGCCTCTCCTAGGATTTTCGAACATCTACAAAATGGTATAATTACCCATTTTTAACGGATTTTGACCCTAAAAAAGGCCACTTAGAATTTTCGGGAGCCTTTTCCTGGCTGAAATTTTCGAGAAGGTAAGTTTTTATCCCTATAATCTTCGGATTACTAGACTTTCAGCTAGGAAATCCGAACAGATGAAAAGTTTTTAGGCGATAAAAATATGCCTATATCTACCGTTTGAATACTAAAATACGTTCAACAATGCTATGCTTTAGTGGTTTTGAACTATATCCTCGTTGGGTGCCCCTGGGGTGCTTCGTGGAGCAGAATGTTTTGCAAAGACGCTTTAGTATACTTTTAAATGAATCTCCCTACGGCCGACAAAATCAAACAAACAGGCGCTACATGTTTTGAAAAACTAGTGACATGAAATCATAATATCATTTTTGACTAACCTTTGTGATGATTCATAGCGTTGAGATTGCATTTTTATTTATGTCTTTCAAACGTTTGAGGCTAGAACGCGAGGAAATCAGGCAGATATTACTGGACTTGGAGCGATTGACCTCTGACACGAGTTTCAAATTAGAAAATATGTTTTTAAAGCGAGCGGAACGAGATTTCCGGGTCGCGAGGTGGCCCAGCTAGCGATAAAATCGAGATGAGTCTTCGAATCGCGAGCCAAATTTTTATATAAGACGAAAGACTTCTTCGAAAGTCTAAAATATTACTTGAGAATATAAACAAAAAATCTCTGTCGGCGGTGCGGTCCGGAAGGAAATCTTGTCGAGTCAATTTGACAGTTCTATTGTCTTTTGAAGAAAAACAGATGACGCTGGCGCGTGCGCATAATCGGGACACTGTCCCTTTAAAGTCATCAAAGAAAAAGCGGCATCTTATTTGTTACAGGAGGCACCCAACTAAAGCAGGGCAATATCAAAATAACCAGTTAATTCCTGCAATGGAAAATAGGTTTGTTTAATCTTGATTGGAAAAATAGAATCTCGCTACTTTTTGTAGAATCTCCCGATTTTTTTTTTCATTCGTCCCCATATTTTCCCCTATCGTTAAAAAAGTAATAAGTAGTGTAATTCTGGAGTTTCATTTAATAATTGCATTGAGTTACTAGTACTGCGTAAACCTTTGGTTTTGAAGATTGAAATGTATAGCAAATTTATACTTTTTTGTTGTTGTGCTTCAGAAAATTCTAAGCCACGGATGATTCGAGCAGACTTTACTCAAACTTCTTCACAACAGCACCAATCAGCTGTCAGAACTTACGGATTGGAGAGAAGTTAAAAGAAGTGTGAAATTACTGTATGTGTTATTGCAAAACAGTAGTCATTTTTCAAGTTTCCATAAGCATAAAATATTTAATGAACAGTCATAAAATGTAGAATTTTTTCCATGTCAATATTAGTGTTTTGTTTGACTGGTCCAAATGTGCATAGGGGACACTTTTATGTACTGGTGTATCCCTGATAAGGCTAGTGAAGAATTCAAACGTCTTATTTCTTTGGCGAAACTGAATTTCAAGTAATAGAGAAACAGTGATAAAATGGCAAAGGTACTGTCAAAATCATCTGCATAGTGTACTCTAGAAAGCAACATTTTAGCTTTTGTGACATTTCAGTCTTCTTAGTCGCTGAAAGGTTGATGGAGTCCTACATAGTCCAAATGGCCTTACCCAAACATAATGTACTGTATTAATTTAAATATTATCTTTTAACATCCAGAGACACTACAGTTCTAGCAAAAGCATCAAGTTGCTTGTTTTGTACGGTGTTAAGTACTCTGTTCCCAGGGTTTTAGCCAGAAGGGTGTTCAGCCATCCTATGAAGGCCCATTTTGGAAGAAATACAAGAAAATTCACCTAATCTCTTTTAATTTTATGGAAAAAGAGGCCTTTTGGACAGCCAGCTTTCATTGTCTGGCTAAAAGCCTGTCTGTTTCTTAAACCTACAATGTATGATTGAAAAAACTTTTTCACTTTTATATAAACCATGAGCTACATGTATGAGACCAAAAGGATTTATTATTGGAAAGTTATTAGCATTGCACATGTTTATTTTTTCTATAAAAGCTTGCATTATCATGAGCCTTTGGTGCTGATGCATGCAAATAGGGCTGAAAAGGCTTCCATACACCAATGTATTTCTTGGCAATAAGCCAACAACTTTACCTTTGGGAAAATGAAGAAACAAAGATCTCTCTAGTTAGTTTATAATCAAGAAGTGGGAGCTAAAGGTTTACTGGAACGAGAAACAGACAAAACAGCATGCCTAAAGCAAAGTACTCCTAGGATTTACATCCACATGGGACATTCATGATGATGAAGGCTTTTCTACAATGAATTTTGAATTTGCGATGCTAGTAGACAGGGTTGTCAGAAAGTTTTGAAGTAGAGGGCTGAGTTGTCAAAGTAAGTGGCCAGCCAGGGATATTTTATGTGAAAAACACCATCCACAAAGAAATGGCAAGCAGAGTAGCTTGCCGATACTAGCCAAGTAGGCAGCGATTTTCGCCAGCAACTGGCTACTTTTGACGACCCTGTAGTAGACTTCTAGCGATAAATCTTTTAGGTCCCAAGGTTCATGGTTTATTCTTTTCCAAGTTTTTTCAATCAGGTATATACACGTATTATACAATGGTGCGATTTCACACTAATGATCTGAGATCAAATGCATGTAACCCTGAAGGAATCTCTTGATTGATAAAATCATAAGTAATTTGCAGAAAATAACTTCTGAAATGTTGAATATTGTGAATGAAATGATCTTTAGTGTTCTCAGCCCAGTTTGCACTACATACACAATAAACATAAATTATTTCCTGCATAATAATACTTCTCAAAATGTAAATAATATTCTAACATATTCATACTTTATTGTAAGGCCTTACATCACTGCCTGTGCACGTGACTCAGGCACAATGATTTACTCAGATCCACTGAATTGAAGATCCTTTTCATGAATAATTTACTTAATTTAGCTCTGGTTACTATGCCTTCGTTTTCAGAGAGGGATTTCAGGGAGCTCCATGATTGATCCAAGGAATTTGCCACACGCTCGTGTCTGTCTGTTACGTCTGTCAACAAGGGACCTTCCACCAAATGCATTACAGCAGTATCACAAATATACCGCCAAAAGGAAAAGGAGTGATCCTGCTCTAATTGAAGCCAAAGAATTAAACAGGAGCACTATCTCCGTCAAACAACCCACTGATAGCTATTCTACCGGGGCAAATAATCATCCGGACACTGGTGTAAACAGATCAAATGTAGTCCAAGATTTATTTTTGACAAGAACATCCTCTCAAACATTTCCTTTGAACACCCCTTATGTGCCGGAGGGCAGTCAGCATGTGACATGTGGCTTATCAAATAATGCTACTGAAACAGCTAGAGAACAGTATCCCACAGCTTACTTGTCTTGTAGCACAGATGTGTCTGGTTGGTCCACTGACAGTCACCTTGATAAGTGTAAAGATAAAAATATAGCTGGTGTGCTCATACAACCTCTGGATGTTGAGCATGTACTGAAAATTAAAGGAAATGTGCTGCCTTGCAGAAGAAATTCTGTAAGATCCACGTCTTCTAGTGGCTCATCAAAGGGAAGGGAACTTAGTGCTTCTGTGCGTCTTAGTCCAGTGACATGGAGTGGCCCAAAAATTACCAACAGAAAGTATGTGAACTACAATCCTAAAGCATTGGGAGAATCCAATGATAAAACAGTGCCTGTTGTTACAGATCACAATTATGCACTGCAGGTGACTGGCAGCATTTTGGTAAGTAACCTTATCTCTTCCATTTGTTCTGTAGTCTATGGTTCATGTTCTCAGGTGCCTTGAAGGACAAGTTTTTTTTGTCAGCATAGTTGTCTCCTTATTCCCGTCTGCCATGTTAAGCTCTGGTAAGTCCATATAAATTGTCCCCTCCATTTGCAAACATAATTTGCAACCTACATTGTGTTTTTGTTTTACAGTGTAGTCCTTCATTTATCCATCACAGGTGTCTATAAAGACTCTTCAGACAAAATCTGTCATAGAGTTCTGCCCCATCTTGACAAGAGAACCCAGCTTAAACAGTTACTATACGAAGAAGAGGGTGTAGACCTTCTAAAAGACCTTTACATTTTCCTGGATGTTTATGCTATTTTAAAGGACTTTTCACTCCTGTTTAGCACAAAATTCACAGGTCGAAAATTCCACCAGTGATGTAATGACAATTGAATGAAAGGAGAGTGTGTCATATTTGATGTCACTGCCGGCACAGCATTATGTCAATAATTTTTTTTCTGTCTAAATTTATAATAGGATTCAAATCCATTCAGGCAAAACAAGTTGACCTCGTGACTTTGTTGTTCGCTCAGCTGCTATGCAACCATATTGAAGCTTGCTCCCCTCACCTTTAAGAATGTATGAGAGGTCAACTTGTAGTAAGTCTAAGAGGGTGCTGGATGAGGATCATTGATACGTGATCACTCAGATCATTATGCATCATAGGAACTGATGATTCCACTCTGGACAAGGTTTCATTGGCTCCTTTGATGTACCTTAACTGTACCCGAGTGATCTGGGATCACTGATCCAGATCCAGGTCACCCAAAAGGAGGTGAAAAGAGAGAAAGAGACCTTACACTATCAGCAGGGTGCTCATTAAGTGCCAGCTAAAAAACCGGCTACTTGGAGGTTTAAGCTGTCTACTCTTTGAGGAAACGGGGCAAAGTGAGAGTGAAAGCCTTAAATTGCCTACAAATCTCAACTGGCAAAGCACCTACTTTTACATCCTAGCTGTCTACTTTAAAGCTTAATGAGAACCTTGCTACCAACACCTCAAGCTTTCCATTTTTTTTCCCAGGAATCACAAGGCTTGTTGTATGAACAAATGCCCTCGGCGAGGTTAACTTCAGGCCTGGAAGAAAGATCAAGTGTAATATCAGATGAAAGCACGCTGTCAGCAAGTTTTAGTTCATTGAAAGATCATTCATGGTATGGTCATGAGGAAGTGTGGCCAGATTTTGATAGTTACTCACCCCCAGAAAGCCCTGAACCACAACGCAGCAAAAATGGGGATGAGATTTTTTTGACAGATTCAGATGTAGTTCTTCCCATGGAGGCAAAGATCAGTGTGCCATTGAAGCCATGTAATGGACTTCTTTCTCCAAAGATAAGCCTTTCTCCTGTGCTCGTTAAGGATAAAAGAGGTGTCAAAAGGAAATGCTTCATGTCCAGTGACACTCCCTCAAAGAGGAAGTCTCTATCCCCCAAGGGAGATCTTGTTGTCAAACTTAATGATGTTGGAGACAAATTAGAGCGGTCTCCAACTGGTGGACTCACTGTAGCCACTTCTACAAGGACTGGACGGTATACCTCTTTTGGACGAAGAATTTTAGCAGTTAACTACTCAGAGAAGTCTCTTGCAAAGTCTGTTATGAAAAGAACACTTCCGACTGAGGTCAAAAGACGCAAGGCGAAGAGAACAAGAAAGTGTCTAGTTCATAAAGACCAGAAATGCACTTGCCGTGTTGAAAACCAGAGGGGCAAGCCAAAGAAAGGGACAAAGAAGCCCAGAAAGAGAGACACTACACTCTTGCGTTATGAAAGTCTACCATTCAAAGAACTCAACACTATTTCGAGAATCTCCACCAGGTACAAGGTAGCTTTTTCCAAATGGCCATATGTGTTTTCTGGTGCTTTGGATCTTATCAATCAGAGAATATCTAATCAGAATTTGTTTTGGAATTCCATAAGATCGTAGTCAGTTTTGCTGGACACATTTAGTGAGCAACCTCTTGCTTATTCTCTCAGACAAGACATGTTTCTTGATGCTATAGTATATAAATTTATTATTAAACATATATTATTATTGTTATTATGACATCAAGTAAACATTGTTTGTCTCAATGAAAAGCAGAGATACGTGTAGCCGTCAACGGTAATCTATGCTGGTCATTAGGTTTGTTGTGTTTTTCCAGAATCTATGCTCACTCCTCCACCTCAGTTTTTTATGACCCTGCAAGAGTTGAATATGGATTCTGGAAGCACACATCATAATCTATTATTCCTTTAGTACTCCTGATGATAACATGATAAAGTTGTGCATGGAAGTAAGGCCCTTATTGGCTCATGATCTTATGGGTTATTCTGCTTTCTTTGTTTTGTTTCAAGAAAATTTTTAAGGAGAGTCATGCAGTTTGTTAGAAATCACTTGGGTTTTTCTCTGGGCTTAGATTTAAAATTAAATTTTTGATGGGGGCCTAACTTTTGAGTTAGGGAAACCCGGGCCTGTTCTCTGTCTATCGGCACAACACCTCTCCAGCAGTAAATTCACATAGAATTTTTTTTTCGACTTTCTTTAATATGAAATCAGAGATGCTTTTTACAGTTGTGGCTGTCCTAGGATCTTAAGGCTCCATCGTATTTTCACATGCCTGACACTAACTGTCCACCTCACAGAAATAACAAACAAAGTTACACACTAACAAAGTGTCCACCTAACAGAAATGTCTATCTGACAAAAGAGAGTCAACAAAAACAACTAAAACCACCTTGCATGGTAAAAATCCAACAGAATTTCATGCAGTACCATCAACTCTCTCTTAATAGACACCTCTTTAGGACAGACAGCTCAGTAAATAGACACCTAGAGTTGGTACCTACATTTTTTGACTCTCTAGAAGACAGACATCACTCTTAGATGGGCACTTAGTGCTAGTCCCAAAGGTGTCTATTTTAGAGAGAGTTGAATCAATGTACATTGTACACTTTACCCAGGCCTCAAAGGGAAGGGGAGGATCACTACAAACTCCTGAATTACATGTACTGCACAAGTATTCGGTAGCATGAGATTTGAATGGATGACATGATTTCATTAAATGGTTGAAGAAAAATGCATTTAGTTGTGTAGTAATCCCTAGGATTTGTGGCCTCCATTGCAGGTATTCATCTTGTAGCGGTGTTTTTTACATTTTGAATTTACTAGAGAGTTGACTGTATTTGACATTTCATAGTTTCCACTGTGGTTAAAATGAAAGGCTAGTGAAAAGGCCACTTGCAAGATGGCATCCTTTTACTGCTACTGAATGTACCAGAATCCTTCAAGGTTTTGCTTTCTTGTGCAAATTAGGGCTTTTATTATTTTAACCTGACTGGGATTGCCAAATTTAAGCATGAAAGAAAAAGCGATGGCATCATTTTACTGCTACCAGAATCCTTCAGGGTCTTGCTTTCTTGTGCAAATTAGGGCTTTTGTCATTAAAAATATAAAATATGAAAGAAAAAACGAAATTATTTTTGGTGTTAGTTGTAAAAACACTTCATTGTGCAAATGGCCTATTTAAGTAAAGAATATCATTGCAATACAGCTGTAGTACATGTTTGGCTCAAGCCGCTAAAAGTTACCTCACTGGAAGTAATATATGCTGGAAATTATTTATGTAAACACAATTTATAAAAATAATTTACACTATTATTTATTAATTTTTTTTAAGTGCTGACAAGTCAGTACAGGGCTAATTTGTACATTGCAGATGATGAAAGGCTAGGCATTCATGTCTAAAAATTTGCCAGACATCAACAATAATAATCTAGTGTTAAGAAATTCACAGATTTTAATGGCTTTAAATGAAATTTTTTTACAGTATTGCCATGTCAATATTTAAAAAACCTATTAATGACAAAGCAATAGAAGCTAAAAGTAGTTGACAACCCATTTATGAAGTTTATGACAATGTGGAGGCAATGTACTGCTTTCATTTGGTTCCATCCTCTCCATGTTTGTTTCCATGGCAACCATGTTACAATAGCCTGTAGGTGTAATCCATACAGTGAGTGGGATTGTAGTGGCTTATGGGTAATAGTAGTGAGAAGTGGAGAGGGTTGGCTGGATCACACGTTAACCTCAAGGCTTGTTAATCTGTTGACTACTGGCTTTGTACAGCTGTATAATGACATAAACTGAGGGAATTTTAAATTGCTTGTATTGGGATTTTTACTGCGATTGCAAATTATTTGTACATAGGCAGGCTTGTTCAACTAAAATACTCCTAGACTGAGATGAAAAAAGAATGCCTTTGCTTTCTCCAAGTTGTTTGTTCAAAGGCTGCACAATGTTGTGTCTAAGACTGCTGGCAATGTCTTTGAAAACAGAAAGGTTATTTAATTCATTTTAGAGCGGTTTTCACTTGACTGTCGTAAAACCAAAACCAAAGTAAATACACTAGCCAACCAAAGGACGTAGTAAAACCAAAACCAAAACCAAAACCAATCCCAATTCGACAGTCAAGTGAAAACCGCTCTAAGAGCTATTCACACTATTTTTAAAATATTTTCGGGAATCTCGCCGACCAGGCCTCAGTTGTTCAACGGTTGGATAGCATTAGATTAATCTTTTTCCCGTGGATAGTGGAAGTGCAGTGATTAATCCAGTGTATGATGCTTTCCACCTGGATTATAATAATAATAGTAATAATAATTATAATTATAATTATTATTGTTATTATTAATCTCGTGTATAGTGCTTTCCACCTTTTGAACAACTGAGGACAGAATGAAATGAAAATAATATAGTTTTTGTGGGTCATTTTACATTTCTGGGAAACTGCCCTCCTACCCCTCCCCTGAGCCAAAATGTTACGCTAACTGAGAAGCAAGTGTTAATTTTGGCTTAGGGGAGGGCTAGGTGGGCAGTTTCCCAGAAACGTGATAAGGCCACTTACATACATTCTCTTTCAAATGTTAAATGAATGATATTGATATGTTCTGACCATAAAAATTAATAAAGATATTTTAAAAATGCTACCATTCTCATGTCAGTGACCAAATAGCTTTTAACCCTCTACAAATGGTCTCAAATCTTGACCCCTTCTACTAATAATGTTGTTTACACCCGTTTATATTTCTTTTTTTCTCCGCATAGACATCAGTAAAGCATTGTTTCCTCGATTCTGACCTATTTAAATAATTTTGTTTAATTCGTTACATCAATGGTTACTCCAGGATTGTTAAAGACCAGTTAAGGTCCTGAATTGCCCCATTTCAGGAACGTCCAGATAATTAATGGACCCGAACTGCTGTTGTTGTTTTTATTCAAGATCCAGGTTTCAAACGTCTTGCAGATACAACAATAAAATTCTCAGTTAACAAAACAGGTGAAATGGACTGGTTTGATCAGCTAGGACCCGCGCTTTTATTTCGTAGATTTTGATTTTGATTAACTATCAGAACAACTAGTAATACAACTGGGTTTAAGACAGGAATCAAACAACTTAAAAGGTGGATTATTATGGTGCTTGCAGGGGGGGGGGGGGGGGGGGGGTATACACATATCACTGAACCAGCGCAGAGATATGCGTATCCCCTCTCTATTTTTTGACTTTTCCAATTATCCCTTGCTGAATGAAATTTTGGCGGTTTCTCAATATATCAACCACTGAAATTAAACGGCTCGTAAACTACTGGAACTCTGGACCTACAAAGTTGAGGGACCGTTGGAATTTTTTGAACCGCTAAGGTTTCTAGGATTGCTAGGGCTTTGGCCTGTTGGGTTTCTAGGACTCTGGTCCTCTGGGAACTTTGGCCGTTGGGTCCTCCGGGACTTTAGGTCGTTAGGGTTTTGGGTCGTTAGGTATCTGGGCCTAAGTGGGCCCTTGGGTTTCTGGGTTTCTGGGTCTCTGGGCCCTTGGGTTCCTGGGTCCTTGGGTCTATGGGTCTATGGGTCTCTGGGTCTGTGGGTCTTTGGGTCTCTGGGTCTCTGGGTCTCTGGGTCTTTGGGTCTCTGGGTCTCTGGGTCTTTGGGTCGTCAAAGCATTGGATATTGCAGTTCAACATTAGACGGAAAATCAAATTTAAATATGTATCATGATCATAGGGTCTATGGGTCTATGGGTCTTTAGGTCTCTGGGTCTTTGGGTCTTTGGGTCTCTGGGTCTCTGGGTCTTTGGGTCTTTGGGTCTCTGGGTCTCTGGGTCTTTGGGTCTTTGGGTCGTCAAAGCATTGCATATTGCAGTTCAACACTAGACGGAAAATCAAATTTAAATATGTATCATGATCATAGGCTTTCAACAGGAACAATATTTTTTCATCAGTATTTTAATCGGAACAACCACGTACCAAGACCCAATGTATACTTTACATTTCAGTCGCGTCAAATGTAGTTTCCATTGAGAAAATGTTCACAACAGTTGCAATTAATCACCTTCGGTAAAAAATCAGTGCAGAAAAAAATCGTCTTTCAACTGTTAAACTGTATTGTGCACAACGAATGCGAATGCGAATGGGAATAATTCCGGTTTACACATTGACTGAAATTCGATGTATAAACATGACCTGAGTATGAGGAAAAACAATTATCTTCACATTAGCCAATGAATACTATATCCGCAGGTATATTTTGCAGACTGTAGTTTGCAGGTTGAAACAGCCATTGTTAATTATTATTGTTAAAAAGCACCCATGAGTACAATGTATATTTTCTCGTATTTTCTTTGCCAATATTCATAAACAAAACGTCAAAATATAACAACGGCTTCACAGTCACCAAGGAATATGCGTGTTCTAGACAAGTTTCTTCACGTATTTCACGTTCAAGTAGCAATATTTTTCACAGAAAGATTGATTTGTTCCTCAATCAAAAGGAGCGCTAATTCTTTTCGCTGTTTAAGGTGCTGTAGTTTTTGCTTCACTTGTTTTTCGTCTTTCAGGCGAACCAAGTTCAGTTTCAATATGTTCACTGCTTCATTAGCGCTTTTGTTGTAGGCATTGGTTAGTTTAGTGACTAGTTGCTTTGGAATGTTTTTCTCTAGAACTTCGGGCTGGCCCATGACATGCTGAAGCAAGATTAAATTTTCTTCATCTGTCCATTTGCCATCACTGACAGATTCATCGTTATCAATCATAAATTGAAGACCTCTTTTTCTTTCTCCCCCAAATTGGTCTTTGCTTCGTTTCCGTTTGGTGCTCTTTCCAATACTAGTTTTCTTCCCGTAGGGGTTATCGCAACCGTTACACTTGCAGTTTTCTCCACACGATTGCTTTACTTTTAGACATGGGCAACGGGAGGCATACTGGCGACTACCACCCGCTTGTCGTTTGCAGCAAACATTTTTCACTTCTTTGCTATTCATCCCACATGTACACCTTTGTGTGGGCTTCGCGGATACTTCCTCGACGGTTTCCATTCTTTGTTGATTTTCAAAAAGAGCATCGTAGTGTCCCGGTCCCTCTCGGCTATACGCTGCGAACAGACAGAAATCACTGCATCCCTCAGCGAATTCATCGGGAGTGACATTTATAACCGGATAATTTTCAATCGATGTTAAAAGAATCAAAGGTATCTTTAGCACATTTACAGTCGCCTTAACCATCAAATCACCCACTTCACCCGAAAACACTCCTGGCTGAAGAAATTGTTTAACACGCTCTTCCCATTCTTGCATTCCGTATTCCTGTACAAAGTCAACATACTTTTCTTTGTTATAAACAAGTTCATGCACCATCATAGCCCTTAGCTTTATTGCCATTTCTTCGATGTTATCAATTTGAATCAGTCCGAGTGATGTAAAATGGTTCTTAAGAGCACTATGGGATCCAACGTTTAAAACATTAAATCCCATAGCCTTAAAAAAGCAATCGCCATCTCTTGGCATAGGGTGTAATTCCATTCCAAATTGTTCAGCGACTGTGGCTACAACGCTGCGACTTTTATCGGGCTCCAAATTTCCTCCTCCAGAATTTTTCAGCATGTACTTAACAATGTCAGCTTCAAAAAATAACTGGTACAAGTTAATGTCACATCTTCTGTTGGCTTTCGTATTTACTGTGTTTAAAAAGGAAAGCATCGACAATGCGCGTCGAATTGGGCCTTGTGGTTCTTCTAAATTTCCAGAGACGTTAATATCATCGTTCCCTTTTTTAGCCGTTTTCCCAATTCCGAATGTCTCTTCTGATTGTGTGGACTTGTGAGTTTGTTGAGATAATGGCACCACAACTGGAACACCATTTATCTTGTTCTTTCTTCTGGAATTCCATGAAAAGAAAAATACGGTGAGAAGTGCCACAGCCAACTCCGGCCCCATCTTAGCTCCGGCGAATAAATCGTTTATTTTTTCGTGGAGACATTCATTAATACTTGTTGAGTATCCCGGGGGAATTCCCGAAAGACAGCCTTCATTAATATGCTGTCTTAAATTTTGCACTTGTTCTTGAAAGGACTCCCGCAAAAGAGGATCGTTGTGTATCGGAGATGTGTTGCCATTTTTCAGCGAACCGATCAAGATTTCTAATAATGGTTGCTGGGTCTGGGGTAGGTTTCTCCCTCTTCGTCTTTCCGGTATCGTCATCAGATCTATAAACTTTTGATAAGTCCTGCACACAATCCGAGTAGAAACGATGTTGCTTATTTATTGCTTTCGTTATTCTTTGAACCGCATGGAAGATATCCAAACACACCCGCACGTTTGGGCCAAATAACTCGTGTATTTTTTTCCTCCACTTACAACAATTGTCAATGACAAAGAATTCCACTGCTTCATTCTGACTATGTAGTCGTTTCTTCAGATTGTCCAACATTTCCTGAACCATTTCAAATTTCTCCTTCTTTGTTAGTTTCCATGTGACTATTTCGTGATTCTCGTTCAGTACAACGAACAACGAGTTAAACTGCTTGACCCAGGAGTGATCGGCTCGTACTAACCCTATATTAACTGTAACCTGAAAGAAAAACAGTCAAGGATTATTAATTTCTCAAAAATTATATTTGTTATCATTTTCATTACAATTAACGGCCTGTTTACATGGAAGAAGGGTTTCCTGCCTTGGCGGGTGACCCGCCTGTCCATGAGTATAAACTGTTAAGTTTTTCGCCTCGCGTTTACATAAAAGGTAGGGTTACCCGCCTAGCCTTGGAGGGTAAACCTCATAGCCTGGTCGAATTTTGCCATATTAACGCTTTTTTTTTTTTAAAGGCATCTCTCATTGAAAAGGATTGACATTAAATCTTTTCGGGAAGAAACTAAAAAAAAAAAGATTGCAAACGTTGGCCTGAAATGTGAATTATTATTATTATAATTATTATTATTATTATTATTGAAAATTATTAAACAATTTTGCCAATTTCTTATTATATCAATTTCTTCTTATTACAATATATTATACCTTAAAAGTGTGGTCTGCCATCAGTGCTCTTGCCGATGTGGAACGCATGGATTCTTCGAAGTCGACTTTTCTATCTTGAAAGTCCTTCAGAAAAATGTCACATAGTAAGTCATCACTTGGACACATCCTAATCAAGAAGTCTTGAAATGTTGAAAATAACTCTTCTGTAGATTCTTTCGAATACTCTTGTATTGCCTGATCAAAAAGTTTTCGCCTCAGGTCGCAGTTCCTTTGAAATTCCCACTTTTTCTCCATGCAATACTCAAGCTGATGTTCCATGTACGTTGACTGGAACATATTAAAAGACAGTCCGTGGGAAATGTAACTCCGCAGTCTCTTCACAAATGCTAAAGTGAAACCGCACTTGTGTGTAAGCTTGAATGGCAGATCGACAAAATAACTTTCGCTAAGGTATCGCAAGAAATCACCATCAGTGCTGCGAATGTAATGCCTGTTATGTCCCGCCTTGCAGTAATAGTCTCTTGCAACAAGTAATACTGGTCCATTATCTTCCAAGAGAACACGTGGATTTAAAGAGTTACTCGATCCATCAGTCCAACGCGCGGGCACAACTACATGTCCATGTTCTTCACAAACCAACGGATTTAGATCGAACATGTCGTGGAACTGAAGAAGTGGGTCCCAAATAAACAAATTCGGAAGCGTGAAAGACAACGGAGAGCAACATTCGCTAATCTTTGGTCGGTCTGGGCGTATTTCCGAAAATTCTTGCGTGTAGGAACCTTCCTCGTATTTCCGAACAGTAATTTTGATGTATTTCTTAACGTTTTCGTCAATTTCAACTGAGGTTGAAATTTTCAGCAACATTAAAAATATACCGACAATATAGATTCTGCAGATTGTGAGAGGAGCCATCGCTGAGAAAAACCTTGGCGGTGAAAAATAAATCCCCTAGAGATCAAGATCATGGCAACCGATGGTTTTGACACTTTATTGTCGCGTCAATCAAACCGGCGAGGGTGTGGGGGGGGGGGGGGGGGGGGGGGGCGGGATTTCCTTTTGAAGGGGAAGGGGAATTTTCTGGAGGATTTTTCCTCATTTTTTCCACGTTGATTTTGCATGACTCGCTCTCAGTGCACAATTAAATCGCCCAAAGCGCCCTCCCGAAGGAAAAAAATGGTCGACCCTCAGTCTGTGAGCAGGCTCGGAAAAGACGAAAAGGAACTTATACGGCCGAGTGAGAATGGAGGAGATGGCGGATGCCAGACCGGTTTATCAGTGACAGTTTATTTGAGTTAAACATCACATTACTACGTGACCGGAAATCTATTGCACAACCTTGTGGTTTTATCAAGGTTCGCACCACATGTTTTCCTGGCTTAATAATTGGCAGTAATGTTGCGCCCCCGGGTTACGCTCTCCTTACTCAATTGCAGTTTACAACCCGGGTTTAGAATGAGGATGAAACCATACAGGCTCTTTTTGTATGAATATTATGTACTTCAATATTCTGGTACAAAAACCTATTAAAGTAGGTTCGTATATAAACCAAAAACTTAGTGTTTTTTTAACAGTTGACCCCACAGGTTTAATATTGCACAGTATGTAACGTAATATTCTGATTTCACACGTTTATGAATGTAAAATTGCAAGCCACGTGGAACGTCGCCTTCTCTTGGTTGTGTTCCCGATGCATGATGGCGGACAATACCATGTTAACCGTGGAATCTATCAAAAAAGAAGCGCAAAGCTGCAACATGCAGTGGAGCGAGATAGCTAATAGCGCAGTGACCGAGTGGTTTGCGACCCTTGCCAAAGCAAAGGGGACTTGTCCGGAATTTATTTTGGTGGGTGTTTTACCGACTGTAAGCGCTCTGATGGGCAATACGACAGTGCAAATATTTGACGGATACGAAGAGCGAGTCAATCTGTACATGCTTGGTCTCGGTGGTCCATCTACGGGCAAGACACAAAGTCCTCGGACGTGTATCATAGAACCAATCCTAAACTACCTGGAGGGAAAAACTGGAGGAACCGAGCTACTCCTGGAAGACGCGTCGTCTAATGGACTGTTCCGTTTTTTCACGAGGTCCACAGATCGTGTTGCAATAAGCGCCATTGACGAGTGCCAAGACTGGTTCAGAGAAGTACTTGGCATGAAAGGCAGTTCAACAGCCCCGTCGATGAAACGCTTACTGCAATGCTATGACGGCTCACATTGGTATGAAACCAAAGGCAATTCTAACAAAAGAATCGGCGTGTCTTCCGCAGCCTTAGCTCTGTCTTGTTTCACCCAACCCGATGCTTTCCTTAAGAGCATCATGCCTCGAATGGTAGCAAATGACAACGGGTTGTTGGACAGATTTCTGATCTGCATTCCACCGACCGAGCCCACTTCTCTGGAAACGCGCAGGGACAGCAGCGCGGAACTAAAGGATACAAATTTATCATCATTTGACCGCATATACGAACAAATATTCTCAACACACAGGAAGGCGGACAAAGTTAAATATGAACTATCGGCAGAGGCGCTGGACATCTACGTTAAGCACGTAGGTGAAAGCAACTGTGGAAATGGGAAAGGAAACACGAAAGATGAAAAGAACATCGTGCGCATCGCCGCAGTGATCCACGTACTTTTCACGCTCATTGACCAGGCCTTGTCTAAAACAACGGGAGTGGTGCCGGTGCAAATCAACCGGCATGTGATTAACGCAGCTATATCACTTGCACTTTATTTTGAGAAGCAACGAGCAATCATCCGTCAGGTAATTTTTGTGAACTTAAAAATTCTATTTTATAGACTGCTCGCATTACATATGTCCACAAATCGCATTTGAGAAATGAAGCTGTTACATGCGCACATGGTAAAGTTACATGTTGCAGCATGTTGGCATGTATTATGCATGCGACGCAAGTCTAGGAAATGTTTAAAAGTTTTCATTGTAGTTGTTCTTTTGTTATATCATATGGACATAAAATGTACAATGTGAATGTACATTATGATACGGTAAAAACTACCATTTGTTTGTGTTACTATATGCTTTTGTTGCCTAGAGCAATGACATAACTCTGTTTGGCATAAGCCTTGATTTTTTTCTTTTTTATCAATTTCAGGCAGCTTCCCTCGGAGAGATCCAAGGAAAAAATAAAGTCTCCGATGAAGAGATTAAAGAGATGATTCTCCGACAGAATGGCTACTTTGTCACCCCCAAGAGAGCTTCCCGTAAATTCTCCTCCCGGATAAGGCCAGATAGTACAAGGGTACAAGAGCAAATGAAGTCGTTGGAGGAAATGGGCCTTGGAAAGATGGTAAAAGTCGACAGGACCATGTTCTTTTACAAGGCTCTCCCAACTGCTGTGCAAGTGGACAAACTTGCTGCCTTTAGGATCAGCATCGACCAATATACGGAATCTATCAAACTCGTCGATGATAGTTATACAGAGATGCAAAGGGCAGCAGCGGAAGTCCACCACCCAGAATGGGATAGTTTCAAAAGATTCCGTGATCCCAATAATCTAAATTGACTTTGACTTTTTTGAATGAGCTTTCATTTTTGCATTCCATTGCAAAGTAGTCAAATTACCCATGATGTTGAACTTAACATACAAAATGATTGTTCGTGTTTAATAATTTAAAGGAAAAACAGAAAAAAGCGTTGTTTTATGAAAGAGTTTATGATCAAAATGATTTTTATTGCATTCACTTCTTTTTATGGCGAGATTACATTGCCGTAATGTATCTGTTCGCCGATGTACTAAACATACAAAATGATTGTTCGTGTTTGATACTTCAAAGGAAAAACAGAAAAAAGCGTTATTTTATGAAAGAGTTTATGATCAAAATTAATGCTTTTGCATTCACTTCTTTTTATGGCGAGTTTGCATTGCCGTTGTATTTGTTCGCTGATGTGCTTTTGCGATTTTTTAATTGTTGTAATCAGTTACAAAGTGATTAATAAATGATTTAACAGTTTGAAGCCCTAATTATCCGTCTGCATACTATCAAGTGGGATCGATCTCGTATTTGGGCGTGTATTAGAAGTCAATATTCAACTGCCCCCACCCTCTCCTCCCGCCTCACCCACCACTACCAACAATTACCTGTGGGGGTCGGGCAAAACAGAGAAGCGCAAAGACCCAGAAACCCAAAGACCCAGAGACCCAAAGACCCAAAGACCCAAAGACCCAAAGACCCAAAGACCCAAAGACCCAAAGACCCAAAGACCAAAAGACCCAGAGACCCAGAGACCCAGAGACCCAGAGACCCAGAGACCCAGAGACCTAGAGACCCAAGGACCCAGGAATCCAAGGGCCCAGAGACCCAGAAACCCAAAGACCCACTCGGGCCCAGAGACCTAACGACCCAAAACCCCAAGGACCTAAAGTCCCGGAGGACCCAACGACCCAAGCTCCCAGAGGACCAGAACCCAACAGCCCAAAGCCCTAGCAATCCTAGAAACCCTATAGTTCCAAAAATTCCAGCAGTCCCTCAACTTCGTAGGTCCAGAGTTCCAACAGTCCCTCAACTTTGTAGGTCCAGAGTTCCAGTAGTTTACGAGCCGTTTAATTTCAGTGGTTGATATACCGAGAAGCCGCCGAAATTTTGTCAGTCATACCTATTTAACGCGACCAGTGATATATGAATTATAATCACGTTGGATGAGGAGAGGAGCGAGAACGAATGTTTGCATCAACATTGCGGCCCACGAAAAAGTAAACTCGCCAGAGACAGCTTCGAGATTATTTTGTCTCTAATCGTTGCTCTTTTGTCGGTTGTGTTGCTCATAATCTTGAATCATTTGTAGTCCCTTTGACGATGATTAGCAAAATTCACAAAAAAAAAGAGAAATAAAACCGACACTTGTTTGGAGGGGTGGGGGGTAGGGGATACACATTTCGCTGGCAGCCATATTGGAGGGATACACATATCACTAGGGATATGTGTACGGAAATACACATATCACGGGGATTCACATATCACTGTGACACCGGAAACTTCAAGGGACTTTTAAGAATTAACGGGTTATTCGGCTTAGTTCTTCAAAGGCTGGGTCGGGTTGTTCAAAGCTGGGTTAAGATAACCCTAGGTTAGTGCGAAATTTGAATTCATATAAAAGCTGAAAAAGCAAATTCAGTTTATTTCTTTTCGTCTACAATTTGATGATTGGATCACGAAAAAGAATGTAAAAAATTAACCGGGGAAATGCTTTTGAACAAAAGAAAACGAAACCCGGATTAAAATTTAACCCCGTATTATCGCTAATAGCTATATAGGCCGTCGAACAACTGGGCCCTGGTGGTTAGTTACCATGGCACTTCATATGCTCTTTTTATCCAGGATTAGAGCAGACCGCTCTTCAAAGATCTCAGCCCGGACCTTTTGGGTAAGTTTCAAAGCTGTATCATACGCAGAAAGTATACTTCCATTGGAGCGAAGGATATTTGATCCTTGTCGTCCTGCACGTCCCCCATAGTGTAACTGCCCAAAGCCTTATGAGCTCCTGAACTGCAAAGGGAACTCTATATCTGCAAAACTCCCCCCCCCCCAACCCCCGCTGATTTTGCAACTTTCTTCTCAGGCATTATATCTTGGGTCGCATGTTACCCCACCCCCCGTCCCCAGTTACTTTCCTGACGGCACGTAGGAGATCAAATGTGAGCCGGAACCGAAAACCACTCATTGCCAGTTGTTAATCAGAAACCAGTGGTAGCCACTCATTACTATGAAACACTACAAAACTATACCATATTATCCTGTTATCCATAAACTGAAAAAGACAGTATCGCTGACCAAGAGTCGTTGGGCGGGGGGCGGGAGTCGCACAATAAAGTTCTGTACGGAGATACTCCGCCTCGATTTTTCATCACACTTAAAGGCGTTTTGGTTTATACTCGTCTGTGTGACTTTACCTCCTTTTCTTTCGATATTAACCTCTTCAATGTTTGAACGTATCAGACCTGTCTTCGATCAAGAGTCTTTCTACGTATCCTTTAAAAACCTACATGGCGTATTTCCTAATCGTTTTCCGTGCTCAGTTCAACTTGTGACATCAAACTTATATCCTTTTACGTAACTCCATTCTGGAAAAGGTATCCCTTTTTGATCTGTCGGATCACCCCTTACTTTAAAGTCATACATTGTAGGACTACAGAAGAAAAGAACTTACAACCTTTTTCAAATTCAAAAAAAGACATCTTTATAACCAATCTTATACCACAGTTTTGTAGATGGGTTTGATATATTCGATGTTAGCACACTGAAGCATATATACTGAAGCATATATGCCTCTGATAATAGACAAGGGTAACTGGCAACTTATTAGCCATAGGGCTAGAAATTGGTAGGTTTATAATTCAAGCAAAATGCACACACACGTACAAACAGTAAAGATAGAGTAAATAACCAAATGGTCGATCATAGATTGTAATAAACTCATCTAACCCTTTGCAGCTAGTCATTCGAGTGGCAGAAACCCAACCCACCATACTGGAGAGCATAGGGTGAAGACAAACAAAGGAAATTACCATTCAATTGATGTCAGCCGTTTATTTTTCTTGTCCCAGTACATCCAGTGCGTTCCCTCTCCAGTATGGTGGTTTTACGCCACGTGAATGACCAGCTGCAAAGGGCCTATTAACTTGCAACTGAAGAATTTATTTCGTGCGAAGAGTTGAGTTGAGTTTGTTCACTCTTCTTTACCATGAGTGGTCGCCTCTGCCATCCTTGATTTGATAGCAGAGGAAGATTGGCAAGAGTAGCGAATGTAATCAACTGGTGCGGTAAAACTCAAGCGATTTCCAGTGCTCAGAAAACGCTAGCTTGGAGGAAGACTAGTCCAAGTTTAACTGTAGAAAAGTTATGACAACACTCTGAGTAATAAGATCTACAAATACAAGTTTCAACTATTCCCTGAATTGCGCAGTAGACAGCGATCCTTCTCAAGCCGATTCTTCCATTTTGATCAACTTATTCACGCCGTCAATCACAAATTGCACCAGCTGTACCTCTGAGTAACCAAGCCGGTATTTGTTAGAGATGTCATAGATGGCGCCAGAAGAGTCTGAATGCTCTCCATACAGACCACGGACTTGCAAGTGGTTTTCTTTAGCCCATTCTTTTAGACCATCCTCTCCCATCTTGGCCACAAGTTTCTGCAGCTGGATCAGCACTCCTCCCCGCAAACCTGTTCCGAGGTTAGTGGGACAGCAGGTGATCATGCCAAGATGGTCGGTCTTCTGAAAAGTACGGCCATCTAACTCTTGAAGGAGCTTCTCGATTGTGTTCACCGCTTTCACCAGCGTTGCAAACACCGACCTAGCATCGCCACCTTGCTGAATTGAAATCACACGGATGTGGTCACCTTCGTTGAGCCACACGGCGAAGGTTTTGCTATCGTTAAGGTAGATCCCTCGTCCATGTGGCCACCAACGATGATACCCACTGTCAGCTTGCATCTTGTCGTTGCCCTTAAATAACAAATGCTCTCTCACCAGTTGCTGACGTTCATCTTCAGTGATCTTCACCAATGAATAGTAGTGACCTGCCAAATCTCCCTCCAATTTGTCAAAAACTTTCAGCATTAAGGCTTCTATCGCCAGCTTTTCATCTTTGGTATTCTGCCCGGGAGCAAGGTTGAAGCCAGAAATGTTCCTGGCTACCCTGATTCGTGTAGAGATGATCTTGGTTGGGTCGCTGATGTTGCCTTTGAGATTTTCTACATTCATATCAGTGATATGCTTATCTCCCGGCTTGAAACCACGGTGATACTCTTCAATGACAGGATCAAAAAACTCCGCAAAGACAGCATAGGACTCTGTGTCTCCGGCGTGGCAACCCATCAGGGACTTTTCTTTGTTTCGGACTCCAGTATTAACTGCTCGGGCAATGGTGAATCCTTTGGGCGTCTTCTTTTCCTTCAGCCTCTCAAAGACTTCCCTTGTGAGATATTTGGACATAATGGACTTGGCTCCAGTTAAATCAGGATATCTGTTTTGTTTGAGCTCTGGGTCAAGCTGAACATCATTCTGTTCTGACAAGTTTATGTCATCTCCTAACTTCATAGAGTTGTCTTGGACTATTTTAGGCTGACCAGTCTCCTGAAAGCAATACATATTACTTATGATCTATTGCAACCCTAAAAGTAACCATCCTTCTCACAGATCATTCAACTTACACAAAATTACTCCTCTTTCAAGCACGCAGGCAGTAGGGAAGTCGCGAGAACAAGGTCGAGAGAAAAAACGACGCGCGTGATCTGAGATAGCCTGCTTCGCAACGCCGAGATCCTTGTTCTGAGCCTCCTGGGCGCTCCAGAGAGCTTGCTCGCAGGCTAGGCCAACCATGGCGCTTACTCAAATTCTGGTACACAGGCACTAGCTGGGGGCTAAGAACAAGGATGTCGGCGCTGTTTTGCAGACAGACTTAGCCTACAGAGGTTTAGTTTCTTCTGTGGCGAAGTTAGCCTCTTCGCTAACTCCAGGCCACGCGAGTTTTTTGTATAAGTTTTAACATCTGGAGCAGGCTAACGCAAAATTTATAGCATTGGTAATAAGGCTGTCAAATTCACCGTAATTGAAGCTTTTTCGTGTTTTTCATGTGCAAAAGCAAACCCAGACGTGACTGACCCTTGCGGTCATGCGCAGCAGAGCTCTGCCGGGTCGCGAATGAAATTTGCCTTGTAAAAAATTTGACCAAAATTTAGCGACAGGCCGAGACACTCGAAACCTGCCTTGGCGATACTTTCCAAAGTAAGAAGAATAGGAGTTTGAATAAACCTGTCGTTCAAGACCCCAAATACACTGACAGTGCCATTAAAGTCGACTAGATATGGTGGCCGCTAGTTTTCCATGATTATCATACATATTGTCAATTGATCGTTCGTAAAACAGACAATTGTCTTCTGACATATGTCGAAAGATGACTCAAAGCACGACTTACTGCTTCACATCCAAAATAACTAAGAAAATAGATACTTAACAACACAACCAATGACCAAAAAATCAAGGCATAAAGTCAATGTGTGCTAGGTGTACCCATGGCAAGCTGTCACACTGGCTGATTTCACCGGCACGCATAACAGTATTTAAAACTAGACGGCCGCATCTGTCAGGATCGGTGAAGTCTGCTCTTAAGTTCGGTGCAACTTTCTTGTCTAATACACCTGAACTACAGAAACAGAATTCTGTACTGGGCGGACGCCCATGAAACCCTGGCCTAGTGTCCACTTAAACTTACTGTCTTCTTAACATAACGTGAAGAAGATGCGGAGGGTCATGTCCGCCGATAGCGTTTCCGTTTATAGTTATGGGTTCCACTAGAGTTGCTACAAGTCGACCTAACAAGTTTTACCGCAAAAAAGCTGAAAAGCGAGCCTGTTATGCGGCAAAGCGGCTGAGCGAGCGACAAAGTCGAGAGAGGTCGATTTCTTCGTCCGCGAGCAATATAAAAAAAGGCGAAGGACTTTTTCTAAAGGGCTACTAATATAAGGGGTCCTCTTCTTACAGTCTAACGTGTATTATCAATATACGGAAATGCCTTACTTCATTGGAAGTCATTTTTGGAGGTTCGTGAGTTCGAGGAGATTCTTCAACTTGAATTCTATTCCTCTTTCGCTGAAAGATTCCCGTGCAGCTGCCGCAGCAACCTATAGAGTTTCGATTTGTATCCATATACAACTCTTTGTTATATGCATTAGTCATGTGTTGCTGTGTTGTCACGCAAACATGTCTGTTTGTAGATTGTTGACTTAAATTTGACGAAGCAAATTTAGTTTGTTCGGAGTGTTTTACTATGTAGTCCAAGTGGATAGTATCGAGAGATGATTTCCTTAAATAAGCTACAGCTCAAGCAAAGTTCTAAACAACAAGTTTCTTTAATAATATTGTAAACTGACGTGAACTATGTTGATTAAATCAGGGTCAAACAAGCCTCCAATAGCAACGAAAAGGCTAACAGCTGTTAAAGAGGTAGTACTTATTCATCAGAAATAAATTGACAAGAGGTCTCCTCTGATGATGTGTAGAGGTACTTAGAATAAAAGAGCAAGTTAGTTTGGCACTTTACTACCAATCGTCCTTGAATTCTACAAACAGACTAAAATAGACGGTATCAGAAATCAAGCGTCAGCTCATTTACCAACTTCTCGCTTACCCACTGACTCGAGACCTTGTTTACAAACACTATAATTTAGATGGCTTGCATATTATAACCAAAAACTGATTACCATTCAGCGTGTGGGTGCGTGGTATGCTGCTTGAATTTTTCCCGGACGGCTGTATGCTTTCAATTTCAAATATCACTCCCTTAATCAGATCTACTTCTCCATTTGAATTTTCTTTTTCTTTTTTTTCTTTTTCTTTTCCACTCTCTCTCTCTTTTTTGTTTCAATCTTCTTGTTGGAATGTAACCACTTTGGTGCTCATCATAAACAGTTTAGCCATTTTGTGGTTGCTCTTAGTACTGGGCCGGAGTCGTGTCGCATCGCACTATGGGATTTTTTGACCTAGTTTCCTGGACAACCACGTCATCGTTTTAAAAAAGAGTAGGAAACTGGACCAAGTTAACTTTGGCAAAGACTTTTAGGATTTTTACTGGGGACCAGGAAAACAAATTGGCCGTTAGCTGAATGGCGCCAGTAACGGTCCCAGAAGTCTTTGTAAAAGCTAATTCGTCCCTCTTTCCATCTCCTTTTTTAAGTGGCGACATGCAGCCTTAGTTATCACCAACTGCGCACGCTCAGGTGCACTTTCCCTCGTAAAGAGATGGTCAATAACAGTGCAAAAGTACGCATGAATCAATATTAACTTAGGTGTTCCAGTTCATCGAGTAAAGGGCTGGAAAAATGACGTCACAAGATTGACAGAAAAATGCATGCATACGATGTTTCAAAATGCTCAGGGTCTCAGCTAATAACATGAAAACAGTGATAAAATAGTGGGAAAATTCGGAAAGTTTAGCCTCTCACGCAGGCGCTTTTAGGGGAGTCGTAATTCCTCCCTCCACACAATTTCGAGGGAAGGAAGGAAATAAGACTCCCCTAAGACGACTGCGTGAGAAGCTAGGAGAGTAGGTGTAGAAAAAAATTTCAAGCGGATAACGGCGCTTGATAGAAACCCTGAACACCTGAAATATTCCAGGAATCTTGATTGTGTAATGACCAATCACAGTTCTGATTAATAGTGGACTTTTATTTACTATAATAAATTAACGCTTAGCACTGACATCATGGTGTAAAATAGTTCTTATGACTTAGATCTGAATATTACTAGCAATCTACGAAAACAAATTCCGCATCGTAAATGCTGGAATCTGATTGGTTCTAAACAGCCCATATTTATTGCTTAATTTGGCTGATACAACAACGGTACTTTCTGATTTGACCTGTCCGTTAAAAACGCTTGTAGGGCCTATTTACTGCTTAAAATGCCAGGCTCTGCAGCTAAGCCATCACGTGACCTACTTTTTATAAAATTATGGGCCATAACTTAAAAAATTTCAGAAATGGAAAAAGCATGTCGAAAGTATCAAAATAGCCAAATTTGACGCTTCCATCATTCAAGAATGAGATTTTATGACAGTCTGAATTTTTTAAAAAATGAGAAGATTTGTGTGGAAAAAGTTGTTGGAGAGCAAGGCCTTGCTCTCCTGCAACATTTTCCATACAAATCCAGTACAGTACTCTGTAATCCCAGGGGCCCAAACTTGGCCATTTTGGTATTTTCGATATGCTCTTTCCATCTCTGGCATTCTTTAAGTTATAGCCCATAATATAGATTTTTTAAGGAAAATTTGATCACGTGATCCCAGCTGCAAAGGGCCTCATGTTGCTCACATGTGTGATTTCACTAACTAGTCCATGCCAACCAAAACAAAGTCTGAGGAAGTTTCTTAGTTTCAGGTTCAAAAACGAAACTATAACTAATAATAATTCCTACCTGTTACAATAGTTAGCATAGGAACAACACGATTTACCTTAAGGAACAAGGTCAAGTCCAGCCTTGTTTCTATCTATATATAACTATAAAAGGGCCTATTTCCAATCGACTCAGCGCGTACCAATCAGTCTACTCCCTCGATTGCACTCCACTCAACCCTATTGCCAATAATTGGCTAATTTACTGACCCTTGAATGGAACTATTGTGCTGTAAATATGGTTCTCTCGCTTTTGTATGCGTGGATGAAATCTGTAGGTTCGCTTTTTCAGTATGAAATCTATTGAAATCTGTACTACCACGTGCTCTGCGCGGGGTAACGCCCTATAATTGACTAGAAGGGAATGCTCCGCCCAAAAGCCTTCAAACTAGACTGAGGTGTAAAAAAAAAATAACGAAAACCTTTTGTAATTGAAATAATGAAAGGGTTAAGAGTTTTTGCGGGCCTCGAGACAGAGTGCAATATCCCCCGTACAAGCGGTATTGTCTACGTGCTACAACTATTCTTCTTACTATTACTATATTGCACTCTAATATTCATCATCTCAATGAAGTCGGTGACTGGAACCAGATAGGCAATACACCAACCACTTATAAAATATAAATGTCAAGAATTACATGCAACAACAAAAAGAATATAAAATAAAGATTAACTACACAAATCTACAAGTTTTTATTAAGCTAATACTATCAAGCGGAATAAGCTAATAAGGGAAGAAAGAGAGTAAAAATTCTCGAAGACCAACTCTTCAGACTTCTTCAAATAGTAAAAGTGTTGGACAAATTATTCACTGTGATAAGAATTCAAACCACAGTATACCTTGCTGTCTAGACAGAAAGCAGTTGAGATGTTTCATTGATTTATTCAGTTTCTTAGTTGATGTAGTCGGTTCCCTCTCCCCTTGCATGTCTCCCTCGCGCACACCCTTCTCATTTTTTTGCTCCCAAATTTTTTTCATGCACCGTTTCGCAAGCTCTACAAGTCAAATAACTCTAATAATTCTCATCAAAGTGTATTAACTCTTTAAGCCCTAAGAGTGATCAGAATCAAATTTCTCCTTGTAATATCAATGCTTTGTAAAACAGAGTGGTGATGAGAATTACGGACATAATCACACAAGATCTAATTGATACATCAACAAGTTCTCCCGACTACTTCTATTGAAAACGTATAGGGATAACAAATGAGAATTTGAATTTTGATGATAGGGTTTAACGACACTACCCTCCCTACCACTTGTACTTCTTTCATCGATAAACGTGAAAGAAGATACAAGTGGCAGAGACGGAAAATGTCTGTTTTCTTCCAATGATATTTCGATATTCTTCTAGAGAAATCTCATTTTCTCAATTCTAAGTTAGATTCATTTGTCTTATTTTAGTCAATGCAGTTTAACTAGCAAAAAGTCTCGATCTAGATCTGGTTATTTTAACACATGACACAGTGTACTAAAATGTGTTTCCTGGAACTGGGTCAACGGCTGGCGTTTCTTGCAATGTCTTACTTGTCCAAGAAACCTGAAAGAAAAGCAATAAAACCAGCGTAAGTCTTTTTCAATTTAGCAATAGGTTTTCCTCTGACAAAATTTCGTTTGCTATGGCACTTTGTCTCGGTGGCGGCAACATGGACGTTCCATAAAAGAGTTGAGAAGATCACTCTTCGAAACTAAAAATGCCTTCACACCAGCTGAAGTGTCATCGGCTAACTTGTTAAAAAACAGTGAAAAGTACCTCTAAAATCTCCCTTACATCAGGAAGACACTGAATTTTGGTGGCAATATATGAGACAATATGAAAGAAGCACGCACGCCAAACTAATAAATAAATTAAACCGACTGTGACCTTGCTTCCAGCAGGTGAATTTTGTGATTGAATAATACCTTTCAGGCTGTGAGGTACTCCTGGAGCACATGTTTCTTAAAAGACTAGTTATATATGCGACACAAGTGATAATAATAGCCCGACAACGACACCAGGGTGAATGATCACTTATTCTGTGTTTGCCTTGATGTCTTGCTATGAACTGAATTCAGTATTATGACGTTGATTTATCGGTGACACTCTAGCACCCGATTACACCCATGATGTTCGAAACACGTGAACGAAGCTACATGCATACGGATAAATCACACGCAAAATGTTTTTCTAGCTGAACTGAACACATCTGATTCGTCTCTAGGGCTCAAAAAAGGATGTTAAAAGGGACTAATTGAAGAAACGTGCCTTTTAGAAACGCGTATAGAACTACAACTATAAATATCATAGGCAATAGAAAGTGCATATCTCTCACTCTATCGCCTAAAATCCATATCGCTCACCTCTATCGTACGCTTTGTTAGAAATTGACTTCGTCTAGCCAAACCAATATTTTCACTCTTTAGCCTTGACCCCTTTAATCTCAAGAATGCAAAGAATCTACCACAATTTTCCAAACGGCAACATTTTACTTTCAAACTAGGGCCAAATCAATTAGTTACGCGTGGTAATATTACTGAAGACTTTTCACAAGAATTTCAATTATTTCCCACACATAGCGTGCAGTTGTTTGGAGTGGTATAGTTAACAACAGGTTTTGCTAGACGTTTCAACAAAATGCTCATATCAAAAGACGAAATTATATCTTAAAAAACGAGGCTTCTTTTTACTAAAATGTTCTCTTTTGTTATGTGTAAAGAAACGCGCCAGAAATTGTATTATAAGTTATTCAAAGCTGCTTTTTGCACTATGCAAAATCATTATTTCATTTCAAAACTCTTGGATGAGACCCTTAGTGTGAATATTAAACAAGCTTAGAATTGCTAACTTGGAAAGCCTTTGTTTTTGTTCTGTAAATAATTCATTATTTCATGGACCAGACTAGCTTGTCTTGAAACATTAATCTGGTATAGTTGTCTTAATGATGATCCTAAAATTAGTGTTGCTAAATTTGCAGTTACTCTTTAGAGTTTTTTGGTCGTTGGAGATATTTATAGTAATGCTAATTATAACTATAAGCTGTAGTTGTAAACGAGGTCTGGAGTAAATAACAACGGGATATAACAAAGTTAAGGATACCTCCAGCGGAGTTCAGTGCATTGAAGAATGTTTTTATCACGGCAGCTGCTCGAAAGGAATTTTAAAACCTGACACCTCATCTCCAATGATGGAGTCGCCCAAATTCTACATAACTACAAAAACATCTCATATTGTAGTTTACAACGACGCCATACGAAAGCACTACCCAAGAGGTTTCGCTTAAAAAATGGTCACTCCCTTGAATTTGGTCCACAAATTCAAAAGTTACACACGGCGTTTTACATTTTAATAAATAGTACCATGTGAAAGTACTTCTGATTAAAAGGTTTCCTTTCAATAGTCAGACCATAAGATTTCATTCACAGACGCAAAAGGTAGAACTACAGACAAAATAAGTAGTATTGTGTGAATGTTGACTGCTGAAGAGATTTCATTTGGTTACACCAAACTGGACCCGATTTTATCCGTAGACTCAAAAGTTAGGTCTACATACTAAATAAATAGTACCATGTGAGAAGAAGGATCGATAGTGTCTTTATGAGACAATATTGCCTCCTCTACGACTTAAATTAGTTTAGTTTAGTTTCATGAATTCGCAGCAGATGTGCATTGGGGTCCTAGAGAACAAACAGGGTCGACCTGAAATTGGAGTCTGGAGTAAAATTTTTGAAAAACTTGAAAATGGCGAAAAGGAACATTTAAAACCTTAAGTTTCAGTTACTAAGAACACCAAAGATTAAATACTAAAAACGATGCATCGTTATTAAAGTTTATATATTTGTATGGATACAGATAAAAGTGGAAATAAGTGCTAGCTTGCCATTGAACTAAAGTGAATACGAAATAGTTTAAGGTGTTGGTAAAGATTAGTACGGTCGTACAGTTTATGGACTCCAGTTTGTATATCGCTATATCATCTAAGATTGATTACGAGTCTAAATTTCATTTTAATTCTTACAGTGGACTTTTCTGACCACGCGTATTCTCATGCACTGCTCTGAGACGGTTCATAAGTGCGTAGAACGCTATAAAGAATGGTGTTGTTTAAGTATTTTAAATTGTTGATCAATTTTCAAAAAAAACATCTTAAAGCACGACAGACAATTCTTGAAATGAAAGCCACTGAACAGATTTTCTTTACACAATGTACACATGGTAACTCGGACGCCGTCTGTGGGTTCAAATCATGAAGGCTACCTAGTGAACAGAAATCATGATTTTCTGCAATGCTAAAGCTTGGTAAATGATCACAAAACATTAACATATATGCTATGTACCATGCACTTTGCTAACTACGGAACTGTTCCCAATGATTTCATTTCAGTTCGATCAACTAATGACCACTAAGTTAAGAAAAAAATAATTTGTAGCCGAATCCCAATAGGGCACTTACTTTGCTTCATCTTGATACCGCGCTCAGGTAATTTTTGTACAACATAAACTGTCCAATGTTTTTTAGCACATTACCTTGACCATATGCTGAGGACAAACTTTTCCCGTTCGGCACCCTTTAGAGATAACACATTGCTTTCACGGCCTAACAAGTATCAAAAATCATACCGAAAGGGAACTTGAATCGCATAAGCTCCACTCAAAAAACATTGAGTTTCGGATAAAATATTTATAATCCGTCTGAGCTGTAATTCTAGCATTTTCCAAATGCTCTAGACAATTTCCATTGTCTTCAGTGTTGCGTGCCTTGCATAGACTTCCGCAGTCTCATGTGAAAAGCATCCGCTAACAAAATCGTCTTGAAAACCTTTTGTTGAAAGTTTGCCTTAACATTTCATCCTAGCTACGATAAAATCCTATACCAGTGTTTATAAAAAGGGCTGCCGTTGGGAGTGTCCTTACTGCGGTTGTGTGCTCACATTTCAACGTTTTACGGAGTAAATTACTTTACCTGTTCTTGTTCTGACATGAGGTAAGTGGAGAGAGAAAGCTTATGAGTAGATTCTGTCCTTTTATGCCCCCCAACCAGCACGATCTCATACGACACCCGTCGTGATTTCTTTTTCAGCTAAGAGCTAACTAGAGCAGCTAGAAGTTATGGGTTAACGTTTTTAACCGGTTTAAGTGTGATGTACCACAAAGTTGTTTTCCTTTCTTTTAGACCTCTGTTATCCGGCTACCGACCTTTGGGCTAATCCTTTTATCGTCAACTATAGTATGCTTGATATTTTCCGACAATTTTAAAGGATGCCTGTTGTAACCTGCAAAAGAGTAAACTTTTCTCTAGTCAACACAAAAATGAAATACAACTTTTTCGGTGTTCCTGATCGATAAAAAAAATCGCGCTTTTATGCTTTTATGGAGTTTATAAAGAAAACTGAAATTTCATTCCCAGTAAAAGTGCTCATTGTTCGTCTCAAACGTTACATTTTTTTAGCTTTGTTAGCAAAAGAAAACCTCCAAAGAAGAAAGAAAATATGATTTAGATAGTTACAAAGGTATGGAAAGGCAAAAAGGGGGGAGTACATTCTTTGTGCCCAATCCTACACTTACAAGTGTCATGACCAGCAAGGCTTTAGTCGATTCAAGATAAAGAAAACTGAGTACAAAGCAAATCTATAGTAAAGTCTGTTACGTTCTAATTTACCTTAAGGCGAATGATTTAATATTAAAGGCAGAATAGCAGACCATTTTAATTAGAAGTGACCCGAAAAATTCCCATTTCAGTCACAGAGCCTCCTTTTCTGTTGAGTATTTAAGACGAGTGTAAAATAAACAACGAAATAAAAGGATTCAGAGCAAACAGAGAGGCATTTCTGAAAAGCTTTATTGAAACGATCAGATTTCACTTAAACGGTAACACTTCAACGAGCGATTTATAATGAATCGTGATGAATTTCATATTTTTAGGAACTTATTGCCACGCCGCTTTTTGTAGAAGGTATAGTCTCTCAAAGAGGAAAAACTTCCCTAAACGAAAAGCTTCGCAAGCAAATAGCCATTCATATTTCTTACAATTGGGCCTTTTAAAAATGCATGGCAGTTTTTAAAGAATTATTTGAACTCCATGAGTGGATTGACATTTTTTAAGTAACCAAAACGTAATCCCTTTGTACAGGAAGGCGTGGTCTAAGCTCCAGATTTTCTGGAAATCTACATGCAAGTTAAAACAATATTTTGGACCAAACAAGAGATAATTCCTTTGTGAAGAATTCATTTTGAGTTACTTCCCATAATTGTGTTATACATCCTTTGAAAACACTGCACAGATGAATACGTTTCTCTTTTTAGGGCCGGAAAACATATCAAGACATAAACAGGATGATTAGAAATAGTATTTTCACATCAGAAGGTTGGGACAGTGAAAAGATGAAGAAAATCTTTCAATCCCATACTAAGTTCTTAATTTGTCGTTCTTAAAAAAAAAAAACATTAATTCCACTGGCTATCGCAAATTAGATCCTCGGATGTGGAAAGTTGGATTTAAACAGATCAAACGTTGCTTATTAGCTTGGTAGAGCCTGGATGAAGATTAACCTAATGCGTGACCACACCATATTTTCAGTGGAACTCTTTGTATTGCTGACCGGCCAGACCATTCCCGTCGCAATGAGAATTTCCCTTCTAAAAACGCTCCAGTCAGATCAGTCAAATCCTAAATAGTATGCACCAAGGAAATGGTTTTTCAGCAAAACCTCTTGGGAAAAGCCTTTTTCATTTTCAAACTGATTGGTCGGGTAATGGTCCGGAAAGCGCCCTTAGTTAGTCACGTTGTACGCAGAGAACCTAAAGGAGCTGTGTCACAAATTTTATCAAAATTCTAACAGTAGGAAAAACCATCAAATTGAGTAAAACATAAAAATATTCGCTCAAAATATTAAACGAAGGTTTTAATAACACACCAAATGCAAACGTAGGCACAGATGGACAAACTTGAAGATAATTATGATGGATTCAAACTGTGGATTTTTGAAAACGTGTTAGGATAACAGCTCAGTTTCAAACTTCATTTTTGTTGTTCGTAAAGTTTGATATAATGCTTGGAAAGGTTACCTATTGGACATGAAGCTATGATTTTGCCGTTTAAAAGTAATTTCTTTTTTAACGTTAAGTTCCATAGTGCATAACAAAAAGTGATTAGCAATAAATCCAAATGAACAAGATAGCCGTGATACAGTTCCTTCAAAGTCACTTCCCAAGTAAAAGCAGTATAAACTAAAAGTGCTCTTCCTTACCTTAGTCGGCGCTTTTTTTGCACACATTGCTAAAAAGGTCATAATTTTGCCACTTTTAGGGGCGTGAGGGTATCTGAAGTTTTACCAAAACAAGGCCACTTAATGTGCAACTCAATCATTTGGTGGGTTTCAATATTTCATGGGTCCATGCAAGGAAAACAGAATAATTAACTGATTCACTGCTATCCGGTCCGCGACGGGAAGCTAACACAAGAAAAAACAACCTGCGATTTCTAGGCTCCGGATTGTCTGAATTCAGCGACTCTGTCATGGTTGACCGACTGAACTAATGAATCCGCGCTGTTTGAATAAAAAAAAAAAGGAGATCAACGGCCCATGAAGTCTATGGTCAGAAGACACTGTCTAACACAAAACCTTGTGTTGCGCGTCGGTTATTTTTCCTTGGTACATGCAGGCTTGACATTCATGAACAGAATGCTAAAGAAAGCCGCTAGTTAGAAAATAAGGGTTGTTTAGAATCAAATTGGTTTGGCTCCCAAAAATATATAGAGAGACACCTGCCCCTAGAGTCCTGCAGCCATTCCGTTGGCCTTACTCAAATAATAAAAACCCCACAACGAAGAGTTCTGTTGTGGCTGTAATTTCTATTGTATGAGGCTGAGGTTATGGATAATCCAAAAAAGGCTAAGTCATTGATTCTCTTGCTTTCTGTTTGAAGTTTACTCTTTTGAAAATATATAAGTTAACACAAAATTTCTAGGAAAGATTAGCTACGAGGGAAACAGTTTCTCAGTTGTTCCAACAAACAGGCACGCCAAAATCACAATACGAAAAGGAAGAACATTTTTAAAAGATTTCATTAGCTTTATGTTTTTAGCATTATGCTTTCAAATGCCAGGACCCTTGGGCAACATGTTTTAAATTCGAAAATGTATTAACAACCCTGTACTATACTTGACAATATGTAAAATGTCGATGTCTAATATTTCACCTGCTTTTATAAGTTTAATTAAAAAGTAGGGTTTGGCAGGTAAATCATCACGTTTCCAGGTTTACGAAAATATAAACGAATCTCGGATTAGGACAAACATCGATTTCATTTTCTTGTTTTGTTTTTCTATTTTACTGTCATTATCATTCCTAAATCCTAAAAAAAGTTTCATCCTAAATTATTCCTTCAATTATTGATATTACAAAAAAGAACCCTGATAACCAAAACCAATTAAAATTAGAATTAAAAAAAATTGAGGAGGAGAGGAATTTCTGTTCCGATAATTTTTGTCAGCGAAAATAACTGTGTCCAAATTAGAGCGAACACTTAGAAATGGATATCCATTTTTCGGAAAACGGAAACTTTTACTTAAACAATTTACTGCTACAAGTTCTGATGAAATTGATAAGAATAATAATGATGATGATGACGATAATGATCAAAATAATACTCTTATTTATGAAAGGTATGTAACATTCACATTTTCAGTCTCGTGTGTTTTTTAAAACTGGGACAGACTGCACACGGGATTGCTGCCTAAAATGCGTGCAATTCGGCTGCATTAAATTCTATCCCTATAACGTAAAGAAAACATTGAAATATGCCACTTGCTCTTTTGCATATGATCTAACTAACATGGCATGAGTGAAGAGTCATATATGGCTTAAAAATTTCCATAGTAGATGTATTTATGGAGAAAAAACGACACATTTTATTTAATTTTTGCTATTTTCAAAATTTGCTGCATCTCGTGACTTGAAAGAGAAAAGTATGCCAGCCAGCAATGAAAAAAAAAAAAAAACAGCTGCAGGGAAAAAATAATTAAAAAATAGAAGTTCAGGCCTTGAATGATTTTTTCCATGAGCTGGGAGACTTCTGAAGAGATGCAATTGAGAAAGATTTTTTTTTTTCTAAACCATTTACTTTGGAGTTGTTTTATTAGATATTGAGCAGCCAACATGCTAGTAGCGTCTCCCTTTATAGTTTCTTTTTCGTGCCTCGTGGTCTCTTTGAAATGGAATTGTCAAAGAAGCCAAATGAAACATGTAAAAATAACTTCAACGTTTTGTTTTTTTTATTGATTAATGGTTCAAAATTTGTGGTTAATTTCTAAAACTCATGATACTTAGACATCAGGGCTGGTATCAGTTCTTTAGTAATTATACAATATAATCTGTAAATTACTCAAGCATCACATGCATCATTATCAGCTAAACGGGCTCGTTATATCAGCTATCAAAATCCTTTTGTCTTAGATACTAACAAAACTAACGCAACACTATTTCATTATTTATAGATATATCAAAAGTTAACTCGAACTATCAGTATTATCGATTGGATATCTATAACAGTGAACTACCACGTATCAAACTGAAATGCATAAAGTTTTTGCAATCCGCCCAGATAGCTACTTTAAATGCCAGAATCCACCACTTGACATTTTAGTTCAACTGAATTGGCTTTTTGGGGGACTGTGAAAATGAGCTCTGCTCTGCAAAATCTGATATTCCTGAAGTTTGGCTCGGTGCAAATCCGGATAAAGTGCTGAGACATTAGTGGCACAATGCAGAATTCGTTTTTACAATTTCTTTTTACCACACACACACAGAGACTCTTGCATACAAAACATAATTTGAATTCCTAGCTTTGTAAAATTTATCCATGATGTCTAGGTCATTTAACAATGACTGCGGTATTTTCCAGTTCTGCAGTTAATAGTTGGCTATGGACAGTATTTACGATAACATGAGACAAAACAAAATGACCCCGCCGCGCGGGAAAACAGAGGTTTTTGCACAGAAGAAAATTATATTACCAACCAGACGTTTGTAAAAATAAGAATATCCACTCACAGTCTGTTTTAAATAGGATTAGCTAAACATTCTGAACATATCGTGTGCTATACGACATGAGCTCAAGACAGATCACATGCAAGGCAGTGCAACGGCGACATTTAAATAGAAAACTGTCAATTTATCCAAAACGTTTCCTCGTAACTTCAGATATCGAGTTATATTGTATTTAAAAAGAACTGATATAGAAGAAAAACTTCCCTTGAAATATCGCCGTTTTATCTACAGAAAAAAACAAAAGCGATTCAGTGCCTCGTGGCACGTCCCTATCAAGACGCCATATTGGATTTGGGAACAGGAGGCCTTGCAAGCGAGGGAAAATGAAAAAGTACTTTGAAGTATTCACTGAAAAAGCCTCATGATAAGAGTTTTCTTAAGAAAAAAAACTCTTTCTTTTTTCATATAGAAAGAACTGGAATAGTGGACTTTCACACTAGCACAAAGAACAAATTAATTATACCGTGTTTGGAGCGGCGCCCTAACTCTCCTCTGTATTGTGTTTGAGGTGGCGTTACAGTTTCTTAAGGATTTCAACCTCGCGTTTAACATTGAAGCGTTTCATTTGAAAAAAATGAAATAAGAAAAATACAAGGTAATTAAATGTACGCCGAAATTGGCGTCGAAATTACGAGACATATTCGGTTGCGGATAGTTTCATCTCTTCGCTTGAACCCAGGATCAGCGCATGAGCCGAAGCTAAGCTACATGCAAAACTATGAATTGGCTGATTTTAGATTTGCTCTGCTGACATGCAAACCGGATTCATAGAACCTAATAGGTCTTACAACGAACTCGACTTCAATCTGGAAATAAGGGAACAGTGTTCAAAGGAGTAAAGACACTGTCAACTAATTGTTTCAAGAAGTAATGACGGCCTTGTCGCAAAGTCCAATAAAAGTTGGTTCTTCGGAGGAAATTGTCAGGCATAGCCGGGCAATAGCTAACCAAACCAGAGCCGTAACTCGAAAAAGAATAGAATTAATATCGTTGTAACTTAAAATCGTAAAATTGCCCTGTGTTAAGGCGTTTTCAACGGCAAACTGTAACATAGCCAGTATACTTAATTCTTACCCGAAATCTGGGATAGAAAGGCCATATTGAAACACCTCAGTCGGTGAGTTATCCTTTGGCAAGTGAGACTCGAGGAACAAGTAAAGAAGCCGCTTCTCTGCCTCATGTCATTTTTATCACTCTCTCGTTTCAAAGCACAAGAAAGTGTCGTGACCACAGATTAACGAATTTCCCGGCTTAAGAGCTTGCTCGCCACGAACAATCGCACGTTGACTGTTTAGCTATGGCCGACGAGGATGACTCGAAGGTTCCTGTAGAGATGCCTGCGAATAACAAGTGTCTTTTCCAGTGATGTGTTTTCAACCAAAGGATTCGAAGCGTGATGTGAACAAAATAAAACTAATCTTACGGAAAGCGAAAAGTTATGTTAAAGAGATCCCTCTTCAACCAATCACGAAACGTCATTATGTGTATTAATAACCGGGTGTCGTTTGAATTCTCTGTCACGAACACCCACAAAACAAGCGATCTTTTCCATTCGACAGGCATCAGAAACGCTAGTACCAAGTCGGAAGGACTTTTTTGTTTGTAAATCTGGGTGGATTGTAAATTCAGACTCCCAAAACGTGTCTTTTTGGTTTCGTGACTTTGCAATAGGGACATGCTATCACCACAGTTTAGACAGAAGGGGGCAGATATTTAAACACTTCTAGCCAATCACAGGATTGGAAAAGGTCACGACTAAAAACCACTGAAGGCAGTTCAAAGAGAGCGGTGCTCTTGAAATATTCATCCCGCCCGGGCGATACAGATAAATTCTTCTTGTCGCTATGCAAGTGCTGTGGATTCATCAAAGAATATATTTCATTTCTGTTAGTTAGCGAAAGGGAAGCAGCTCACTATTTCAACTATACCAGAAATTTAATTTAAGACTTTGGATTTGCTTGTGCACTGTGCTTACTGAAGACTCGACCACCTGAATAAATACAATTTTTTTAGTTCTGAATGGGCATATGGGCATGCAGCGTAACTCATTTGTCTTGAATTTTATATACATTAACTTCGCGTCGCTAGTTGAACGAGATCACTCAGACAGATTGTACTGCCCGTAGATACAACCGAATTTTTTAAATTCACTAACGAAATATGTCTTTCATAGATAATTCCTAGAAATTTTGTACATTATCCTGTTAGCTATATTTTTAATAGGACTCCAAGGCGATTGTTTGATTTTCCTGACGAGTTTTTGACAATGAATGACAACATCATCAATTCGGGGCTATTACATGTGCCCAACTCTCTTCTTGTATTCCATTGGTGGGATGAAATGTCTTCAAATAGATTTAAGCTAAAAAAATATTTTAGAAGGTTTTTTTTTTTCAAAACAGTATTTATCCTTAACATCTTTCTCGAAGGGACGGGAAAAATTCGATCTACATTTAAATGCTTTTTGAGTTAATATCATCACCCAATCACAAATGTAATTGGAATTAAAATAAATAGACCCCAACCTGCCTTTCCTTGTTCCAGTTCTGACAAACAATAGGCTGGTTGGATTCGATTTTCCTCGCCAATACATACAATATTTTTTTCTGGGTTGCCCGTAATCCGCAAAAAATAGTTCGCGTGTGTCCAGAGAAGCGTCACTAAAACTGCATGAAATTATCGTTTTTTTCGACAAGCTGATCAATCACAAGACCATTGTTTTATTTTCATGTTCGTGCAAAATCAGTGCGTGTCTTTTACCTCGTAAATGACAGGTTCCTTTGAGAAGTACTTACTCCTTAAGTGTCATATAGCGTGACAAACCACAAACATTGAAACACGCAATGAGGACCAATTGAGCCCGCGATCTATCAACTGAAAACCGCAAAGAATAAAAAATGGCGGACGAGTAGCACGAAATGCGATGCGAGCATCTAAACCTTATTTTTTGAGAATTTTTACCCTATTTTGGCTTTTTTGTTTCAGTAAAATGCGTTATGTATAAAAAAATATCGATTTAATATATCATATGTTAAAATGGTAGGTTTAATTTGCGTTTTGTTCGAGTATTTGTGTTCCGTGAGATGGTTTCGTGTTTCCATCTGCAGCTTTTCTTGGCGGCACGTACGCCCATCCGTACACCATTACTACTCGTGTTATCTTCCTAAATCCGGGTAGATCACACAGGAAAGAATCATGAAGTTGATCGACATCCTTCCGCCCTTACAGGTAAGTGTGCATGAAACAATCGCATGCAAGGTTTTACATCAGCTGTTTACTCCCTAGCTGATTTTGTTTTTCCCAAATTTAAAAGTTGCTTGATAAGTATAAATCTCATGCAAATCCAGCCAGGTCTCGCTGCTAGCCTCATGCATCAAGCTTATAATCTGCAGATTTTGAAATAGCTGCATAACCTTTTTGTTCAGACAAGATTTAGGAGGAAGAACTCATTTTAAAGGAACAAATTCTAATAACAACAAAACAACAACATTTATTTAAACACGATAAAATTTACAGCGGAGCTTATGTGGTCGTGTATTTAAAAGTTAAACACAGTTTACAAATGAATAAAAAGCTGAAAAACTAATTAAAATTTAGAAAAAGATCTAACCTATTTGAAAAAATATATCTATAAACTAAGCTATTCGCATGAAGTTCTGCGTTTAAGAGAGTTTTTAAATAAGCTTTTGCTTGAGATTGCACGCATATGATTGTCAAGAGAATTCCATAGAGATACGGCTTTGTAACAAGTGGACTTGCGAAGAACTTCAGTGTTTGGTTTTGTTACCAAAAAGGTCAATTTCCTTCGCAAGTTATAGTTGCACTCATATTTTGTAGACAGCTTCATAATAGGAATGGGTAAAAAGTTATAAAAACAATCGTGTGCTAACATAAGAAAGAATTAAGGGGAAGTGAAGGGGAATTGCTGGGCTTGTTAAAAAAGAAAATAATTTCAGCAGCTGTTCTCTTTAATGACAAGAGGTGAAACATTGATTGGTAGTGTTCCCAAGGCCATCACATCCTTCTTTAACCCAACAGAAAAATTAACTTGTCCCAGGCAATCAAATGGGTCTTTTTTCCACTCCTGAAAGTTTTGCTTACCAAAAAATTAAGCCATCTAAGGGAAAAAAACTTGAAGTTATTCATAATTTGGTTTATCCAGTGTGTAGTTTTTTAACTGCTGCATTCTGTGTATCCATTCTCTGGGGTATTTTGCAGAATGCTGAATGGCTGTTGAATGGGGAATGACTGTGAGTGAATCAAGGTTAGTTTCCCCAGTATAAAAGTGATTTTGTTAGAAATAGTTATTGTGTGTCCTGGTACTCATCTTGTGAAAAATCATTGGTCCCTGTCCATAACTAGTGTGTCCCAGTTAAAAAAAAAAACAAAACAAACAAACAAACAAACAAAAAAACCATGGAGTCCTAAATTGAAAATGCTTGGGCCTTAACAGTGTATGCAAACAGACAGTTAATCTGGAGAAAGGCATCAAAATTATTTATTACAGTTTGCTGAAATTAAAGTTATATAGTCCTTCTATATATTTAAAGAACAAAAAGGACTAAAATGAATATGCATCTTTAAACAACAGCCATAGAAATTGCACAAACAGGATATTCTTCCAAAAAATCTTCATGTATTATTGATTGATCATACTTTGCATCCTATGGGGCACATGTCATGAATTATTTTTCATCTTTTAGGATTTTTATGCAACAGGGATGCAGGATGCAGAGATAACATAATCATTGGTATAATGACTCCGATTCACTAAGTTTCTTGACTCTTATTACTAAACTTCATCATTTGAATCATTTGGCTTTTGGCAGCCTCTCAGCATTCTACAAAATTAATACTGCTGCCAAATACCTATTATTTCCATTTTAAAGCAGTTGGGTCATGAGAAAGCATACATGGAAATGGCTGTTATGCGTGGTAACAGCCATAATATCAAAGAAGACTGCTCTTGGAAGTCTGTTCTTATTTCGCATTGTAGCATGCAAGCAAATTCTTTATTTTGAATGGCGAGCAAAACAAGCCATGAGAGAATGTGTAAGCAAGCAGCTACAAGGGTCTCCTGTATTATACGCTCCTTGCTCTAGAGTGCTGCTTTTGTGTAGCTTTTCACAACATCCCTCAAATGGAGAGCTTGCTAACACGTTACTATCACGGAGTCAACACAAAACAGCCAATACAAAGGTTGACATGAAGGTAGTGATTTCGTCGATTCAACATCATTTCTAAGTACTGTGGGAGGTTGGCCGGAGAACTAGACCGATTTTATGAACTGCTCCTTCTTTACCCTTTTAAATGCTTGTTTTCTTCACAAACTTGCCCCTAAAGTAAGGTAAATTTTGTTAAGAGCAGATAGAAAGAATTTATGCTACCCCTGTTGATTCAGGATATGTTTTCTTTTCTTTTATTTGGAAGAGCCCTTTGACGTTTGCTCCACTGCAGATGGCTTTGGCTGACATCAGTTGCAGAGTTCCTTGAAAGACTGAGATTGTTGGCTTAGGTTTCAAGATACAGTACTCTCTTAACTGGTATATTGACAACAGTTTTTATAATTTTATTATAAGGTTTCTTTTGACCATTCACTCAGTAGTTTTGGAGAAACACATAATTGGAAATTTGTTGGAAAGAAAAATAATAATTTTCTCAATGTACGGCCTTACTTCATTGATCCCATTATTTTAATATTGTTGCTGTTTCTTCACTTCTGTATCATTATTCTATAGTTTTCATTTAAAAACAAAAACTATGTCAGACTGATGTTTTTAACCGCGCGTGTTTAAATAAAAATATCATTCATTCATTCAATCAACAGTTAGGAATAAAGTTCTTATGGAAGATCAATAAAATAAAATAAGTCACTAAGTGAGAGAGAATGTTGAATATCCCACATTCTTAGCAGGAAGTATTAGCATAGTTGGTTATTGTGCAGCCTTCTATGTTGCGGCTCCCGAATTCGATTCCCAGGTGTTACCTCAAATCCTTCTTTAAACTTCTTTCCTGGTGTCCGTGTAGCCCTAAGTAGCTTTAAATACCCGTAAAAAGGAGTACTGATGGAGAGAGGGGGGGGGGGGGGGGGAGCGGGTAAAATGAGCACACCATTGGCCTCAGGTTTGTTAGTCAGATGACTATTTCGAGCTACTGACATATATTAAAGGACTCTTTACCTTTTTTATACATTGTACTTAAAAAAAGGAAAAAAGTGAATTCAGGGTTTTTACACAGTCTTGAAAATTCCTTGAATTTTAGGAGAAGTCCTTGAAAAGTCCTTAAATTTCTGTGCAAGTCCTTGAAAAGTCCTTGAATTTTCTTCAACTTTGAATGTAGTGGCCTGGAAAGAGTTTTTTGATGCTCTTTGGTTGTCCAAGACAGAATATAAATCATAGCTCGGAGAATTTAAAGGTTATTTACATAAAGCGCTCCATGTTTTATGCAATAAATAACTATCAATTTAAGACCAGTGAACTGAAAAATGTAGAGAAGTTGGTGAAGCAAACAGTTCAAGCCCTAAAGTCTTATTGGAATAGACTGGGAATGTGCATTTTTGTGCAATCTGTGAAATTATATTCCTGGTAGGTGGTCCTTGAAAGTCTAATCTGGTCCTTGAAAAGTCCTTGAAAAATGGTTGCAATTTTTTGTATGGACCGTGGAATTAGAGAACAAACGATGTATTTTGCAATATAGTGGCCTCACTCTACATGCTCTTTCGATCAGTATTGTATATTGTCTATATTGTGTGTTTTGTTAATAGAATTCCAGAGTTTGAACATTTATATTAGATGCTACTTTGACCTTTCAAGTGGGTCCGTTATATATCTTTCCCATTCTAGACTGAAAGTTTGTCATGAAAAAAAAAATCTGAACTAGAAGATTAATTTAAGTCATTGAATGGATACAAAGCGTTCCCTAACGTTAAAAGATTTTAAGATAATATTGTTTACTACTAAGGAATTCTTCTCCCGACGTTGAAACAGAAGCGAAATAATTCAACATGCGTTTTGAAAGGTTGCTTTGAATTTTTGCTGAGGGTATCTTAGCTCTTTCTTTGTTTCTTAGTTCCATTGCCCTGCAAAATATCTTAAGTATAAAAACTGATAAAGAATAAAAAAAAAGTATTTTGACATATTGAAAATCCCTTCTGTGCGAGAGTGAATTTGTAAGCCTTGCTTATTGTAATTTATTTATGGAATATTTATTTGCGTCTTTTAGAACTCCGTAGGGGTAATTCCTTGAACACTGCTTGTAGCGCTGTCTTTTTTTATTTCAGTATTAACCGTCTAGTCCCACTGTTAACGAAGGAGTCTCTTTTCTATCTGTGAGTGTGCGTTTAAAGTATTGCGGCGTCACCATTCAAATAAATCCTCTCTGACAGTGCTTTGACACAGTACTGATTATTCTTCCGCATTTTTTTTTAGCAAAATGAAATTTTGACTTTGGCCACTTCTGGCAGAAAGAGTTTAGCCGAGGTTTTGCTGTCGTGCGGTTTTCATGTGAACTTTTTCCTCCAGTTTAGGTGGTTTATAAGGTTTTTGACGTATATGCGCAGTACGCTAAAACGAGCAAATCTGATGAAAAATAGAATACGTATACTGAGGACAACTTATGCTAGTTAGTAGTCTACCAAAAATGGAGAAAATTTTGGTAATTATATCGTAACTCTATAAGCCATAAAGCATATGTATTTAAGCGTTTTTACTTTATAAACGTAGTCTCAACATTTCAAGTTTAGGATCTGCACGTAATGTTTAAAGCCTCTGGTTCCTCAGTAGAGCAAAGACTTGTGGTCAGACTTCTCTTCGCGACTTCAACGATTCAGTTTAAGCGTACCTTGCCAATGCAGCCGCCTCTCGGCGCGGGAGATACTTCCAGTAGCGAAAGCGTCGAAAGGCGGCTTTATTCTCAGGCTACTTTAAACGTTCTCGGTCTTACAACATCCAGAATCGTGACAGATGTTCATCGTCTCTCCTTTCCGTGTTTAAATGAAATAATCACTCGTTTTTAACCCTGTTTTATCCTCACTCACCTTTCCTCCGCTGTTTTTCTTAGTTTTCACCTTAGTTTTTACCTTAGCATGATTGTCAAGCTCATCTCTTGGTAGGACTTAGCTGAGCTGTAGGCTTGAAAAGTTTCTTTCTGTTGATCGAGTTAAAAACCTCAAGATTGAAGATTTATCAAATGATCGGTTTTAAGGCGTGGACGAATTAATATCTTTCACTTATGCCTAAGTGCTGTACTTTTCTGGGCGTGCTCCAACAGTTTTCACGTGATTAAGGACTGCACAACTTCCTCCTCAAACGTGGATGACTGGTAGAAACCCTCTCTTATCGACGAGTGAAGGCTATGATTCGAATGAACGATGTTGAGCTGTTTCCATTTTTGAGCTGTTTTGTTTCAGTTTATTATGAAATAAACTTTCACTTTGAAAGTTTGGTTTTAAGCACTCGAAATGTTTTTGTGGGCAAAATGATAGTCATATCTATTCTTCACATTTGTCAAACTGCCAATTCAAGAGACATTGCGATTTAATCAAATCGTAACACGAAAGAATAAAAACTGAACTCCGCTCTTTCACCATCATTTTCCAAGCCAAAGAAATTGCCTATTTAGTTTGAAAGCATTAATCGTAGAGTAAACGCATGTTGGAAAGAGACCGTCATGGCAACTACCACTATAGTAATTTTTCTATTTCTTTTAGTTCAGGATGTTGCTTCCTGAATTGTGACGAAACAAACTTCCTCCTCGAATAATCAAGATTTAGTTATTTTTCTTTGTAGTAGTAAGGCGAATTCTAAGTAATTTATGGCTTTTATTTTTTGGCTACTCTCTCGCCAAGAACAAGTTTGCACGGCATGATTTATGTCCTCTCGAACCTAAAGGAAAAACAGAGGATATTAATGGCGAACAGTAAAACGTCCGGCTTTGGGTTACACGAAAACTCGAAATACTGATTATAATTAAGGAATGTTTTTCAAGCCCGCCTTAATTTTCTTAATAGGAAGAGAAACTTAAATAAATATTCGGTTTTCTGAAGTTTTAAGATAAAAAGGAAGATTTTATTTAAAGCCATTTTGGTTTCGGAGCAAAGAACGAGGAACGAGCGTAAAAGACCGCGCGAAAAATGACGCGAGTAAAAGAGAAGGGAGTGGTGGGGAAGAAAGGTAAGGGCCTTCCTCGTCCTTTCTCTTCCTTCCCCTTCCTCTCCCCCGTCGTTTATTTTTTGGCTCTCGTTCCATTTCACGGGCGGCCAAAAATGAAAACCTCGTGTTCCTCGATCTTTCAACGGAAATGCTTGCGACGCAGGCTGCAATTGGTACAACTTGCCACACACCTCAGGCTTGGGTAGCGGGCTTAATTTATATCGACATAACTGAGATTATTGGATTGAAACAGACGACTTTCACCTTTAGCCGGTTCACCCTCCTTCTCACCCACGTTCTTGGCCAGTCTGCTGAGTATGTCATTTTTATACTCTGAGGAGCTGATTTTTTTCCCATGGTTTACAAGATACCATCAGAAAATGTCATGCCGGCGCGGGCTCACCCCGGTTGCTGCACAGGAGCGAGAATTTTGTTCCGGTGCGAAATCATGTAAACGGGGAACGGCCTCCCCATGGACTGGAACGAATACCGCATGCCGTAGTTTTCGTCAATTCAGTAGGGACTTTTCGCATTATGTGGTTTTACGTCGTAGCGTGCAGAGAAATGTACTAAAAAGTGTAATGCGCGTGCAGAGCTGTTTTTTTCCTCAAAAAACCAATTGGTTTCAATCCCCTTCCCCACACTGCACACCACCTGATGCCCATACAATGCATTCCCCCGTTTCTTTGTATCTACTGCTGAGTTCGTGGATTATATGCTCATGAGGGAGCTTAAAGCAAAGACGTTTCTGGAGGACGCAGGTCAACCGGAAGTGAGACCTTTTCGTAAATATTGCTGCCCAGTAATGCAAAACGGCCACTTCCGGTTGACGCGCGTCGCTCGAAAACGTCCTTGCTTAAGTTCCCTAGTTATTGGGGACACTGGGACGAAACGTGAGCGGGAGCGTGAAAACAGCGCACTATGACGCCAGGAACAGACTACAAAATAGTATGTCAGGATGCAATCCAATACGGAAAGTTCATCGTTCTATGCAAGAGTGAACTTCTTCAATCAGTAGTTCAAGAGGGGTTATCAAAAAATGCACAGTGTAAAGTTCATGTAACGAACAAACGAAATAAATAAATAACTGAAAAAAAAAAGACTCGTTTAAAAAATTAAATAAATAAAAGTGAACTATATTTTGTAGTAAATAACAATTATTCACCGAAGTGGAGGTGGCTAGTCCTGGATATTTACCGAACTGCGAAGCAGTGAGGTAAATATCCACGACTAGCCACCGACACTGAGGTGAATAATTGTTTTAGTATATACTAAAACAGTGAGATAATTGAGCACAAAAACGACGATTTTTAACTCAAATACTGTTGCCAACGATTACAATTTTGGCGCCTAATGACCGGGCGGCCGCGGCCGTCGCTTTTTCTTGCCGGCAACTAAAACTTTTGAAGGCATTTGTTTAGCTCTTGCGGGGAAATTTCTTCAAACGGAGTTGTGAATTCTTTTTGTATTTAAAATCATTCTATAAAAAAAAGATTATTAAATTTAGTCTTAAGCTTATTTATGAACAACTCAACTAAATAAAGTAAGCAAGACTTAAGCTTAATTTGCATTTGTAAACAAAAAACTTTTTCACCGGTTTTATCGATAAATTCGTGTCAAAAAGACAAAGCTTTACCTGTTAAAACTTCCAATCCGAACTTCGTCACCTTCTTCGTGTATTTCGGAAACAGCTTGCTTGATTAGTTGTGAAATTTCTTTGTTTGTTTACGGCAGCAAACCGGAAAGGCATTTTGCTTGCAACTTACACAAGTTTGGAGTCGCTCGCTCCGAGGAACTGGAGGTGAATCAGTGAATAGTGCAGGATATTCACTGATTGAGTAGCCAATCAGAGCGCGCGAAAAACACTATCCACTGTTGTAGTATATACTAAATATATTTATTCATCAGATCTTTTTTTCGGTCCTCTGAGCCTATCACTACGGAGTTGAAATTAAAGTAAATTTATCGAAGGGCGCCTACTGTTGAGTAGGGAATTTGTTCACTGCTCAGGCATGTCAAAACTCCACAGTTCACAGTTCCACGATCAGGACACCCTGTCGATGACATCAGAAAACTTATTGGGGGGCAGAAGAAGTACAAAAAAATGTTCGCGCAACACGGGGAAAGTTAAATGCACACCAAGTAGCCCTAAAAATTATTCATGCACTGGCCAAAAAAAAAATCATACAAGGGTCTTTTTAACGCAAAAAAAAAAAAAAAAAAAAAAAAAAAACACACACACACACACAAAAAAAACATTCATGTCCCTCCCCTCATAACTGTTCGAATGGTCCGTTCATACTTCGGCCGTGTTCAGTCTCCCTGCCCCTGTGTCCATGAGGCCTGCGAGCACAAACCTGCGAGCCGACATATTTCATGGTCCCGATCCCCTGGAGCTACAACAGGCAGGTGGGGGTGGGGTGGAGGGTAGACCACCCGGGCCTGATCTCTCACCGGTAACCGTCTTACTGGATACTGGCGACATATATTCCAAAAAAAATCCAGTCAAATATGCCAAAAACTGAAGCAACAAATACAGGTCTTAGTTCTTAGAGGTCGCGATCGTTCCCCTCGTGAGCCGATTATTGCCCCCCTCTCTCCCCTCCCACCACGTGAAGTTTTCTTATTTTCTCTCCCCAGTTTCCCATATTTCCACTCACATTTATCATATCAAAATGGCGGATTGCGGCGGGTTTGGGAGCATCGATTTTCTTGTTAAAGCAACTGGATTATCCGATCCCGGACTCCGATTAGTCATTGGACTCTTTTCAGGTACGTTATTGCTGTGCTATAATTTAGTTATTTTTTTTATTAAAGTTAAGGGTTAAAAATAGAGTCACTTTTCTTCCCTTAAAAAGTGGTACGATCAACTGGTCACCTTGGACGACCTTCATTATGAAAGATCAGGCTGACCGAATTAATTTCTCAGTCTAAAAAATAATTGAGCCGAATGTTCTTTATATTAAAAAAAGGAAAAGTACTGCTTGCTTGCTTTCATACTTTGAGTTTTATCCTTGTTGTACAATTCTTTGAATTAAACTTTTTCATGACAAGGCGGGTAAATTGTGCATGTATATGTTAACTGCTGTTCTGGGTTGTATTTGTCGATCGTGCCGGCATTTATTCTGCTCACCTGCATCTGTATAACCACGAAAGCAAACAGATTTATTTTTTGGCCGTTTTGACACAAACGTATCTCTGTATCATAAGTATCATACGAAAAATGTGATCATAACGTGATGTATAGAAGGTGTCATAATTTTTGTCAGATCAGTTTTGCTTTAGAAGCTATTAAAGCCAGTATTATTGGTTTGTTTGATATGATCATTCAGCTCAGCTTTAATACTCTAGTTCTCTATCTCCAGTCATTTATAGCGTGGTTTAATTTGAACAAGGCAATGTGGTTTTACCTTTTGACCCTTTAAGCTCCAAAATTAAGAGTGATCAGCATCAAATTTCTCCTCGTAATATAAATGCTTTGTTAAACAGAGTGGTCATGAGAATTACGGACATGATCACACAAGATGAATGTACTTGATATTTTATCAACTTCTCCCACTACTTCACTACTACTCTATCACAATTTCTCTTTTTGTACTAATTTTTTTACAGCGTATCCACTGGCATTTTTTTATCATGCATTCTTCTACAGGAAAAACCCAGTTCTTCAGGTAACTATAATCATGAATGAATGAATGAATGAAAGAAGAGAGTGAATGAAGAGTCGTGGATGAGAGGACAACATACGTACCCTCTTACAATAATTTTAACATGTGAACTGTAGGCTCGGACGTCAGCATACAAAGGCGCCACTGGCAGCTGCTCTCAGTCCATTTATGAGCTTACTGTACCCACCCAACCCATGATGTGAATGATGTGATGTGTCATGATCAAGGTTCATTCACATGTATTGCCAATGAATACAGTTGAACCTGTTGTTAAAGCAAGAGTAACCAACATCAGTTTTCTCCTAAAATATCTATAGATATTCAAGAGAAAATTCATGACAATTAATTGATTGGAGAAGGGGGAAATGTTTGTTGTTTTTTTTTCTCAACTACTGGTATTCTTCAAGGAAATATATGGAGATCAATCTTGAGAAAATACCAATTTGATCATACTTGGTTATGTTACTGGTCAAAATTAAATTCAGGTTCAAACTTTTTAACCAAGGTTGATTCTCAGTTTCCATGGCCTTCTAGCCCTAATTCATGTATAATTAGGGCTAGGAGACAAAAGAAATTGAAAATCAGCCCAGATTAAAACATTTTAACCTGAATTTAATTTTGACCTGAAACAGCAACAAGGCTTGGGGGAATAAAACAAAAAAAATGTCCGATGACAGATTTTTCCTTGTTTTCAGCAAATATAGGTATATTTTTAGGTATATTTCGGTATATATAGTTTTATATCTGCAAGTTTGAAGTCAATCATGACCATACAACTCTCTGCACAAAATGCTGGTCAAATTTCACCTTAAAAAAGAAAATGCTATGCTAACACATTCGTGAAAGTTAACGCCAAACAAATAGAGGAAGAGTGCCGATGGACTTTTCCTATCTGAAAGGGTATTCTTACCTAAAGTGTTATTGCAAGAAACTGAGTAATTAGAACCCACTGAGAATACAGTTAGCACCACAAGAAGAACAACTTTATGCTTAATGCAGGACGAGGATAAAGACTGAGATTATTATTAATACCAAGCTATTTCTGCTTTCAGCATGTGTATTTTACCCTTTGTGGGTTGGGTGTAGCTGCTTTCTGTTATGGTAAGTGTGTAAAGTGTAGCGAAAATGTATCACTTGTAAGGTATAAGTTATTCTCTCATACAAAATGAACTTAATGAATTGAAGTTAAATTGTTTCAACTTAGTTTAATTCTCAATTTTCTATGTCTTCTAACCCTAAAATAAATAATAAATTCATTTGCCTTCTGATAAGTTGTGAAAAATGTTTGTTAAATGTGTGGAATTTCCTTGAGTTCACATTAAGTAGAAAAAAGTTAATATCATGCAGAAAATTATGCAATTTCTCCACATTTATTTTCCTTACAGCACTATTCACATCAACCGTCAATGAATTTCTCTACAAATTGTATGACCACAAAACACTGAATTTTCTTTTCATATTATGCTAAGTGCAGTATTGATATGCTGTCATATTCACAATGTTTTTTTTTCAAGGCTGGTGTTTTGCACACTCCTTAATAGCCATCGTCATTTCGTACTTACTTTTGCAAATTGTTGGACCATCAATGGTTACAGTTGGGCTCACATTTTTATTTAACATGGTAAGTGTTGTCCATGGTCATTTTAAGGGTCACAGGCTTCCCAAGGGCACACATTTAAATTTCAGGGCCGGGTTGTTTAAAGGACAGTTACGGTAGGGCTAATACAGGGCTGGTATTAAGCATGTTAATTGATATGTTCTGTTACTGTTACCGGTTTAGAGCAAACAGGGCTTTAAACGTCTTGGCACAGAACATTGCTGTGAACTGTAAACACTTATCGTATTAGAGGATCTGATTTGTGGGTTGCGCGTACTTGGTGTGTTTACTCTTAGGGGTGTAAACAAACCAACTATGGATCATGTGAACTATTTTACAATTGCTAAAAACTATGCTAAAAAGAAAGCTCTGCTTGCAGGCTAGTATTCACAGGGTTTGCAAATTTTATTGATGAGTGGAGTCACTGTGGCTTCTGCTTCACAAATTTTGGAGTCATTTTGGAATATTTGGAGTCAAGTATCACAATGAAAAAAGCCATTTTCAGACTTTCCAGCAAGTGGTCCTGGCATGTATACACTATCATGAGGGATACACGAAGTAGCTGTGGCGGTCCGCTGACCTGGAAAGCTCTAATCAATGATGGTGGTCATTGAGTAAACTTATGCACCTATCAATGTAAACCCCGTGGGGGGGGGGGGGGGAGTGTGGGCAAGGGGTGGGGATTTGACAAATTATAAAATTTTTTGATCAAATTCCCCAGGATGGGAAACCAAAGGTCAATCAAAAGTGTCAAAAAAGCCCCCACCCCGGGGGAAAAATCTAAACAAACAATACTATAATACTATATAAAACTAGGGTATCTAAAAGATAGTAACGCTGCGGCACATTCTGTTGATACTGGCATTAGTTAGGCAGTGAGACTTAATAGAATCGAAAATGACATTGAATGTCCTATTTACATGTTGGAAAGTACTAGAATATTTACTATCAGTCTATAGAAAGAACTCGTGGAAACGTTGTTTAGAAAATGATCAAGTGGTTATAACTCTGGTTTTCCCACAGTAAATTGTAGGAAATAATAGAAATTCAGATTGTTTATCCATATATTTAATATACGGTGCACGATATTTTCTCTGGAAACACAATACTTTTCTTGCTGTTTGTTGCACTTTATTAAGTAACAGTTATTTAGCTATATATTTATAGAAAACAACAACACAAAAAACGGAAAAAAAAAGAAAGAAGGAATAAAGAATTCGGTAGGATCGAACACTGCACCTTCGGCTCGACGCGACTACACCTAACCACTACACCACAGAGGCTGATTACATAATTTTGTAGGAAAAGTCTTGATTTTATTATTTTATTCCTTTTCCATGAAACTTCCGCCAGCAAGATGATCGCCAGCCGCATTAACCGAGCTATTAACAGTGAAAAAACAATGTAAATGCATATTCCATGGCAATGAATGAATGAAAGAACATAATTATGCTTTTCAAAACGCCAATACACGTCCTCGTCTGCAAAGTAGGACACAAAACATATGTTTTGTGATCTCGATTTCCGCTGTTATTTTGAAGCGAATGGTCAAAATCACATCCATTTTCGGCTCATACAGTTTCTTAAGAATAGCACTGCATGACATTTTCTCACTTTCACATCACCTTCTAGCAAGCTGGAATTTGTATATCCCCCGTATTGCGGAGTCGAAGAGCAAATGCTCATCTTCTCGTCAGGTTTAACACCTGGACGAGTCAAAGGCTCTTGAATTGAAATCCAATCCCCAAGTTAACCATCGTACTCATCTGAAAGACTCCTGCGTGTCTTAAAATTTGGTAAGACCTCTAACCGTGCTTTAGAAAATTTGCCACAAAGAAAACTAGGTCTAAGGTCTAAGTCTAAGTCTGAGCAGCGAACGATGTACTCTCTCACCCACCGAACTTCCCCGTGTTTTTCTTTGAGTTGTTCGTGGCGCAATGCACTCTGGTTAAATGCAATGCATTGTGGTAAAAAGTGTGGTTAAATGCAATGCATTGTGGTAAAAAGTGATGAATTCGAGAATTCGTCGCCCCTTATATATTTCCTTTAAATCCTGATTATGTTGCTGCTCGCTCCCTTCGGTCGCTCTGCAGCAATGAATGAAAGAACATTTCAAAAGTACGTTATTAATACTTTTATTTAAGGTTAACGTAAGCTCTGTTAAATTACTCGCTGTAATTAAGTATTTTTTCTCTCCACTAGCACAACATAATCACTCCAGGAAGATTGACCTTGCTATTATATTATTGAAACATAAAATGCTTTATAACATCGGCTCAACATGTCGGAACAGGTCGGATCAGTGACCTGTAAGAAATCCTCTGACTTTCATGGTAGAATTCGATTTCACTCGAGGTTTACAATCAGATGGGAACTTGAAGATAAAAACTTTCTCAAAATAGACATTATCTCTTTAGATGACAGTGTACATGTAAAGTATCGGATTATGGCGATTAAAACAAATGAAAACTTCATAACTTTCTCCAACAGCGTGACTTTCAGAAAGCCTCAAGGGACGGACTTGGTTACCGCTTCTGAATTGATACCAGGCTTCTATCGCTCAAAGTCAAATGTCCCGACCCCGGGGTCGCTTTGCACGATCAAAAGCCCGACAGGGGGATAGTCTCAGGCATCAAATCCCCGCCCCTTGTCCGCACTCCTCCCCCCACGGGATTTACATTGACAGGTGCATTAGATCGTAATTTATCCTCTTCCTGTTTTGTCGTGCATTATAATTCTTTAATTTTGATGATTTAATCAAGGTTTACAACGTTTACAATTAACGTAACTTGTATTTGTTGCGAAAAAGGTCGGGACAAAACTGTGTTTGTTTCCGAAAATTTCTGGAGTCAAAGTGACTCCCTCTGTAACCCCTGTGGAGTCATCTGAACAATTTTGGCGTATTTGTGAACACTGTATTCAGCTGTTACAAATTAAGTTGATTTACAGTGCAATTTTTTACTGCTCCCTCTCTTTAGACTGTATTTGAGAAACTGGCCAGAAATTATGCAACTATAGCCAACGGTTAACTCCTGTACCTTTAGCCAAAAATGTCATTTTTGGTTTGTTGTGTTTGCATGACTTATTAATAACTTTTTTTACATGTTCTTCCTCTTACAGGGATATTTGTTGACAAGTTATGCATACTATGCGTCAGGAGATTATGATGTGAACTGGACCACACCACAGTGTATTCTGACATTGAGGCTTATAAGTAAGTTGTAAATAAATGTTTAGAAACTTTAAATCTGGCTGTTAGTGCATGCCCAGTCCCTGGTGGGGAGGTGAAATTAACCCTTTTTCTTCTTGATTTCAATGAAACTGCTGGCTTTAGGGTTGAGTTGTATGCGGCAGCAGGGTGGCTTGCTGTTATGGTGCCAATAGTCAAAGGCCATGGTTGTTCACCCGTTCAAAAAATTTCCAAGAAGTTTGGATGAAAAGCAAATGAAACATTAATCTTTGGCCCGTTCCAGTGGAAAAAATTTTTAAAGATATGGAAAAAGCATCTGAAAGATATTTAATAATATTGTTGTTTTTATGCATTTAGGTGTGGCCTGGGACTACTATGATGGTAACCAAGACCAGGTACTGTAAAAAAAACTGGAAAGTTTTATGTCTCTTGAACTTACAAGTCATGCAACTAATATAATATAACTGTACATGATGTTATTAAGTGTTAATTGTGGCATATGCTATACCATCAACTTACAAAATACAACATAAAAAATATTGTGCACTGGAAAGGTTTATGTACCCTGAACTTAAATATAATTTTATTACATATTAATAATAATTATTAATATGTAATGGTAATAAATTAATAATTATTATTAATATGTTATAAAATTATATTTATACCAAAAATTAATTCTTAATTTTTGGTACATCTAATACCATCAACTGACGAGATACAACTCACTTTAACTCTGAAGATGACTACCACACAGGTTGTTGAAATATCAGTCACTGTCAACAACAGCCCTATTCATGACTACCCTCAAGCGGACGATACATATTTTACATTCTTATAGTACGTTGTATTGTAAAGAGTGTAGTAGAGTTAATAGTAAAATGAATTGTTTTTTTAACTCTCCTAGGAGAAATTGTCTGCAGATTTTAAGACCACTGCCATTGCAACACCTCCCACCCTTCTACAGGTAACACACTACACATGTTATTTTTTTTAATGTTGAGTTCTCAATGTGACAGCCAGGTTAGAGGTACTTTCAATTTCAAGAGTGTTGCACAGTCACGCATCCTGTAGGCCTCTTGGAATAGAAAAATTCATGATCTGGTCTTTTTTCTGGTCAGATAACCTAATTCTTTAGTATACATGTAGTTCATAATAATATTTTTCTTAAGTAGGTTGAGCATGATTGTCCAGGGGAACGTAGTCCTGAATAGGACTGTTGTTGACAGTGACTGTTCACCTGGATGATCATGCTCAACCTGCTTATGAAATGACTTCTCGGCTCAAAACTTTCAGAAGAAATATTATTCTGTTTTCAAAAGTCCAGCTACTATGATAGAAACCTCAACGTGTTTTTTGAAGAATTTTGATTCCATTGAATTTAAAAGTTTTATAATTTTGGCGTATTTATTTATGCCTGGATTAGGAGATTTTTAGTGAAGTTAATGCTGTTTTCTTTCCTTTTTCAGATGCTTGGCCTTTCTTATTTTTATGGTGGATTTTTAGTTGGCCCTCAGGTAATTTCAAGCCATGTAATAACACAAACAGGGAATTTAATTGTTTAATTAAATTATTTAGACTGCAAGCAGTCTTTCTTCTTCTTCAGACTTAGGAGTGCGTGAGTGCACGGGTGTGGAACGGCGAGATTCGAGAAACTAGGTGCCTCTCCCATCTCACGCCTTCATTCACGCGCGTGGTCATTTGCGTGTCTCGTGCGTTTTGCTGGATGGACTAAGAATAAAGGGAGACTGCTCTTAGTCTAGTGCAGCTTTATCTAACTTAAGCTGTACTTGAATAAAACCAAAACCTGTCCTAAGACCGTTTTCACGTGATGTCATGGTGGCCATATTGGTGTTTCAAAACAATGAAACAGCAGCCATGTTGGTGTCCCAAACTACGTTCTATAGTTCGATTAAATTTGCACAGATGCTGGCCACTTGAGGAATAATATCTTCACACATTTTTGCGTGTGGTAATTAACACATCAACACAAAACATGGAAAACTATCAACAAGCTGACTACGGAAATCAAATAGAATCATCATAGATGAAGTGGAATACAACTGGCAGAAAGCCAAGCAGTTGAAGCAGGAGTAATGTTTCTTCCCTTTATTATAGAAGTTAGGCTAAACTTATTATATCTCCATCGAGTATTTTTTTTAAAGGGAAAACGTTTTTTGTAAAAAAAATGAAAGATTAATGACTTAGATACCAAATTTGTCGTTGTGTTTACAGACCAGGATGTTCCCAGATGAGACCAGCTTGACGTTATACTAACTAAATTTGCCCTAGACGACAAAGGAAAGTGAGAATCAACCTAGGTTGAATCAAACTTTACCTGAAATCAAATTTGACCCGTAACATATACATAGTTTTTTGTAGACTCTAAGTGGGTAGGTGTAAAAATTCTGGGGCTGCTTTTACCCTTGCATGGAATAAACTTCACCTGACAACCATGATCCAGCAATGTTCAGTTCTGAATAAGAAAAGGTTGTTAACAATCGGAAGAAGTGGAAGCAAATTACCTATTATCAATTGATGTATTTGTTTTTTCTTGGGAGTCGTTTGTTGTCGAGAGGTGTTTTGAGTATGTCTTTTTTTTTCTTATACAGTATGTGTTACTTCTCTTGCAGTTTCAAATCAAGGCATACCTGTCATTTGTGGATGGAACACTGGTGGACAAAAAGGACGACAACAATTCACGGTAACGGTACCTTAACATGAAGGAACTTGGCCCATACATTTTCCAAAGGAAAATGGGTTGAATCGACAGAGTTGATATTAAACACTGAAACAATTAAGTGATTTGATATATAACCCATGAAGAAAAAGCTTTACGTGCTATGCGTCTAAAGCCCCATTTACACCAAAGCTTGATTGTTATTTACAAGTACTTTCTTCACTAAGTTTGAGTTCCATGGCCAATAAGGACGCTTAATTGGCAATATTGAAAAATAAACTAGACAACCGTGACACAGACCTTTTGATTTGTACTTAAACGCATCTAAGCTTTTGTTTTTCCCTTTATCTCGTAGGGTGTCAGAAGGTTTAAAGCGCATGTTTCTTGGTGTAATGTACCTTGGTCTCTATGCTGCATTTGAACCATACCTATCAGTCACTAATCTTTTATCAGACGACTTCCAGGTCAGTTTTAAAACTCAATCGTGTCACGTTTTAAGGGTGTCACAACAGTGTGATTTTGACACGAGTGCCATTTTGTAATAAGTTGTACTTGTCCCCTTGACAAGTTGTAACAATCCACAGGATATAGTTACGAAAAAGTGTACCTGTGATCTATGTAAAATCTGTTCCCAGGTTAAATCGCATGTGCAAAAACCAGGAATAGAGATCAGCAACCATGAACACGTCAAATGAATAAAACAAATAGAAAGAACATTTATTTTTTGTAGATAAGGGTAAGGTCTATTTGCCTCTTTAATTTTAATAATTCCCAGTTTACTAGGTTTTCCCGGCTGATCCAGTGTCTTTTCCGAGTGTTCCGAGCTGTTCCGGTGTTCCGGTTTTTAGAAATAGTACATGCCCTATTCATCCTATCCATGATCCTATTTAAGTTGGCTTTTTGTGATGGTTTCAACACTGGTAACGTAGGTCTAACACTGGTTTAAACTGAGAACAAATTTAGCGTACAATACGGCCAGGTTACGGCTTTGGTATTTGGCCTTACTGACCATGGCATCTACTTTATTTTTATTTATTTATTTTATTATATTTTATTTAATTTTAAACAATATGTAGTGAGGGGTGCCCAGGTTAGCGTGGCTGGTTTGAATAGAGCCCTGATGAAAAAGAAAAAAACAGCAACACACAAGACAAATAAAGATAAAAAAATGGTACAAACAAAAGTAAGGGAGGCTCATACGACAGCGCTATAGTCGAGTACTGGAAATATCATGGCGTTATTAAGTGTTAAACACGACTCACTCGGAATGACCTTGCACGCTTTAGGAAGCATGCCGAGCTTCGCCGATATTTTGCGCCAGACGATGTAGTCTGTGGTCACCCCACGAGAAGTGGAGTGACTTAGCAGGGCTCAAAAATTGTTCCGTCCGGTAGTCCTTGACAAGTACACTCCCTGCTGGGTTGGTAACCTTTAAAGATTACTTGCCGAATGCCATAGTGTCCAGTCAAGTCATTCTTTAACAAACTCATTAACTAAGAAGATCAAGAAGTGACTTCGGGTGAGCAAATTGTGAGGGCTGCTAGTCCAAAGGACAATCTGGGATTCAATTTTTTTCCGAGCCCTGCTTAGCTTATAGATATACAATACTATTACGCTGAATATCCTTCATTAAAATTATGAGTTAGTCCTTATGTACCGTGCCGCGTGTTTAATCTTGAGCACTGCTTTGTTGTCCGCAGAGGTTCTCATTGCTTGGTAAAGCTTGGTTCGTTATATTCTTCAGCAAACTAGCTCTTATGAAGTATTTGGCTGTATGGTGCCTCTCGGTAAGTAAAATTCTCTTTTTCCAAATAATTTTTTTGCGCACTTACTCTGTTCGTGCTAAAGTGTGTGTCAAAAGAATTTCTGTTTGTTACTATGCTAATTATTCGAGACTGGAAACTCTTTCAATACCTTCGCTTAATTGTTACTTAATACAACCCTTTTTCCCGCGCAACTTTGTGCTCTCGGACGTCATTATCAAGTAAAAGAAAATAGAATTTGAATGTCCTGTAAATACAAGGAAAAAAAAAAAAACAGTGGGTCATAAAAAAGGGACATATTTAAATATGTTACAAGTTAAACAAAGAGTTTCTTGTATTTCAGTATAGAACATTCATATTCTATTTTCGTTTGATTTGATAATGACATCCGAGAGCGCCGAAACGTCGTAAACTTTGTCCAAAAAGTAGGTGCAAAAAGTAGATGTTTCCTGACCTCTTTTCGGGAGGAGCTCCTGTGGTTCGATTCTCCCAAGCGACCTCCTGCCCCTGGGCATGCGTAAGGTTGGCAAAACGTCGTCCAGCCTTCGTCGACGACGAAATTCGGGGAGGTTTGCCCTACCATTTAATCTTCACATTTTGGGTGGTCGCTTAAGGGAGGTTCGACTGTATTTTCTTAACCATGCATGTAGTTAATGGCGAAGTGTCCCTCCTTTAATTTCAGTTATTTCAAAGTACAACAATCACAATAATTATCACATAGCATACATACACACGTGTACTGAGTACACACCTTACACACATGCAATTGTACAGTCACTACATCAGCTTATTCTAATGCTATGTCTATAGTATTTGACAAGTGCTGTTGTGCTTTTCTAAAAAAGAGAAGAAAATGAATACATTACTATGAAGTCCAAAGTCCATAATTTTTGTAAAAAAAGAAAATGAATTAGATTTCAAGATTTGACAAGTGGACTTTGTAATCTAATTCATTTTCTCCAACAGGTACTTTCCTTCACACAGGTCCTACGACCTTAAGACACCCACGTTGCTTACAAACTACAACATGGCTTCTATCTGACAGAAGTTTTTTTTTGTTGTTTCTTAGGAAGGAAGTTGCATTATATCAGGACTAAGTTACAACGGTCGGACAAAAGACGGTAAAGTGATGTGGGATGGACTTAGAAATATCAAGGTTTCGGTTTATGAGACTCTGTATACTTTCCAGGTGAGTTGTGGTACTTTCTTTGGATCGCTTTGCGCTTGCGCCTCTTTCAGCGGTCAGCGGTCAGGCAAGATGGCGTGTGTGGTGTGCGGTACCTGACTCTTTAGCATAATCATTTTTTAATAACCTGAGTAAGGCTGTCCTATCTTTTTAGCCCTCAATGGTTATTATGGGCAACCTGTACTCTCTCCATATTTTGTCTATTTTTTTTTTGTTTCATGTAAATCATTGTAGGGTACAAATAAAGTTGTTTTTGTTGTTGTTTTCTTAATTTATGGTAAAGACCGAGCAATTGGTCAATAAAGGATGGCCAATGAAGAAAATGTTTCCTTGTAAAGGAGGGGAAATACCGAGCGAGCAAGATGGGCCCATCTTGCACTTTTGCGTAGTCAGTCAGAACACTTGATGCGCTTCATCTTACCCGATTGGGGAACCAGACCAATAAGTACAGAAAAGATCACTTCATAGCGCTGATACTCGTTGTTTTATTTTTCAGCAATGTATCGACTCCTTCAACATCAATACAAATAAATGGGTATTCAGGTTTGTAGATAATTTTTACTCATATGCGTTTATCCTTCCGGTGCAAAGAAGTAACAGCCTGGTTTACTTAAATGTGTTTCCGAGGTTTGTCAGTTGCATTTTCACGTCTTTGTCACAAAAACAGTGAGGAAATACCCTTCTACCTACCAGTAAACACCGACAAGCCAAATTTCGTCGCTTTCTTTTATTTTTTGGTACAACTGCTTCATTTGTTGCTAAAATGTCGTCTTCTGAAACTGTCGCGAAAGAGGAAGCCATATTGAATCCCGTCCCAAATCCATGGATATCTTCGTTATACTGATGTTCCACTCAGCTGCTTCAGTATTAGAAATAGTCTTTGCAAAATGAATCTTTTCTTTTGCATTTCGTTTCAAATTAAAAAAGAGCACCTTTTTGGCAAATTCTCAGTCTGATAAAACTGTTTTGACTCTATTGTAGATACGTCTTCAAACGACTTCGTTTCCTCGGGAACAAGAATCTGTCTCACTTCTTGACGCTAATGTTCCTTGCAGTTTGGCATGGATTATTTGTGGGATATTTTATCTGCTTCTTTTTAGAATTTGTCATCATCTTGATGGAGAAACAGGTTAGACTTTCATCTACGCGTAAATGATCCTTTTTGAGGTTCAGTTTTTTAACTACAGCCTAAGCTCTCTCCACACAGTCCGCCATATGTATGAGCAAAATTTTCAATAGTCCCTTTTCGTGATAAAAAATTACCGCTGAGTACAAACAATAATTACTCATTGATAGAGGGTTAGCCCCGACCTCAAATAAAATATTTGCGTGACCGACAGGAAGGTCTCTGTACATCGAAAATAAATAATAGACTGAGTTGTAAGATGGTCCTCATCTCGCTGGAATTTGTGAATATATTTACTTCGGGTAGAGGCTAACCCTGTTCAAAAGTGTCTCCAGTGCTTTCATTCAACTGTCATGGGGAACTCGAAGCTGGACTATTAGCAGTTTAATAAGAAAATCAAGAGCACTTTGCTGTTTACTTATTATCGCTGATGTTCTACCCCTTTCTTTACCAGGTAACCAACATGTGTTACACAGTGGCCCAGAAGCCTTTAGCAGCGACGCCTGCATTCGTCAAAATCCCTGTTATTGCAGGGTATTGGTTCATTATGATGTTTGGTCTTGGATACTGTAATGTGGCTTTTAATTTGCTTAGCTTTCAACGATTCCATCGGGTAAGAAAACTCTAAGTCTGCGAATACAGCTGTCTATACACGCTCCGCCCCGCTAGAGACGCTTCGTTCTTAGCGGTGAAGAGCGAAGATATACGGTTGTATTTTCTGGCTGTAAAACCCTTTAATTTCTATTTTTGAAAGTACGAGGCTGAGAAAGTTCTGTGATTAGAAAGTTGCTGAATGATGTTGAATTACAGTAATTAGATCAACTTGTAAAACCTTCTCTGCCATTTAAAGTAAGGTAAGATCTTGTGGGCCAGGCCGAGGAAACTTCCAAATTTTCAAACAATTAATAATTGCACAAAATTTATATGAAGGTATGGCTGTGGCAGTTGTAATCGCAATTTTCGCAATAGCAAATAAACCCGTCAGAAACCTTCAGGGCTTCAACGGGATTCGAACCTATGGCCTCTGCGATAGCGCTGCAGTGCTCTACCAACTGAGCTACGAAGACCCATACATTGGAAACAGGCCAATTTGTTGTGTTCATCTTAACCTGGGAAAAGAATGAAACATAGAATGAAGATGATGTGTATTCCCACATTTCCATCATCTTCTTTCCACTTAGAAAATTACTAAGAAAACCGAACGGATGTTTAATGATATAATTCATTTAGAATCACGGAATGTTAGTCTTGTCATTTTAGTTGGTGGTTATAAGAGGTAATGTAGCTCTTTTAACCTCTGTATCGCATCCAGTCTCGCGCCACAGCCAATACACAACTTTAAGATTAAAAAAAGTGCCATGAGCTGAACCCGGAAATGTTATTTTGTGATTGAACTCGTAAAATTTACGACGGTCGCGGGCCGATTACGATTTTCCCACTAGCCGTCCCAAGTTTTAAGTGCTCAATTTTGAACCTTAGTTCAAAAAATTATCTTCCTTTTCCGGCAGTTCCTTTGTCACAATGCCCCGGTTCATGTTCTTTTTTTTTAAATTTAGATCTGGTGGAGCCTTTACTATATTGTTCCCGTGGTCGTCCTTACATGGCATGCCTTGTATCCCATAATAATCTATCCTGTTTTTAAGAAAATGACTCGCGGTGACAAGGACAGGTAAGACTCAGAGCAATTGTTGTGTTAGTTTCACAAAAACCAGAGTAGTTTTTCTGGCCAATCACATCGGACTTAGACTTACTATGATCCAATCAGAACTCTGGGCAAACAGGTGTAGCTCAGGGAATAAAAGAAAGAGATGATGGCGAGAGGGGTAGGGGAAGGAGCGATTATTCGAGAGAGGCGATTATTTTATAAAGTTCCGTCTAAGGGGAGAGGGGAGGCGATTTTTTCGAGGGAGGCGATTAATCGAGGGACGGCTATTATTCGGAAAGTGACCTTTTTTCTGTCTGAAGCTACCAAATTTGTATTGTGTAGTTCCAAAAATATCCATACCCCCCCCCCCCCACTCCCACGGAGGGCACTTTTTTCTACACCACCAGAGGGTGTTTGACATACCCCCTCCCCCAACCCCTGGAATTTCCGAAATTTTCCAACTTGGCTGGGTACCCCCTGGAAAGATATTTCCGTCAAAAATGCCGTTGCAAAATACTTTATGCGAAAGATAATTGTTTCTGCGATAAAGAGGGAAAAAATATTTTTTCTTATGTTAATACAGTGTCAGATGATCTCAATTTTGCCTTGTAGGGGTCTTTCTTAGTTTATTATTAACGATAAGTCACTGAGAACCATGAAGGTGGTACGGCCGTACATGACACAAGTGATGCCATTTCTCAAACCAGTGAACTTCAGTTACTTCCTTTCAGTGAAAAACATGTTAGAAGCAGGCTTATACGAACATGATCACATTACATTGAATACCACAATATATTGTGTAACAAGCAGCAGATAGATAACTAGCCTGTTCCAGGCGTTTAGACAGTAGAGCGCAGAAATTGCCACCTTTTGCCCCCCCTTCCCCTCCCCTTTGGAATTTCTGTTCCCCTCCGTGGGAGGAGAGGGGGGGGGTATGGATATTTTCTGGAACCACACATTGCTAAGTGACTTTACTCTTATAGAGACGATCTGTCCAAGAAGGTGTTCAAAATCACGGCCGAGGAGCAGAAACAATCTACTTCCGGTTGACGTGCGTCGCGCAAAAACGTTGTTGCTTAATCTCCCCTAACTTAGTCTCGTCGCAGAGGTTGTAAAGCAAATATTACAAGAATGGGTTGGCGCAAACAAATGTCTGAGGAAAATATAATGTTATAACTGCTTATGCACGCTCAATTTTTCTATTGCGCTGTGGAACATGTGGCATGTAAATAACACCGATGCATCAACTTTTTTATTTTGCAGGTCAAAGAAAGAGAACTGAGGATTCAACTATCTCCGCGTATTAATCATTTGTATATAAAGATCCTTTTTTCTCTTTTACCAGTTTTCAGGATATTAACGTGCTAATAAGAGAAGTTTGATAGATTTCGCCTGCAACTCTTCTCCAGTTTACGTAACCCGCGTCAAGCTTTTTTTTTAGATATACAATCTTGGACAAAATGCTAAGATGGATTTTTTAGACCCTATCCCATCCCCCCCATATCAAGGATGTTAATATGGCGCGTTTGGGTTTTCTCCTTCGCACGGCTTCATTCTTGATTTAAGGTGGGGGGGGGGGGGGGGAGGCGGGGGTGAGGGTCTGCTGTTCCATTTCATTCTGTCTCCAAGACTGTAGCTCCTAGCAACTTCATCCCCATACTGCTCAATACGCAGTCCTGTTTCTTAGATGACTGCGTTACGCAGATAGGACGTATCAATCTCATTTTTTCTTTGCGTCTCTCTCTCTCACACGCAAAGCGTGTGTGTGACCTTGTCGTAGCTTGTGCCACAATAATCTTTTTTACTTCCGAAAATTCACTTTAAAGAACACTAAAAAGAGCATGATATTCCTTACTTGGATGAGACTGTAAAGTACCTCTTATCTTTTTATTTTTACTTTTTGAAAAGTGTTATAATATATTGTGTGAAAACTTTGTTTCTTTGACTTCTCGTTCTAACTGAAGAATAAAATCTTATTTGTATGTTATATCTTCCAGTGTTACTTATTTAACTAAATCGATTCTGGTGTGTTATGCGGGGCATTATTGACTCGTTAAATCCGGTCACACTAGCCTGGAACCAGTCTGCGCATTGGGCTCCGCAGTAGTCTGGGGAGAGGAAACGACCGCCCTTTCCCCCTCCTTAGACCACCACTCGGCTCGCTTCGCTCTTCGCTTTTGCTGTTTCACCCCTTTTTTTGCCTTTCCCCCACTGCGCTGCCTGGTCCCAGGCTGCATAAATTGGCCTCTGTCCAGCCTAGTCTCTAGGCGTTCCTGCTCGGTTAGACCTAGAATCTATCCGTCTAGACCGGTTTTGTCCCTTTTTCGGTAAGATCGTCAAAATCAAGTGGTCATTGTAAATTAAAGGGCGTCCGTTTTGGTATCTAGGAAAGGGTATCTAATTTACTTAGGGAGGGGGTTAGTTGGGGTTAGGTCCTTCCTTCCCTCGCCACTGTAAAAGTACGACTTATCTTTTTACTTTTACTTTTTGAAAAGTGTTATAATATATTGTGTGAAAACTTTGTTTCTTGGACTTCTTATTTGTATGTTACATCTTCCAGTGTTACTTATTTAACTAAATCGATTCTGGTGTGTTATGCGGGGCATTATTGACTCGTTAGGCTCGATTTCTGCTGCTTTTTTTGTCCGCCCAGAGAAGAGACACAGGAACCAGGTGCTCCGTCCGGACAATTGAAACCGAGATGACCGATCACTGCCACCCGCCTTTACGTACGGAACTACATGTATAGCCAGCTTCGTACCCAGTCCCGTTGGCGCTATCCTAGTGACTAGAGGAGAGGCTTAGAACCACGAACTTTCCCGACAAGCTTGACAGGTGAAGTCATATCCGAAATCACCGAGAACGACTGGGAACGAGGCTGATGTGCAGCCAGACTGCAAACAGTCTAGCCTCTGATCATCAAGAGATTGAATTTCCTTTTCGGCTTACAATATTTCCTCGAATAAGCGCCCACGTTCTAATCGGCGCTGTCCTCGGAATAAGCGCCCACTCCCTAGAGCACAATATTCATCAAACAAGCGCCCCCTCGAATAGCACCCTCCTTTCCCTCCCCCATGAAAAACAACAACAACGACTTAATTCATGGTTGTGCGTACAAAGAAACATCTATAAAAAAAGCAAATGCCTTTCACAGTGCGGTGTAATATGGTCTCCTTTAGAGGTAGACCGCGAGCATTTGTCTTTTCTCCTCAGAGCTACGCGCTGCGAGCGATAAAGTAGGCTCCTTCACTCCCGCCATCCCGGCCCAAATTTTCGCTCAATCCTGATTTTCGGTTTTCCTCAACCCGTGTACACTTTAATCTTTAGATTCGCCTCCATATTGCTTTGAAATACTGAATGAGATAAATCCCGTATCGCGAAAAACCTTTTGGAGATCCTCAAAAAGTAACTCGCGGTCTCACGGTGGTTAAGGCCTCTCAGACAGACTGAGCAGAATAAAATCCTTGCTTAGTCAGGCAAACTTCAGGGGCGCTAATTTTCCAAATCTGAGAATTGTTTTTATGATTTAATACTTTTTGAGACTGCTCAGACTCTAGCCACCGGTGGCGTCGCCAAACTCGTCTATAAATCCTATTTGAGCTATTAAAATTCTTCGCGATCGGATCGGTTTCCCAGTGAGACTGGCGTGACAGAATTGGATCACGAACGAGACAAAACAGGCGCGCGTTTTTTTGACAGTTCAGTGTTCATTCGTCTTAGGTGCTGCGATGGCTTGTTGCTCGGGTGTTTGAACTTGTTTATATTGAATGTTAAAGTCTAATCAGGTGACGACACCATCGTCGTAGTTGAAAACAACTTTACAGACTCTTTTCGCGCATATACTTAGCCAAGAATGTTCCCCGAAAGTAGCGACATCGGGAATGTTATGGGTGATGTTGCACGGAAGGTTGGAGTCGCGGAAGCTGTACTGCGACTGATGGTCGGCTTATTGACTGGTAAGTTCTGTTCCTCGTTCAAGCAACCGTTTATTGACGTCCAGAACAAGTCCAGTGATCCTTGACGGTAAAATTTCTCAACCGAAACGCATCTTAAGGGTGTGGAAATTCTAATAATTAATTGCCGGTATAAAACATTAAACCATAAGATAATGTTTATTGATATTGTAGACACACTGGGTTATAAACTCATTACGCACAAAGTTAATTTACCCAGTTACAACAGATGGGAGTCATAAGTTTACATCTAGGTTTCATATCGTAGTAAATCTGAACCAAGATACAAGGCAAAAATAATGATCAAGCAGGCAGAGAGTGATATTAGAACTTTGTACTTCATACGAGGGTTCTATTGTTCCCGGTAGGTTCGAAAGTCCCAGACCTGTTGAGGTTATAATCCAGTGTTTACTTAAGATGCAAGATGAGCTCAAAATGGGAACTGATTTTTTCAATGCAATTTTCGTTTCTCGCGTTCAATAAATTCTAGCGATTGTATTTTCTTGCCATTGTTCTAGGATTGCCTTTGGCCTTTGTTTACAGATCTTTTTGTTACAAGAGAAATGCGACAATCCAGGTGATTTAACATATTTGACCAATATTTCGCTGTTACCTTGTTTCTAAAATCACGGAGGTTTTTAAGCGTTAATAACAATGTTTTTTCCCTTGCAGCACATTTGTATTACCATCTGT
>NC_133201.1:30878797-30981297 GCF_958299795.1 Porites lutea | reverse complement strand
CATTAGCACCTGGTTTTTTTAACACGCTTCTGTTCAACTGTAGTTTGTAATATCCTTTTCCGCCTTAGTTTCTTCTTGAAGTTACTACATAATGTTCAGGTTGGCTCAAATAATTGCGGGGACCTTTTAATTTATTCATGAATATGGCCGATTTTCCCCTTTTTTTCCTGTAGCGTCTAACGCGTTACTTTGCTGATTTTGGATCGGTCGGTCGGTCGGATGAAAAAATAAATAAATAAATGAAAAAGAAAAAACACAGAAGTCTGGGAATAGGATGCCCTGTCCAACAACTGAAGGAGACCTGGTCACAAAATATTCATTAATATGGCGGAAAATGTGATGATCTATGTCATAGTATAAGAAACATGGCAAAAAGGACACGCCGTCGAAACTTCTATGCTCATTTTTCAGATTTAAAGAATAAAAGAGAGTGAAAGAGGTCTAACTACGTCGTTACTTTTACTATTATTTTTTGAAGATGCCAAAAATTTAGGTTGGTCGGACGACGCTTAATAGAGAAAAATGGCCGAACCGGCTTAGAACTAGAAAAATATAGAATTAAAAAAAAACCCTGTTTCTCCTTAGGGTTATCTGATCACTGGATATGCATTCAAGTCGTATTCAAAAGATTATTCAGTTTCCTGGACAACAGCTCACTGTGTACTTTGTCTGCGCCTCACTGGTAAGATATAAAAAACCTTTCAGTTTTAGGAACTAGCCGGGGTTTTTGCCTGGGTAGCATTTTTTTCCATCCCGTATTAATAGAGACCTTTAGATTCTAAGACGAGAACGACTACGCGAACGAGATTTTCGCGCGTGAACCAGCATCATTTTGGCGGGAAAACGTGATAGTGGTCGTCTTTCTACTACGAGTCTTAGCGGGAATAGAGCTTTAGATTTGAGGACTAGAACGGGTATGTGTACGAGATTTTGCGCGTGTTCTAAGAAAAAAAGACGTCCCGGAAAGCTACATTTTACTTTTTTTCACCAAAAAAGTTAGTACGATTATTTATACTGAAGGAGGTTAAGCCCTCTCCCGATAGCGAAATGATAGGACTTTTTGCACTTGATAACTTTTTCCTGCCACTACGACATTCTCGCTAAAACTCGTGGTAGAATGACGACGGCTATCACATTTTCCCGCCAAAATAACGCTGGTTCACGCGTGAGCAATACTCAGTAGAATCTAAAGCTCTCTAATGTCGAAGTTGCGGAAACGAGTTATCAGATGTTAGAAGTTTTATCATTTTGCGATCGGGAGAGGGCTTAACCTCCTTTAATAAAGATAACATTGCTAACGTTTCTGGTGAATCAAAAGTACAGTGAAGCTGTTTGGAGTATCTATTTTCTCTTCCTCAAATGTAAAGTTCTGTAAAGCTTCCTCAAATCCAAAGCACTCTAGCATGCCCACGCTTTCTCGTGCGTCTCGCGTTTTTAGAAGGAAGTGACCGCTACAACGACCAGGTGATTGTGGGCGCAGCTGGAATTGACTGATGCATAATGCATCTACCTATTGTCAAGTAATGCAAATTAACCATAATAAGAAGGAGTAAGGCCAACGTACACGAGATTATTAAACTGAATTTTCAAAATTTACTTAAACGATTCTCATTAGTATGTACCTGTGTGATTCTGCAATCTTACTCTCTGTTCAAATCTTGTCTGATTCGATAATTAAACGAAACTTTCGCAATTTACTTAAACGGTTTTCTCAATTATTTAGTACATATCTGTGTGGTATCTGTAATCTTAACTACTCTCAATTATTCAAGTTCATATCTTGTCTAAGGCCTCGATATCCTCGATGTTTTCATTTTAATATTAAACTGAATTTTCGCAATTTGCTTAAACGATTGCTCATAAATACATAGCTGTATGTTATCTCTAAGTTTTAAGTCAGGGGCACCCAACGAGAATATATATAGTTCAAAACCACTTAAACATAACATTGTTGAACATATTTTAGTATTTAAACAGTAGATATAGGCATATATTTATCCCCTCAAAATTTTTTATCTGTTCGGATTTCCTAGCTGAAAGTCTAGTGATCAGAAGATTATAGGGATCAAAACTTACCTTTTCGAAAATTTCAGCCAGAAAAAAAGCCTCCCGAAAATTCTAGGTGACATTTTTAGCGTAAAAATCCGTTAAAAATGGGCAATTATACCATTTTTTTAGATGTTCGAAAATCCTGGGAGAGGCAGGCAAGCAAGAAATTTTACAACAAATGTTTCTAAAATTCCAGATTTCAAATTGTCTTCCGAACAGATATTTTCCAAAAATTTACGTTGGGTGCCCTTGTTAAGTGCTGTTAATTCAAGTTCATATCTTGTCTGAGACCGCGATATTGTTTTCATTTTATCAAAATGAATTTCGCAATTTCCTTAGAAACGATTGCTCATTATTACACATCTGTATGTTATCTCTGTAATTTTAAGTACTCTCAATTCAAGTTAATATTTTGTCTGACACCTCGATACTGTTTTCATTTTATGAAACTGTATTATTGCAATTTGCTTCAACGATTTCTCATTAGTGCATATCTGTATGTTATCTCTGTAATTTTAAGTACGCTCAATTCAAGTTCATAAATTATTTTGTCTGAGGCCTCGATATTGTTTCCTGGCAGTGAGTAATAAGCCATGAGCATAACATTAGGGGAAAATAAACGTTTTCAAACAAACGTGATAACCGCACGAAAGGGCACCCAAGGTTGATAAAAAAATTGCTTTGATGTCTTTCATCAGTCCCTTAAAAACATGGTAGGATTTGTCTTCCATACAAACGTTGTTGTCGCTGATACAAAAATTACATTTACAAGACAAAACCAGTTTGTTCCGGAAAGGATGTCTTAAAGCATAATACAAAGTTAATATGTCTACCTATAGGGATGAGATCATGCATCCAACAGACCTGTCCTATTTCTATTACTTCTAAAAATACCAAAACTTACGCGAGGAATTCTAAGAGTCTGTTCAAATGTTACTCAAGATCTTGCTTTCGTAAACTGAATGACAAAGGGGAAGAGCTAACAAACGATTTTAACCTATTTCATATTGACAAAAACTGGAGCAAATTAATTTCTTATAAGACAATCCCAAAAAAGTTCCTCCGAACGATACTTTTGTTCCCGCTTTTCAGAAGAGTAATTTGTGAATTATTCGAAAAAGGTGGATAGATAGTAAAGCATTTGGTAATTTTCTACCAGTCCTCGAGGTTAAACAAGACAAGCAGTGAAATTTAATTAGAGAATTTTCTACGAACCTTGAAGGCGTTCACAGGTACAAAATCATCTTAGACCATTCTTAGAACCGGAAAATATACATTATACAGTTTTCAATTTAACTTCATTGCAGTTGGGCTGGTTTGAAGGAAATATGAGGACTGTTCAAGTTCGCCTGGATTGTTTTGAAGACCAAGAACCAAAAAAAAATGTCTTTCTGAAAAGAATTTTGTAAAATTTTCTCTTGAAATTCCCAAAGTTCATAAAGATTACATGGTTATATGCAGATTGGGTTCAGTATTTTCTGAAGATCTTACTTTAGAATATTGTTGATCAAGATCTCCCTTTAGAAACTGCTAAGTAACAATGCTAATGAATACGGAGATACAAAAATACCATTATAAAGCCGGATAACTGTCTTTTTCTCTTTATGAAGTAAATTTCGAAGGAAACAAGGGATTAATTCATCCATCAACCACGATTTTGCAACCCAATTTTAAGAGAACTCGCGATATTGCGAGACGTCAGGGCAAGTTATCTACGGCCATGTGTACGACTCATTTAACATCAGGAAGGAGTTTTTATTGAGGAAAATATCTTTGACAGTTTCCAAAGTATTTTATGTAAAGATTCCACTTTATCAGTTCATTAGCCGGCACTAATCCAAAGGAAGTGATTAGGGGGGAATGCATTTTCATGTAAAACCTATAAAAGACAAACGTTTGCTTTAAAAACAGCAAATATCTAGAAGCACGACACTATGTAAAAGACAACAACACAACTTATCACAAGCTAAAAGCTTAGTAGGATATGAATTCACGCGGGTCTGTTGAAAACTTGACTGCTCGCCCCGAATGTAGGTTCACCGTTCTTAACCACATCGATGGTGACTCGCGACACTTATCAATCTTTAGTTATACCGCTGTTTTCTTCACAGTTGTCTTCAACTCAGTTGTCTGTCCTTTTACGATCCTACTCAACATTCTGTCGATAGTTGTTGTGATAACCAAGCCACGCTTGAAGACCAAGTCTAACTGTCAACTGGCCTGTTTGGCAGTCACGGATGTTTTGGTCGGTTTAACCGTCCAGCCGTTTTACATCACAAGCGCTATATTATTGCTTCAAGGGAATACCGCGTCAAGCGAATTCTGCTGGATTCTAGCAGCGACAGAAACTCTCGGTCGTATTTTATGCAGGGCATCCATCATTCACCTAGTTTTGTTGAGTTTAGAACGGTACATAGCTATAATACACCCGTATGTTCACCACACCGAGGTAACACGTTCCCGAATTGTTACTGTGTCTGTTGCTGGGTGGATTGTGAATTTCCTTCTACACGTTCCAGAATTTTTTGACCCAGGACTTGCTCTCCGGATAGTCAATTCTCTCCTTCTTGTTTACGTTGCTGTTGTCATATTCTGCCAAGTTTCAGTCTGCCGCGAAATTCGCCGCCATGAAAAACTAATTGCTGCTCAGCAAGTTTCAGAGGAAGCCAAAGAACGGTTTTTGAATGACCAGAAAGCCACAAAAATAACCACTGCCATAGTCGTTGCAGCGGTGATTTCTTACGTCCCAATGTTTGTCTTTCGTGCATTTTTGTTAAAATTTGGCAAGCATATTTCTTTAAACGTAGCTTACCCTTGTCAAATGTTTATCGGCACTTTAGTAATGTTTAACTCATTTGTCAATTCCCTTATTTACGCTGTCAGAGTCCGAGCATTCAGAATTGCTTTTATCGAGGTTTTGTTTCAAAGAAACAGCCATCAAGCCGAACAGATTGAAATGAAACTTTTTTCTAAGGGCGTGGCTGGTGCAAATAAGGTGGCTGCAACAGCTGCGGGAAGAACAGCACAAGAATTCCTGACAGCCGGAGTAGCAGCGGTGTTAATGGTGGACAGAACAGCATCTTCAACATCACCGGCTCCTGCAAAATCATCAGCAGTAGTAGTAGAAGAAAGGATGTTATCGCCAACACCAACGGCAGCAGCAGAAAGACCAGCATCGCCAACAACAGCAGTAGCAGCAGAAAAGACAGCATCGCCAACAACAGCAGAATCAGAAAGGGCAGCATCACCAACAACAGTAGCAGCAGGAGTAGACAGGGCAGCATTGGTAGAAACAGCAACAGCAGCAGCAGCAGGAGAAAAGGCAGCTTCGCCTATAGCAGTAGCAGAAGAGAGAGTATCGCCACCAACGGTATCAGAAGCAGAAAGGACATTACCGCCAACAATAACAGCAGAAGCTGAAGCAGAAGCTCAAAGGACAGCGTCGCCAATAGCAGAAGGGGGAGCATCAACAACAACCACAGTAGAAGCTGACAGGACAGCATCGCCAACAAAGGAAGCAACAGCAGAAGAGGCAGCTTCTCCGACAGCAGCATCAGCAACAACAGAAGGGGCAGCATCACCAACAACAGCGGTAGCAGCAGAAGGGGCAACATCTCTAAGAACGGTAGGAACAGCAGAAGGGGCAGCATCATCAACAACAGCAGCACGGCGGCCATAGGGGCTGCCTCACCAAAAACAGCAGCAAAGGAAGAAATGACAGCCGATCGCCAACAGCAACAACAATCATCGGCGCCAACAACAATAGCAGTAGCAGCAGCAGTACCGACAGCATCGCCAACCCAACAGCAATAGCAGAAACAGAGAGAAAATGATCGACAAAAGCAGCAGAAAGGATATGCCGCCAGAAACAACAGCATAATTACACTTACTGTATAGCTTAATACTGGGACCCCTTAAACTCCTTAATGCCAGGGTTATTCTTAATTGGGGGACGCGATAATTACGGTTTGTGTAAATACCTTAAATATTGCAATCAAAAGCGTCGTGTTGTAAGGCAGCATTACTTATTAATAAACAAATGAATAAACCAGTGGTAAAAAAGTACAGAAAAGTGTGTGTTTTTTTCGCTGACTGACGCGGGCTATAACGCTCTTCAAATTCCCAAAGTGAAGATTATGGTCTCCCGGTTATTTTTTAACGGATGCAATACCATAAACAAGCTTCTTAAAGATAGTTTGAAATTATTTTTCCCTGGGCAAAGTTTTCACTTGAGGTGATTTTAGAATCATTCAAAATTTATGGGATGGGAGGGTAGGGCTGTTGGATTTGAGCGCCCGGCCAGCCATTTTCAGTGGTAACTATTAGTGAGAGTGGCAATAAAAATTCTTTTGAAGCCAGGGACTTTGAAGGGGGTGTCTTGCTAGCTTTGTGTACTTCACGTGTTTGTGGGAATGCTTTTTCAGGCACAATGACATCTTGCAGGGTGTAGCCTTTGCTTTCTTGCATTTGCGTTCTCGATTCAATCATCACAATTTTGTCCCTTTTCTCATTGTATTTTGTTTTGTTTTGTTTTTATGAAAGTTGAATGTAGCATGACACAAATGGGGCAAATATGTCTTACTGTTAAACGATGCTTTTTTGAGGAGGGGACGACATCCAAGGGTAGTTACCATTTACATGAGAAAACCGGAAATCCGGTTGGAAAATAAAATGATTTGCCCCGTTCTGTTTTTGGGAAACATCGGCTGTGATTTAAGGCGATGCCATTATTCTTCTCTTTCCGGTCTACTCAGATGATTCGGATGCACTTTGTAACGGGTCGTTCTCCCATCATGTCAAATTTTATAACCGGTTTTATGATATGTTTACGCACAAGATCTCCACCCGGGTGCTTTTTGTAAATGGTAAGCACCCACGTATCCACTAGACGTCTGTAGCTTTGAGAAGGTCATTATAACGCATCTTAGGTTTGAGCTGGCAGCCACTACTTCCCGTCCTCCCCACATAACGATCCTTTTTCCACCACAAAATCCTCTTAGCCCTGCACCTCAGGAAATGTCTGCGCTTCCTAACAACGTTATTACGCATGCACTATAACTTGTGCATAGACCACAAGGCTTGACCAACATTTACTATTTTGGGTGTTAAACAAGGTGCATTATGATCTGTATAAAAATGGTGAATTTGGTCAATTCACAGGTTTAGCGTGGGATTATTATGACGGAAATCAAGACCAGGTAAGGTGGGAAGAAGTAAGACTAGCCGCTACCGGCACTGAGCCTAGTCTGAAATATTGCACGTTTTTTCGCTGTAAACCCTGAGGCGGTTCTCTCTACCTGCGCCCAGGGACTAGGGCGAGAAGATGTCCGATGTTCCAAACTTTTACCCAGATCCTCCACGGTCAAAAAGACAGACACCAATTCGTACCAAGATTAATTTCAAAATACTCTGTGGCTCGGTGTAGAAAGCCTCAAAATGAAAAACAGGCAAAAAATAACACACACTGCACAAGGTTTGCTCTCATTCTATTCTTGACGTTCCCTGCGTACTTGGTGGTTCTTCTTGGCCAGAAAGACGGTCTTTTATTAAGGCAAGCTAGCAGTCTAGTTTCTGTTTTTTTTTTTGGAGTGCGCGAAATACCCTGCGTACAGGTGCGCGCGAAAGCTGAATTTGACCTCCGCTTTGCTTTCGCGTGTTTTTATCTCTTACTTTACCACAAGCGAAAATCATGTCCAACAAAAACCCAATTATGCAGGCTACGCGCGAAAGCATAAAAGAGTCTACACAAGTCAAAAGAATCGTGAGAGCAAAAACTTCATCAGTTTTCTTTCCGTTAAGTTATACTTTTTTATCGCAAAAGTAATTGTATTTTTGGTTTTCCTTTGCTGTATGTTTGTGCTTGTTCAAGTCAGCGATTTGGATACTTTGATCTTAAATGATTTCGCTGCTGTAACAATCATATCACATATTACTTCTCGATGTACCTCCTCTAGGAAAAATTGTCCGAAGATTTCAGAAGAACCGCCATCCGTGATTGCCCCACATTATTACAGGTAGGCTTGACTTTGGTTGTTTCACGTAGCTGGGATTACGTGTTGAGGTAAGCCTTTGATCTCTTCACCTCTGGATACCTTTTTTTGCCTGTGCTAAATACTTCTCTGACGTTTTTAGAGGAAGCCTCCACTCAGCTACAATATTATGCGTTTTCGTTTTTCTTTTCTACAGATTGCCAGTTACACGTACTTTTTTGGAGGATTTCTTGTTGGTCCTCAGGTACAGGGACCATATTCATCTTTTCGACGTTCCTTTCAGGGGCGTACATTTGTATAGGTGGTAACATAATGGGGCTTAAACACGACATGCGGCGGGGGTAACGACACCCCACGCCCCCAAAAATAAAAACAACAACAAAGAAAATGCTTCGTACAATCTTGGAAAGGTCTTGAATTTTAGAAGTCGTCCTGAAAAGTCCTTGAATTCGGTTAAGGTCCTGAGAAATACTTGATTTCTTTATACGTCTTGAAAAGTCCTTGAAATCAATACTTGTTTACGCCACCGCCCCACCATTTTCTGAAAAAATTAGATTATTTCACCGAGGAAAATTTGGCTGGTCCTCGGTGTAAGAAACTGCACGTAAAACTCACGGCTATCATAAAAACATTTTTGGCATGAACAATATCTTACTTCTGTTTCTTTATTACAAATTCTATTTCTTTACCTCAGATGCAACTGCAAGTCATGCCTAGTGACTGTTGCCATTTTGAAAAGTATTGTTACGGAAAGTGGTATAAAATAATGTGATCAACCGTGGCTAAAGAAGTAAAAATCGTAAATAACTCCCTTGAGTGTTTCAGCCAATAAGGGTTTCATAAGGAGTACAAATGAGCCATTTTATCGAATAAATCTTATTCCTATTATTTGTCCTTGAAAAGTCCTTAAATTTGGTTTGTCTGAAGTTGTTCGAACTTTGAAGAAGCAATAGGTGTAGATCAGCAAAACAACAACTTTGCAGGCTTTTTCATACATTTCTTTGTCGTCTCTGCAGCTCAGGCGTTGAAGTATTCCATTTAATTGCGTTTTTATTTCCTTAAGTTTCCTATGAAGAAATACTTGCTGTTGATAGAGGGGAATCTCATCGACAAGAAAGACGACGTCTCTTTTACTAGGTCAGTACGACTTTCGCTTTCTGTTTTTTGTTCGAATTCTGGAGAAATTTTTCGCTTCAGTATAATTGATAACTGCTACTGAAACTCACCTGTTGCGAGTACAATAATTCGTAAGCATTGTAAAAAGGTCGCAAATTTCTCCAATGATGAAACCCCATGACCCTAGTTGATTGTATTTGTCTATCACTGATGTATAAGGAAAATCTAGGATTAGGGTTCGGGTCATGAGTTAGGATTATATCTTGAGCAAAGGCCTCTGTTTTTGCTTAAGCAGAGGCCCCTTGGACCCTGACGTTCAGGTAGTTTCTGCCCTATACTCCGTCTGTCTTAATTGAGAATTGATGACGATAATGATGATAATGTTGATGAGGATGAGGATGAGGTTGATGATGATGATGACGATAATGATTATGATGAGGATAATGATGATGATGATGATGATAATGATGATGATTATGATAATGATGATGATAATGATGATGATGATGATGATGATGATGATAATGATGATGATAATGATGATGATTATGATAATGATGATGATAATGATGATGATTATGATAATGATGATGATTATGATGACGACAATGGTGATGATGATGTTGATGATGAATATGATAATGACGATGATGATGATGATGATGATGACGATGATGATGATGTTGATGTATTTCTTTTGTAGGATTACAGCTGGACTTCGGCGATTCAGTCTTGGATTAATTTATCTCATAATGTACTCTGTGCTCCAGCCAAAAGTGAAAGAAAGCTATCTCGTCACAGATGAATACGATGTAGGTATAACTTTAAAACTGTTCCGGAAGGAATCCATATTTTCTTTTTCAAGAAAACAGGTGGCACTTTTTTTATTGACGTTAGGTGTCGGTGAACGCAACTTACGTAAAGTCGCAAGAACTGAAAGCAGTATTCAACACCTTTAAAGACCCGCGTCAGCGTGTTCCCACCAGTGCGTAGTTAAAAATTAGTTTTTTATTGTTTTAAAATTCTGATATACGCTCCGATTAGGGTGGGAAGCTGTATACATCTGTGTAAACGTAGCTTACGAGCATGCTGTCTTGACTCTCCCGAGGTTAGGAAACCTGCTCGTAGTCTGGAGCCTGATATTTGATATATGATATTTTGTTCTGACTGCGGCAGAATTAGCTCAGTTGGTAGATTGCTTGACTGCTGAGCGGGGGGCCATGTGTTCGATTTCCGGGGCCGGACCTGAATACTCAGTGTCTTAACCTTCAGGTGGCTCGGATGACCACTTAAAATGCCGGTCGTAAAAAATAGTGTCGTCAATTAGTACTTTCGAACTAATTCCACTGACACTCAAATAAAGCGCTTTTCTGGCTCCAACATCGTATATATATGCCGCTACTCCTGCAGTTTGTAGATAGAAATGAAGGATTGACTTGTTAATTTTAAGATTTTTATTCTTATCCTTGCGTTCAACTCTTCGGTGGTTCACTGGGTTAAAATTTAGACTTACCATATACCTCTTTCTGCTTTCAGCAAAAGTCGTTCCTTTACAAGCTCTGTTACGCCATCGCCACCACAAAAGTCTTTGTTATGAAGTACCAAGCCGTGTGGCTAATAACTGTAAGTAGTGTGTATAATATTCACTAAATCACAGAGACTAGTCTTAGCTCGTCCCTACAAAGAAACTCCGTCCACTATTCGGTCTTCTTTTTTTGCTGTTGCTTTTATAGGAAGGTTCTTGCATTATATCAGGACTTGGATATAACGGACGGTCTGAGGATGGACGTGACAGATGGGATGGCTGCAGTAATGTCCATCTTCTTCTTTTTGATACTGCGTACACTTTTCAGGTGAGTAAAACTCTTCAATCCTATGGTGAAGGAATATTTTCTTCTGTAAACAATAATAAATGACAAGAGGTAAAACCGGAGTCCCCGCAAAACAAAAAAAAACTTCTAGAAGCAGGGAAGAGTACCAACAACAAACTCAACCCACATTTAGGGCCAAACCCAAGCCACATTGGTAGGAGTCAGGTATTCTTATCCCTGCACCGAAAACAGGCTTAAGACAATCAGTCACGTGAAGAACATGTGAAGTATTGAAGGACAAAAATGACGATAACATGTTGTTTTAATGAGTGTCAATGGTAGAGGGGGTAAAAATGTTCAAAAACTACTTGGAATAGGCAAATGACTTCATTTACTCGTCTTTTCTAAACAGGTAGCATTAGGTCGCATTGCGATTATTTTCGTTGTTGTATATGTTTTGTTTGCAAGGTAAAGGCGGCATCTTTAATTTTGTTTAAAGATTTTTTGGAGCATTTGAATAGGTATCGTGCATTGCAAAGTGTGAATGGTTTTATTTTTTAATATGCAAATTTTTATTTTTTATCTCACCAGCATGTTATAGATGCCTTTAACCTCAACACTAATCAGTGGATGTTTAGGTAACTGGTTAAAAAGTACATCACTGTAGAATCCCCTCAGTTGGGTCATAACCTGTGCAATTCACTATTTTGTGGCTCACACACAGGATAATAGTTGGTGCAATGCCAAGTGTACCCCATACTTAAAGTACTAGCAATAACCACAGGTTATGGAGTGAGGGCGACAACGATCAAGGTCAAACTGCTTTTGCTCCATCGCCGTGCTTTGCGTAAGTTTAACGTGACAGATGGTCAAAACACGCATGATCAGATTACGTGTGAGAGAAGGTCCAAACACGCGTGATCAAATTGCATTTCACGCATTCCATTCATTCTTAATGGAAGTCCAAACGAATGCAATTTTCGTCCTCAGAGCCACTCGGCTTTTTTTTGTAACGCCAAACGCTGGGCTCTGGGGACGAGAATGAACGAATACTGGCTACAGACGTCCTAGGAATGAGTAAAAACAACCTGGAAATTAGGATTGCGGTCTCCTCTTGTCGCCCGTAAAAAACATATGTGAGTTCCTTTAGGCCTTGTCAGCAATTAGCAGTCGTTGGTATGTAATAATCCATGTAGGTCTGTAAGTTCTAGGGGCACGGGACTGGAAGGAAGGAAAAAGGAAGGAATTGCCATTATCTCAGCTAATGAAATGCGTTTTTCTCTCAGGTATCTTTACAAGAGACTTCGATTTCTGGGAAATAAGCTCATCTCTCACTTCGTAACACTCGCCTTTGTAGCGCTGTGGCATGGCATTGCTCCTGGCTTTTTCCTGTGCTTCATTGGCGAGTTTGTTATTATTGTTATGGAACAACAGGTAGCTATAGAGATGATGCAAATATATAGATATTTTCATATATTAATCAGACTTTTTTTTCAAATTTTATCTCAGAAGTTTTTGTTTTCTCGTAAGCGTTTACGAGACATTAGAAACTGGTTCATTGACTGGATGTCTGTGTAAAACTGGGTAGTCTCAATTTATGAACGCAGTGGTGCCATCACCTGTGGTCGATGCTATATATCAAAATGTTCGCATAACACTAGAATTGCTATATAACTACATTGCAAAACTGTATACCCAACGATTGTGGAAGCTGCTCTTCAAATCTCAAAATAACAATTGAGATGCCAGAATTAACTACGCTATAGGCTTCAAAGGATGGCGGCAAGAAATTTAATTAGAACTTTTGTTGACATAATGAAAAGCTTCTTGGATCAGTGGAGTGCACGCATATGTGGAGAGGAGATGATGACTGGGATGACAGGGATGACCAGAGATGACTGGGATGACTAGAAATGAGTAGGGAAGACTAGGGATGACTAGGATGACTGGGATGACTAGCGATGACTAGGGATGGATAAGGATCACTGGGATGACTAAGGATGACTAGGGATGAAGGATGACTAAGGATGACAAGGGATGACTAAGGATGACTAGGGATGACTGAGATGACTAGGGATGACTAAGAATGACAAGGGATGACTGAGATGACTAGGGATGACTAAGGATGACTAGGGATGACTGGGATGACTAGGAATGACTAGGGATGGATGGGATGACTAGGGATGACTAGGGATGGATGGGATGACTAGAGATGACTAGGGATGGATGGGATGACTAGAAATCACTAGGAATGACTAGGAATGACTGGGATGACTAGGGATTACTGTGGATAATTAGGGATAAATGGGATGACTAGAAATGACTAGGGATGACTGGGATAACTAGGGATGGATGGGATGACTAGGAATGACTAGGGATGGCTGGGATGACAAGGGATGACTAGAGATGGATGGGATGACTGGGGACGACTAGGGAAGACTGGGATGACTAGGGATGACAAAGGATCACTGGGATGACTAGGGATGAGTAGGGATGACTAGGATGACTGGGATAACAAGGGATGGCTAGGGATGACTGAGGATGACAGGGATGACTAGGGATGACTGACATGATGAAGGATAACTAGGGATGACTAGAAATGACTGAGATGACTAGGGATTACTAGGGATAACTAGGGATAAATGGGATGACTCGGATGACTAGGGATGGATGGGATGACTAGGGATAGATGGGATGACTAAGAAAGACTAGGGATGACTGGGATGACTAGGGATGGATGGGATGGATGGGATGACTAGGAATGACTAGGAATAACTAGGAATGACTGGGATGACTAGAGATGACTAAGGATCACTGGGATGACTAGGGATGAGTAGGGATGACAAGGGATGACTAGGAATGACTGGGATGACTAGGGATGACTATAGATGACTAAGGATGACTAGGGATGTCAGGGATGACTAGGGATGACTAAGGATCAATGGGATGACTAGGGATGAGTAGGGATGACTAGAGATGACTAGGGGTGACTGGAATGACTAGGAATGACTATGGATGACTAAGGATGACTAGGGATAAGTAGGGATGACTAGGGATGCCTAGGGATGACTAGGGATGACTTTGATGACTAGGGATGACTAAGGATGACTAGGGATGACTGGGATGAGTAGGATGACTGGGATGACAAGGAATGACTAGGGATGACTAAGGATGCCAGGGATGACTAGGGATGACTAGGGATGACTAGGGATAACTAGAGAAGACTGATATGACTTGGGATGACTAGGGATGACAAGGGATAACTAGGATGACTAAGGATGACTAGGGATGAGTAGGGATGACTAGAGATGACTAGGGATGACTGGGATGACTAGGAATGACTATGGATGACTAAGGATGACTAGGCATGAGTAGGGATGACTAGGGATGACTAGGGATGACTTTGATGACTAGGGATGACTGGGATGACTAGGGATGGATGGGATGGATGGGATGACTAGGAATGACTAGGAATAACTAGGAATGACTGGGATGACTAGGGATGACTATGGATGGCTAAGGATGACTAGGGATGACAGGGATGACTAGAGATGACCAAGGATCACTGGGATGACTAGGGATGAGTAGCTATGACTGGGATGACTAGGGATGATAGTGATGAGTAGGGGTGAGTAGGGATGACTAGGGATGACTAGGGATGAATGGGATGACTAGAGATGCTTAGGGATGACTAAGGGTGACTACGGATGACCAAGGGTGATAAGGGATGACTGGGATGACGAGGGATGACTAGGGATAAGTAGGATGACTGGAATGACTTGGGATGACTAAGGATGACTGGGATGACTAGGCATGGCTAGGGATGACTGGGATGACTAAGGATGACTAGGGATGAGTAGGGATGACTAGGGATTACTAGGGATGACTGGGATGACTAGAGGTGACTAGGGATGACTAAGGATGACAAGGGATGACGCAGATGACTAGGGATGATTAAGGATGACTAGGGATGACTGGAATGAGTAGGGATAACTAGGGATGACTAGGGATGACTAGGATGACTGGGATGACTATGGATGACAGGGATGACTAGGGATGACTAAGATGACTAAGGGTAACTAGGGATGACTAGGGATGACTGGGATGACTAGGGATGATTAAGGATGACTGGGGATGACTGGGATGAGTAGGGATAACTAGGGATGACTAGGGATGACTAAGACGACTAAGGGTAAGTAGGAATGACTAGGGAGTACTGGGATGACTAGGGATGATTAAGGATGACTGGGGATGATTAGGGATGAATGGGATGACTAGGGATGCTTAGGGATGACTAAGGCTGACTAGGGATGACTGAGATAACTAGGGATGACCAAGGGTGACAAGGGATGACTGGGATGACGAGGGATGACTAGGGATAAGTAGGATGACTGGGATGACTTGGGATGACTAAGAATGACTGGGATGACTAGGGATGACTAGGCATAGCTAAGGATGACTTGGATGACTAAGGATGAGTAGGGATGAGTAGGGATGACTAGGGATGACTGGGATGACTAAGGGTGACTAGGGATGACTTAGAATGACTAGGGATGATGCAGATGACTAGGGATGATTAAGGATGACTAGGGATAACTGGGATGAGTAGGGATGACTAGGGATGACTAGGATGACTGGGATGACTAGGGATGACAAGGGATGACAGGGATGACTAGGGATGACTAAGATGACTAAGGGTAATTAGGGATGACTAGGGATGACTGGGATGACTAGGGATGATTAAGGATGACTGGGGATGACTAGGGATGAATGGGATGACTAGAGATGACTTGGGATTAGTATAGGATCACTAGGATGAGTGGGATGACTAGGGATGACTAGGGATGACTAAGGATGACTGAGATAACTAGGGATGACCAAGGGTGACAAGGGATGACTGGGATGACGAGGGATGACTAGGGATAAGTAGGATGACTGGGATGACTAGGGATGACTAGGGATGACAGGGATGACTAGAGATGACTAAGATGACTAAGGGTAACTGGGGATGACTGGGATGACTAGGGATGATTAAGGATGACTGGGGATGACTAGGGATGAATGGGATGACTAGGGATACTAAGGGATGACTAAGGGTAACTAATGATGACTGAGATAACTAGGGATGACCAAGGGTGACAAGGGATGACTGGGATGACTAGGGATGACTAAGGATGACAGGGATGACTAGGGATTACTGACATGACAAAGGATAACTAGGGATGACTGGGATGACCAGGGATGACTACGATGACTAAGGATGACTAGGGATGACTAGAGATGAGTAGGGGATGACTAGGGATGACTTTGATGACTAGGGATGACTAAGGGTGACTAGGGATGACTGGAATGAGTAGGGATGACTAGAGATGAATGTGGTGGCTAGAGATGCTTAGCGATGACTAAGGCTGACCAGGGATGACTGAGATAACTAGGGATGACCAAGGGTGACAAGGGATGACTGGGATGACGAGGGATGACTAGGGATAAGTAGGATGACTGGGATAACTTGGGATGACTAAGAATGACTGGGATGACTGGGGATGACTAGGCATAGCTAAGGATGACTGGGATGACTAAAGATGAGTAGGGATGAGTACGGATGACTGGGGATGACTGGGATGACTAGGGGTGACTAGGGATGACTTAGAATGACTAGGGATGATGCAGATGAGTAGGGATGATAAAGGATGACTAGGGATAACTGGGATGAGTAGGGATGAGTAGGGATGACTAGGGATGACTGGGATGACAAAGAGTGACTAGGGATGACTTAGAATGAGTAGGGATGACGCAGATGACTAGGGATGATTAAGGATGACTAGGGATGATTAGGGATGACCAAGGGTGACAAGGGATGACTGGGATGACGAGGGATGACTAGGGATAAGTAGGATGACTGGGATGACTAGGGATGACAAGGGATGACAGGGATGACTAGGGATGTCTAAGATGACTAAGGGTAATTAGGGATGAATAGGGATTACTGGGATGACTAGGGATTATTAAGGATGACTGGGGATGACTAGGGATGAATGGAATGTCTAGAAATGCTTGGGGATGACAAAGGCTGACTAAGGATGACTGAATAAACTAGGGATGACCAATGGTGACAAGGGATGACTGGGATTACAAGGGATGACTAGGGATAAGTAGGATGACTGGGATAACTTGGGATGACTAAGAATGACTGGGATGACTGGGGATGACTAGGCATAGCTAAGGATGACTGGGATGACTAAAGATGAGTAGGGATGAGTACGGATGACTGGGGATGACTGGGATGACTAGGGGTGACTAGGGATGACTTAGAATGACTAGGGATGATGCAGATGAGTAGGGATGATAAAGGATGACTAGGGATAACTGGGATGAGTAGGGATGAGTAGGGATGACTAGGGATGACTGGGATGACAAAGAGTGACTAGGGATGACTTAGAATGAGTAGGGATGACGCAGATGACTAGGGATGATTAAGGATGACTAGGGATGATTAGGGATGACCAAGGGTGACAAGGGATGACTGGGATGACGAGGGATGACTAGGGATAAGTAGGATGACTGGGATGACTAGGGATGACTAGGGATGACAGGGATGACTAGAGATGACTAAGATGACTAAGGGTAACTGGGGATGACTGGGATGACTAGGGATGACAAGGGATGACAGGGATGACTAGGGATGTCTAAGATGACTAAGGGTAATTAGGGATGAGTAGGGATTACTGGGATGACTAGGGATTATTAAGGATGACTGGGGATGACTAGGGATGAATGGAATGTCTAGAAATGCTTGGGGATGACAAAGGCTGACTAAGGATGACTGAATAAACTAGGGATGACCAATGGTGACAAGGGATGACTGGGATTACAAGGGATGACTAGGGATAAGTAGGATGACTGTGACGACTTGGGATAACTAAGGATAACTGGGATGACTAGGGATGACTAGGCATGGCTAGGGATGACTGGGACGACTAAAGATGAGTAGGGATGAGTAGGGATGACTAGGAATGACTGGGATGACTAGGGGTGACTAGGGATGACTTATAATGACGCAGATGACTAGGGATGATTAAGGATGACTAGGGATGACTGGGATGAGTAGGGATAACTAGGGATGACCAGGGATGACTAGGATGACTGGGATGACTAGGGATGACTAGGGATTAGTAGGGATGACTGGGATGACTAGGGGTGACTAGGGATGACTAAGGATGACTAGGGATGTGGCAGATGACTAGGGATGATTAAGGATGACTAGGGATGACTGGGATGAGTAGGGATAACTAGGGATGACCAGGGATGACTAGGATGACTGGGATGACTAGGGATGACTAGGGATGACTAGGGATTAGTAGGGATGACTGGGATGACTAGGGGTGACTAGGGATGACTAAGGATGACTATGGATGAGGCAGATGACTCGGGATGATTAAGGATGACTAGGGATGACTGGGATGAGTAGGGATGACTAGGGATGACTAGGGATGACTAGGGATGACTAGGATGACTGGGATGACTAGGGATCACTAGGGATGACAGGGATGACTAGGGATGACTAAGATGACTAAGGGTAACTAGGGATGACTAGGGATGACTGGGATGACTAGGCATGGCTAGGGATGACAGGGATGACTAAGGATGACTAGGGATGAGTAGGGATGAGTAGGGATTACTAGGGATAACTGGGATGACTAGAGGTGACTAGGGATGACTAAGGATGACTAGGGATGACGCAGATGACTAGGGAAGATTAAGGATGACTAGGGATGACTGGGATGAGTAGGGATAACTATTGATGTCCAGGGATGACTAGGATGACTGGGATGACAAGGGATGACTAGGGATGACAGGGATGACTAGGGATGACTAAGATGACTAAGGGTAACTAGGGATAATTAGGGATGACTGGGATGAGTAGGGATGATTAAGGATGACTGGGGATGACTGGGATGAGTAGGGATAACTAGGGATGACTTGGGTTGACTAGGATGACTAGGATGACTAGGGATGACTAGGGATGACTAAGATGACTTAGGGTAACTAGGAATGACTAGGGATGACTGGGATGACTAGGGATGTTTAAGGATGACTGGGGATGACTAGGGATGAATGGGATGACTAGGGATGCTTAGGGATGACTAAGGCTGACTAGGGATGACTGAGATAACTAGGGATGACCAAGGGTGACAAGGGATGACTGGGATGACTTGGGATGACTAAGGATGACTGGGATGACTAGGGATGACTAGGCATGGCTAGGGATGACTGGGATGACTAAGGATGAGTAGGGATGAGTAGGGATGACTAGGGATGACTGGGATGACTAGGGGTGACTAGGGATGACTTAGAAGGACTAGTGATGATGCAGATGACTAGGGATGACTGGGATGAGTAGGGATGACTAAGGATGACTAGGGATGACTAGGATGACTGGGATGACTAGGGATCACCAGGGATGACAGGGATGTCTAGGGATGACTAAGATGACTAAGGGTAATTAGGGATGACTAGGGAAGACTGGGATGACTAGGGATTATTAAGGATGACTGGGGATGACTAGGGATGAATGGGATGACTAGAGATGACTTGGGATGACTATGGATGACTGGGATGACTAGGGATGACTGAGATAACTAGGAATGACCAAGGGTGACCAGGGATGACTAGGATGACTGGGATGACAAGGGATTACTAGGGATGACTAGGGATTAGTAGGGATGACTGGGATGACTAGGGGTTACTAGGGATGACTAAGGATGACTAGGGATGACGCAGATGACTAGGGATGATTAAGGATGACTAGGGATGACTGGGATGACTAGGCATGGCTAGGGATGACAGGGATGACTAAGGATGACTAGGGATGAGTAGGGATGAGTAGGGATTACTAGGGATAACTGGGATGACTAGAGGTGACTAGGGATGACTAAGGATGACTAGTTATGACGCAGATGACTAGGGAAGATTAAGGATGACTAGGGATGACTGGGATGAGTAGGGATAACTATTGATGTCCAGGGATGACTAGGATGACTGGGATGACAAGGGATGACTAGGGATGACAGGGATGACTAGGGATGACTAAGATGACTAAGGGTAACTAGGGATAATTAGGGATGACTGGGATGAGTAGGGATGATTAAGGATGACTGGGGATGACTGGGATGAGTAGGGATAACTAGGGATGACTTGGGTTGACTAGGATGACTAGGATGACTAGGGATGACTAGGGATGACTAAGACGACTTAGGGTAACTAGGAATGACTAGGGATGACTGGGATGACTAGGGATGTTTAAGGATGACTGGGGATGACTAGGGATGAGTGGGATGACTAGGGATGCTTAGGGATGACTAAGGCTGACTAGGGATGACTGAGATAACTAGGGATGACCAAGGGTGACAAGGGATGACTGGGATGACTTGGGATGACTAAGGATGACTGGGATGACTAGGGATGACTAGGCATGGCTAGGGATGACTGGGATGACTAAGGATGAGTAGGGATGAGTAGGGATGACTAGGGATGACTGGGATGACTAGGGGTGACTAGGGATGACTTAGAAGGACTAGTGATGATGCAGATGACTAGGGATGACTGGGATGAGTAGGGATGACTAAGGATGACTAGGGATGACTAGGATGACTGGGATGACTAGGGATCACCAGGGATGACAGGGATGTCTAGGGATGACTAAGATGACTAAGGGTAATTAGGGATGACTAGGGAAGACTGGGATGACTAGGGATTATTAAGGATGACTGGGGATGACTAGGGATGAATGGGATGACTAGAGATGACTTGGGATGACTATGGATGACTGGGATGACTAGGGATGACTGAGATAACTAGGAATGACCAAGGGTGACCAGGGATGACTAGGATGACTGGGATGACAAGGGATGACTAGGGATGACTAGGGATTAGTAGGGATGACTGGGATGACTAGGGGTTACTAGGGATGACTAAGGATGACTAGGGATGACGCAGATGACTAGGGATGATTAAGGATGACTAGGGATGACTGGGATGAGTAGGGATGATTAGGGATGACTAGGGATGACTAGGATGACTGGGATGACTAGAGATCACTAGGGATGACAGGGATGACTAGGGATGACTAAGATGACTAAGGGTAACTAGGGATGACTAGGGATGACTGTGATGGCTAGGCATGGCGAGCTATTACTGGGATGACTAAGGATGACTAGGGATGACTAGGGATGACTAGGGATTACTAGGGATGACTGGGATGACTAGAGGTGACTAGGGATGACTAAGGATGACTAGGGATGACGCAGATGACTAGGGAAGATTAAGGATGACTAGGGATGACTGGGATGAGTAGGGATGAGTAGGGATGACTAGGGATGACTAGGATGACTGGAATGACTAGGGATGGCTAGGGATGACTAAGATGACTAAGGGTAACTAGGGACGACTAGGGATGACTTGGATGACTAGGCATGATTGAGGATGACTGGGGATGACTAGGGATGAATGCGATGACTAGAGATGACTTGGGATGAGTAAGGATCACTAGGATGAAAGGGATGACTAGGGATGGCTAGGGATGACTAAGGATGACTGGGATGAGTAGGGATGACTGAGATGACTATCTATGACTGGGATGACTAGGGATGATTAGTGATGAGTAGGGATGAGTATCGATCACTAGGGATGACTAGGGATGAATTGGATGTCTAGGGATGACTAAGGGTGACTAGGGATGACTGAGATAACTAGGGTTGACCAAGGGTGACAAGGGATGACTGGGATGACGAGGGATGACTAGGGATAAGTAAGATGACTGGGGTGACTTGGGATGACTAAGGATGACTGGGATGACTAGGGATGACTAGGCATGGCTAGGGATGACTGAGATGACTAGGGATGACTAGGGTTGACTGGGGATGGCTGGAATGACTAGGGATGACTACTGATGACTAAGGATGACTAGAAGGACTAGGAAGACTAGGATGACCAGGGATGACTAGGGATGACTGGAATGACTGGGGATGACAAGGGATCACTGGTGCCATCACCTGTGGTCGATGCTATTTTTTTAAAATGGTCGCATAACAATAGAATTGCTACATAAATACATTGCAAAACTGTTTGCCCAATGATTATGTGGGAACCGCTCTTCAAATCTCGTAATGCCAATTAAGATACCAGAATTAACTACGCTATAGGCTTCCTAAGATGGCGGCAACCAATTTAATTAAAACTTTTTTTGACATAATGAAAAACTTCTTGGATCAGTGGAGTGCTCGCATATGTGGAGAGGAGATGATACAATTCTTGAAAATTTCAGATGTGCTTTATGAAGGCCAGCTATCCTTATAGATGCCATTTTGATCTGCGAAGGGGTAGGGGGGAGGAGGGGGGCAGGGGGAGCTGTACTGTATCCTTATAAGCACTTTCATGTACAATGATATCTAGCAAGATCGTGTACTAGGACACCCCGTAAAATTCACTGTTTTGTGATGGAGTTCGGTATTTTTAAAATTAAACGAGATTTCTGTTTAACAGTAATCCAAACGGTGAGGAATAACCATTAACTTTTATTGATCATCTGTTGTATTTCATTAGCTTTTAGGTCTTTGCCGCCGTGTTGTTCAAAGACCATTTTCATCTTTCCCGTTGGCTATTAGAATACCAATAATCCTTTTTGGTGTTTGTGTAAGACTCACGGGTGTCGCATTCTTTCTGATCCCGTTTCTGCTGAGGAGATTGGATTACACTCACAAGGTAATGTTTTTCTTATATCTTAGAAACTTTTCGAGGGAGTGTACTTCTGCGAGAGGATTCCCCAATACAAGTACGACAAATAGCTCGAGCCGGTCCAGAGGATCTCCAGCCTCTGGTTGTGTTTTCACTAGGGCGATTAACTAGCTGAACATTCTTTCTAGGATTTGCTAAAATTTTACATAAGCATTGTCTTCCAAGAGAAATTGAAAACAACTGATTAGCAAAATTTTGGAGAGAAAACAAAGAATATTATCGGGTATTTTGGACGCAATGGGCTATTTCCGAATCGCCTCAAGCCTAGGTTTCAAAGCGAGGCTAAGTGCAAAGCCATTGATAAGTAATGTTTTTTTTATGCTCATGCAAATAAAACTCATTTTCACAATAAAGGTTTTGTATTTATTCTTGCTTTGAAAGTGAGAGTTTTTGAAACTCGGAAAATGGCCTCATAATGGCTGTTTGTTGTTGTTATTTTTGTAGGAATCTTAATTATTTAATGTAATTACTTTAGGTTTGGTTATCCTTGTATTATATGGGACCTGTCGTGTTGTTGTGCTGGTTCATTCTTTACCCAACAATCCTAATGCCCATGACCAGACGTTTCAGCAAGAAACCTCGAACTGAACTCACCCCAAAAAAGTAAGTAGTGGTACTGTTTTGTAAATATATTCCCCGTGCCGCACGTGCAATTTTCTAGGTTCTTTGGCAGTTTATAGGATAGAGTAATTTCTTTACGTTTGTAGTGGAAATTGCTACTACTTTTATTAACGATTCGTAAATGGTAAATACTAGAAAACTGTTAGCGTTTTAAAATGCAGATAACGTTTAGATACTAAGTAGTACAAAATGTTACATTCTTTATTTATTTTGTATATGCATGTTCATCATTTTTCTCTGCACTGTTAATATTTTATTGATCAATTTTCAAATATTTGAATAAATGCCTTAATTTATACTACTACATGAAAAATTTCTACAATTTGATTGGCTTAGAGCAGTGGTATTTCAGCTTAATTTGAAATACCTACATGTGAAAATTACAACCTTTTGCGGGTAGTAGTATAAACAAATATAAATAGCATGATTTGTACGTGATATTTAGCATAAATACCACTCGTGATATTTCAAAATTGGCTCAAATTTCACTCGCCTAACGGCTTGTGAAATTACGTATAACAATTTTGAAATATCACTCGTGGTATTTATGGCAAATATCACTAATAATCATGCTATTACCTATACTAATTAATTTGAAAAAATAAATTCTGGTTTTGTAGCTTTCGACTTTGATTACCAAGGTCAAGGATGAGCATACATGAAATTAATTATTTAATTAATTAATGAAGACGATATAGTGCCAGCACACCACCAATTCTTCGTCTACCATTCCGGATGGAATTCTATTTTATGAACACTAATAAAATACTAGGTGAAATTTCGCGCAATAACATAATATCCTCACACGTGAAAAGAACACCTTTGTTATGGTTAAATAAATCTCGAAAGTGAGAATATTTGGTATTTCAAGTGTGATTATATAATAAAGAAAACATTACATGGCCGCTTGAGCTAAGGATACGAAATTTGTCTTCTCGTGTTGAAAACTAATTTAAAACACTCGAAGAGAAACTTTGTATCCTCGCGCTGCTATGCAATATTCTCTATATAATGTGGAGAGGGGAAATCCTGAGTAAACTCAAAAAGTGCAACCCACATATAGGGCCGGAAGGGCCGATTTTTTGGAGTCGGACCCAAGCACGATGACGGCAGGACAACGGGTTTCACCACTTCGTCACCCTTGTAATCACCCTTCTCCGTAATAGATTTATCCATAACAAGAGATCCATCATTAAAAACCAAAACAATAATAATAATAACTTTTTGTTCTGTCTAATCGATCGCCTCTCCTTTTTCAGACTCAATGAAACGCTAAAGGAGGAATAATCATGACAAAGGCGATTTTGGCTTATGGATCTGGAGTAGCTCTTAGTCCTTATAGGGATCCCAAGCAACGGCGATGGCAGCGAGAATAACCAAATTAACTGAATTTAATATTTTTAAAGCTTTGTGGCTATTATTCCAACTCCACCACGGATATTTTCGGTAATTTCTGGAGTCGAATTCTTAGGGAGGCACGGAAAGAGAAAAAAATATCGCCATCTTTTTCATGTGTGTTCCAATTCATCACGTTAGAAAAGATCACCGAATTTCACCTCGTAGTCGCGCAGAGTAACAAATTTATCTACCATGAAGCGTGATGCACGGTTTCAGTCGGGTGAGTGAGTGTGAACGGCAGTTGCCGTTGTCGTGGTCGAAATGTAGTTTCTGTCTTGTAGCAAGCATCCTCGGGGACCCAGGAGCAGCTAGTCTGGACGATAGAATGCTTGTGGGGAAAGTTTACTGTAAGATCACGACGACTAAACTTTCATCACGAACATTCTGTCGTCCCGACTAGCTGCCTCTGGGTCCCCGAGGATGTGTACTAAGCTGCTTAACCCTGGTATGGACAAAGGACAGAAAAGCCCGAAAATGGTAAATCAGAGATTACGGGAGCTACTCACGGTTCTCGGTTGAAAATTTCAGTTTGTATTACTCTAAAAGAAATATTTATAAATTTGTTGCTTGATGTAGTTATATTTACCACCTGCAATTTTGAAAGGGTGACACCCACATATAATTAACAATAATTCCACGAGTGCGCGTTGGTTTTGAGATGGTAGATAACCAGCGAAGAGCGTAGCGCCGAGTTGGCTAAAATCATCTCATATCCAACAACCGCAAGTGGAATAATTTTTTTATTAAAAACGCCCGCAAAATATCGAGAATTCTTCCCCACTTTATATGTAAAAACAACCGATTTTCAGATTGTTTATAATTTTGAGCAGACGCGTACGGTTACCATATTTGGAGAGCATGGTGTAATGTCTCATATACGATGATGGCTAAGCCAATCTGAGCTCTAGAATTGCATTATTCAATAATTCAGTTTTGATAAGATGTATTATACTCTTTTTCAAAGAAGCTTCTAAGGCCCTGTCCACACTAATTCGTTTTCAAAAGTATGCGTTTACGTAGTCTTTGAAAACGCATGAATCGATTAGCGTTCGCACTAAAACGTTCGAAAAGGATAGAATTGCGCGTTGTGACCTAAGGTGAACTCTATGCGCATGCTAGAAACAATCGCGCCTGCGATATTTTCAGTCACCGTTTTCATTTTGATGCGTTTTCGACCGTCCAGACTAAAGGTGGATTTCTACTGGCGCATAATTTTCACGTTCGTACGCACGTAAATTTTACGCGCTTAAATAAAAAAGAGGCTATTTATGAAAGGCCGTGAGAAAAGTTAAAGTTGCGCAAGGTTCAACTTTTTCGTTTACGCGCGACCTTCCATACATTGCCTCTATTTTATTTACGCACGTAATATTTGCAGTAGACTCCCTATAACCTAACCTTCAAAGGAAATCTAAAAAAGGTTCGAGTTACGGAATTTCGAAGCAAGTGGCTGAAAATAAGGAAATAACGAATTAGGCAACAAAGCTCTATTAATTTACAGGGATGGACACTGTAGTTGAAGTGGGCTGATGACCAAAAAGTAAAGACAAAGAATATACAGTTGTTTTGAAGTATTAAATTCAATGTCTCGGACTGCAGCACACGCTTTTCTTCTTTTTCGATCAACTTGTCACGCGGTTAAAACATGGTTCTAGTTATCGAGGGTAAAATTATATAGAAATGATCTGATCGAATCTGAAGGGAAACAAAAATTATTTCGAGTTAGCGAAAGGGTCGAGGTATCGAGGGTAAAATTATAGTAAATGTATGAAGTAAATCCAGGGGAAATAGATTTTGGTTCGAGTAATCGGGAGTCGACTGTACGCGCGTAAGCACGCGAAATTTACCCAACCGTAGAAATCCACCCCAACATATACGATATGTATGCGTTTTCGTTTTGATCCAATTTTAAGAGCGGAATTTGTGTGGGTATTGGTCAGGTTTAACTTAATAAGGTTTCAAAGGACCCTTGTGTAAAAAAATTAACCAAGAACTGAAAAGAAATTTAAAAAAAAGATTTTTTTCTTCTGCTTTGCCTTTTTGACAGACGGCGCTTCACAATAATAAAGTTCCTCGTGCAACAAGAAGGCAGGCGTTTACACTGGCCGAATTTATACTAGAGACGGATTATCCGTCTAGACCGATAATTCGTCTCCAGTCATGATAACTTCTGCCACTGTGGCGATGCTCGTTACAACAAGAATAGCATTAATGACCTTAAGATTCACTTTTATGTCAAACGACAAAGGTTAATTTGTACAACGCGACTAAGTTTTTCCCTTAATTGTTGTTTACTGTTTATCATTTCTCACGCCAGTTTTGCCCATAAGGATCGTTCTGGACGGTTTTTATGTACTTTTTTTTGTTCTGAGAAATTCTCAACTTTTATCTGACGTTTGCCGTTTGCCGTAAACGTGACCCCAATCTCTCTATTGTCAATTTTACTGGGTAGCAGGCACAAATCTTCCATTGCACGGGAGCTTATGACTGGGATGCTGGATTGTGTAAGCCAGGGGACTATGCAATATTCAAACTAGGAGTTGCCTGCTAAAAAGATGAAGACCCTGGATACACCGGGAACTCAAACTACATCGAGCGTTGCATTTTTTAAACCCAAAGGACGTTGATTTACAATTACGGCAGTCAGATGATATCAAAAGCAAGGCAGCACCTATATCCAGGTTTTTCTTTGACAAATTATATTCCTCTATGCTTCTAAAAAGATAGTATGCAAAAACTAAGTCGGAGAGGAAGGGAGTCGCGGCTTTTATTTTTTCATACTTCTTTATTCTAAAACTCCATAGTAAAATATACAACCTGGGCAATTCATATCTCATATGATAAATTCTAAACAATTATAAAATAGAGGCTTCCAAAAGAATGATAATGCATTTTCCTCTAAGAAAAATATTTATATTCCCCAAGTGCTCTGAAAATATTAGCAAACCCTTAACAGGGACAATTGTGTGACGGAACCAGGTGATAGATCAAGGCTAACGCAAACATATCTAAGTCTACAATCAGTGTCCTATCTTGTCATCATGTCTTGGAATAGACTAGGCTGCCCCTTTATCCATGTAATAGACATTTTGCAGCTACAATGAGGGACAGAAGTGTTGTACCTATCCCTCCCCCCTGTGTACCCCCTCCCCTCTCCTAAAGTTATTTTGTAGACCCACACGTCTGTCTTTAACCACACACAACATTGATTCGGGGCTGGGGGGATTTACGGCGTAAAACAGAATGAAATGAATGAAATTGTTGATAAAAGCACCCGTTTTAGACAAGGGCGTCAATTACTTTTGTCCCTGATTGTAGTCATTCACGTGGTAAGAAGAACCGCTATGTTGGAAAGAAGCACTGAGACAAACTGTCAAACGGCTGAAATCGTTTAGAAAAAGTAGTTTCCTTTGTTTCATGTCTTGTTCCAGTGCATCTCCTGCTCTCAGTACAGCATGGCAGTTTGGTACCACGTGAATAACATGCTGCAAATGGCAAAGAACACAGTAACAGGCCTCGCGTTTCGTTTCCACAATGCGGATAGCCGGTGTACAGAGCCCCTTGCCCTCAGGAAAAATCGGAGAAGGGCCCCTTCTCCGAAATTTCTTGACGGGAGGGGGCTCTGTACGCAGGCTACAATGCAGATCACATGACGATAGTCAAAACAACATTCTCTTTTGGACATTATTCATTTTCAATCATGAGACAAGGTATCAAATCTCTTTAAAAGATTTCAGCATGGGATCTACAATGAGAAAACAAATTTAAAGATACCAGCAATTACTGTCTGTTGAAACCAAACGAAGCCCTTGGTCAATCCAAGTCGGAAATGATACTGAAAAAGTACACAAAGCGTCTGATCGAAAGTTGGGATTAACAATAAATAATTTCTTTTCCTTATAATACAAATCAACAAACTGGAAAGTCCTAATAATTATTCATAATTTTAGACTGTCATCAGTCCCTCATGACTGCTTTCACCTCTTCCTTGTTCGTGCGCTCTCACGGATTAAATAGCTTTCGCGCTCGACTGGTTGAAAAGCAGCTGCTAGTGGCCTACGGTTATTTCTAAATCGCAATTTTTGAAAGAAAAACCTTTCCATCCCTATCATAAATTATAATTTTTTCTCGCCAAAAAACGTAATCGAACTTTCCGTGCACAGGTTCGTAAAATATAACGTTAGCTATCGACAAAGGGATAAATGCAGACTTCTTAATTTATCTAAAAAAAATTCCCTGCCCATTGCTGCTTCAATGCGTAAATATGTTATTAAACCAAAGCTAAACAAGGTTCAGCTATTAAAATATAGCTTAGAATGTCCATTCAGGGATATAGCTTTGAAATTAACTGGCAGTTTGTCCCAATTTCGTGCAAAAAGTAAATTGGATACGCGGAACCGAGGTTTTAATAACCCCCTTTTAGTCCATTCCAATCGAACTTGTCTGATGGATGACCGGCACGAGCTATGCATGTTCAAGATATGCCGTTCCAAAGCTCTCTTTCTCGCGCCCTTGTTTAACGATATTAGCCCCTGATCGAATCAACTTGTTCGATCTAGGCTTAAGAGTCCACCCGATGACTGATGGCTGATCGGATCATACCCTTCCTTATGCATCAAAGAGTCGGTTTTGCAACAACTTAACCTTGCAAGACACTCATTTTGCCATAAGATTCGCCCTTTTGTGCCCTCTTTTGTTAGTGATCAGGCATCGCTGGGAGCGCACATCAGTAGCTTCTAAACTGGAGTTGTAGGTTCTTTGAGTTCTACTTTGACCGTCTGTTGTACCTCATCATTAAGATTCTTGGCATAGTTGATTTTCTGCGCCACCTGATTAACAAAACACGTGTAAGCTGTAACGAAAACTCAGTGCATAAAACGGCACAGGAAAAGTTCACTGGAAAAGTTAAACTATTTCGGGTTCGAAAAATAATTTTAAAGTTAATCAAACTTTTCCAGCTCCAAAACTCAACGTAAGGGGAGCAAAATGCTGTACACATAAAGACGATTATTTATTTATTTCAGTTCTTAAATCCGAAATCCTAATAGAAATTTTAATAGACCTCTCCCGCATTTAGTTCTAGTGAGCGCACACAATGAAAAGAGATCGAGGTTTATGAGGGCAATTTCATACAAATCGCTGATTTTGTCATCCTAAGTGAGCCTCGAGTTGCTTCTTTTGTACGCAGGAATGCAGTAACGATCCATACGCTAACTAAAAGTTGTGCGAGTTTTGGATCTCAAGGTACGCCTATTGAATAATCAGAGTCGAATCGAATTTAGCGAACCGACTGCGATAAGGGCACCCGCCTGTTTTCTGGAAAATCATGGGTCAGTTATTCCTGTCAGAGATTTTTTTCACCCTCATGACAAAATAAACATGATATCTGTCTTAGCACAAACCTTCTGCGCCACACTCTGCTGGTCGCATCTGACCCTAGGCCGTTTGCTTGGGTTTTTAGACGGTGTTGGTACGCTGCTGTTATCCGCTTTCATCACCAGCTCGATGTAACTTTTTCCGTCTTTCAACAGAAACAAAATGGTAATTAGATCATGGCTTAGCGTGCGCACATGCCGCTTTGAAGCGTACGAGAAGTTTGCAGAGAAGAAATGAGATAAGCGTTATAGCTCTACAATCTTCCGCAGTACTTCATAGATTGATGCATACAGGGCCGAAAACATCAATAATTGGTCTACAACAAGGCCAACTCGGTAAAACCACCAAAGTGCACACGAGGAAAGCGAAGCACCCTCGAATAAGAATTTTCTAGCTATTCTAAGAGGGGTTACCCACGAAAACGTCTGTCGTATCGTGGATTATAATGCTACATCTGATTAAAAGACCAATCGAAGAGACAATTGGAGCAGTAGGAAGGACGAATATGTATTTTTGGCCTTAACGAGTAAACACTTAGTTGACGCAGCCGGACACTTCAGATATTCCAGTACTTTGCTACACTTTATCGGCCAATGAAAGCCATTGCCAAATTCGTAAGAGAAAAGCGGGTCTGTTCATTTATGCATCGTTCCAGCCCTTAAACACGTTAACAAAAGAGCATATAAGCTTGCCTGTTGAAAGCTACAATTCATCTCTGCTCTTTATAATCACAGTGCATTCGAGCATTGCCGCATATGAAGGCTCTCCGTTTTCAAAATTAAAGGCATTAGCAACGTAAGCCTCACTTTACACTGACCGCGCTAAATGCTAAGATACCTGGAATCAACGTTTTTTGTATGCCTATAACTCTTATTAGCAAAAATTACTAAGATTTTTAACAAACGGATCTTACCAGTGGATAGAGGCTGACAAACGTAAAGGTCTGAAAAACGCACAAGCAGAACAATTGACTCCGGGGAGGGGGTCCCACGTGCTCGGACAAAGTATACACCCTCTGTAGTAACGATAGCCTTAAGCCGGTCTTCCCTGTCACGCCGAACAGTCTCCGACAGAACGAACCTGGTGAAACATCAATATAGTTTCATTTAAAAAATGATTTTACCCTACATAAATAACACAAAATATTGAAAACATCACCTTTTACAATAAGAAGAAGAAACGAAGTCTTACTTTTCATTAAAATTGCCTTCATTAAGCTTCAGCATGATCTCTTGACCTTCCGCATGAGTCGCCGCGAATCTTGGGATGGCACCACTGGGTCCAAAGCAGTTTCTGCGCAAGCGTGAAGGTTTTGGCATGAAATTTCTGGAGCTACGTGTCGCTTGACCCCGGACAGCGGCTGCTGCACCCGACGCAAAGTCCAGGACTCCCGCGGTTGGTTTGGCAAATGTTCCCACAATTCCTTTACCGATACCAGTTATGAAGCCCTGAAAGAGAGAATATCTCGCCTTTACCCTGTATCCAATAATGGGCCTTTTGCAGCTATTGTAGTCACTCAAATGGTATACAAAACAAGACCGCCCTGCTGGAGAGAAAAAGACGCACTGGGAGAAGACAAACAAAGCAAACTAGTTGGTGAAATAAGTAAATTCTTTTGTTCCTCTTGTCCCGGTGCGTACTGGCTTTCTCTCCAGCATGGCGGTTTTGTCCCAAGCGGATGATATGCTGGAAGACACGTGAATAACATGTGAAAGCGCACTTACCGACACGCCAGAGTTATGAGCGCCCTCTATTGGCTGTGTTACGATACTGGTGAGTCCACCGACTAAACCCATCCCAAGGCCCTTGACGCCTGCTACAAAATGATCCTTGGAACTGCCAAACCTCTCTGCTCTCATCGCGTCACGGCTCTCCTGGAACTTTGTGTCCATAGACGCATTCCACAGGCCATCTGACAACGACCCAGTGATCTAAAAAAAGAGAAAAATAATAATTATATCAAACATGAGACAGTGTTGTATCTGATATCAAACACTGGAAAGGAGGGCACTTTATTTCGATAGAAAATGATTTCGAGCAAGGATTGGCAAAGCCGGTTACTGTGCGGCCTTCTGTGCGAGAGGTTCCGCGAGTTCGATTGCAGAAGTGAGCTAAATCCTTCCTTGGACTTTTTTCCTTTCCGTGTAGCCTCGAAAAGTAGCTTTAAAACAGAACACTGATGGATAGAAGGGGGTAAAATGAACTCACCGTCGGCATCAGCTGTTTCGTGTTACCAGTCACCGACGTAGGATAGGGACTTTTACCCTCTAGTACCTTTTTTGTTTTGAGGGATAAACTAAAAACTACACAGTGAAGCGGTTGGTCCTGCCTATGTACAATAGTTCGACCACTCCTCGTATTAGCATGCTTTGACTTACTTTAGCCGCGCTATCAGACACACCATGGGCCACATTCCTGAACAGTCCTCCAACATTGCCTCTCTTCACCAGTCCTTCTAGGCCAGATGACACGTCATTGATAAGTCCCATGGGATTGCCAAGAAAATCAACTGAGCCTACAATAACTGCCGCTTGACTGCGAATCTCCTGTAGAAACAACAAAAAAATGATTTATTATGTTACTGGAGAGGGGCTCCCATGGCTATATAAAGTCGTGGAGTTCACGATTTTGCCTGAAAAAGGAGACTCGAGACTTGAGCGGATTTAGTGAGCGCATAACATGGCAATGTTGGATATACAATTTTTAAGTGCGTCCATTCAAAGAGTGCTTTTACCTTGAATTGCCCAAATCCACATAAAGCCCAACAGTTAAAACACTGTTACGCAAAGTGTTCATGTTTAGGAACACATGTAACTACAGCTTTTCTCCAACGAGTCAGTTCTTATACCACAAAATGATACCCCATTACATGAAGGTAAACACAACCGTGAATAAAATTTTCAATCTACGATTAACGCTCATTGGTCTTTCATAGCAGAGCTGTCATTAAGGGCGGTAACATGTAAAACCTGTTAGGCATGAGCTCACTCGATGTTACGCGCGATCAAAGTGGGAAGCTAAAGATGACACTATAAATGTTGGTGAGACGTTTAAGGTTAATCTTCACTTGATGCGGCTGCTTAAAAAGGCGAACCCTTGTTCTGATGAAGCTAACAAAGTAACATCCCGAATATTGAAAAAGCATAACAGTTTCGTTGTCTCTGAAAATTTGGGCCGGATATACCGAATAGTTTCGGAGAAAGTTTCTTTGAAAAATCCCAATTTTTACAAAGAATGTATGAGTTCATTAACGTTTTTGCCATCCAGCAATTTTGCAGTTTTTGATTGCTGCTATTTGCTTTGTTATTGATTGCAAAGAGTTTCACAAACTCCTCAAATTTACCAGCTCTTTCAATTTTTGAGCCTAATTTGCATATACGACGACGTCTTCGATGGGTTAACTCGTATGCTAATGAGCAAAAGGTTTTAGGGTAAAGGGTTTATCCTAGAGTGCGGTATTGTACTCTTTGTTTTTCGTTTTCTTCAAGTTCCTACCTCAATGTAATGTTTACTCATGGAATCCAGCAAGGAGGACATTGTGTCAAATGGATGAGAACGAGAGAAAGACTCTACAATAAAAGGAGAAACAAACAAAATAATAGGTTTTAGAAAAAAAAATCATGCATGGATAGTAATAACTGGACAACATAATCCTGAGCACCTCTAAATAAAGGTAACATAAAACACAGGTTAAGAAAGTGACGTGTAAGAAATTGGAAGGAAATGTATGACAAACACATCTGTTTTGCAGCATTTAAAAGTCATTTATTCAGTATGTTTTCAAACATCTGGTCTGGCAGGCTCAATTGTAGGTTAAGACTTCTGGTTCATTAAGGAAAATGATTGGACCCAGCGTAAATTTTAAAATACACTTCGAAAAAACATATTCCTCAATTTACCGGAGAAATACCAACGTCAAAGTGTTTGTTTGTGACGTACCTAAGTCTATAGAAGCATCCTCTAAGTTGACGAGGATAAGTCCCAGACTGCTTTTCAGGCTCTGTAAGTCTTCGGGCAGTCGACTGGCACTAGATACTGAAAACTTGAGCTGAGTGGAGTTCAGCTGAAGATGCTCAAAGTAATAACGCTTTAAAGAGGTTGGTGAGCTCGGGATCGTGGATCTGCAAAATGTAAGAATCGTGTTACAATTTCGTTATCTAATTGATGTCGAACAATAGACGGTTTTTACTTGACGCCACGTCCGCCATATTGGTGTCCCAAAACAATAAAACGGCGGCCATGTTGGTGTCCAAAACCAATCCTGGGGAATGAACTCTTTTCTTATGTTAAAACTTTCTTTTGTCCACAGAAATTTGCTTAGATGCAGGAAAAGTGAGTGAAAAGGCTATATACATTCTTTGGATGATGTACAGAGGACATTTTACTCTTCAGTTGTCAGCAATCCTTAATTAAAGAGCGTAAAAAAGTGACAAACAACACTTTTTGAACATTTTTTTTTATAGGGACAGACCTTTTTCACATATTCCTCATTTAACTACAACTGCCAGTTCGACTATTAAATGTACGAAATGTTGCTTATTAGGGACCTTACATCTCTTAATGTCCAATCAGACTCTTTTCGAACAAAACTATGACTTTGCATATTTCATATCTCTCGAACAGCAAATTATTTCTGACAGTTTATCGACTAGACACTTTGAATATGTAAATGGCGTCAAGATGAAGAGTAACCCTGTTTTGGAGGAAAAACCGGGGCATTGTTCTGGCACCCTAACTGGGACTTTTAGATCAAAAAATCAAATATTGCTTTGAATTTCTTCTATAGTTATGACTGGTTTAAGTGAACAATCAAAGTAAAAAACACTCGGTTGGTCATTTGTCAGCCATTTGTCAGTGATTAGCTTGCCTGCAAGGATACTCTTCCTAGAGTTCGAAGTATAACATTTAATAAAATTTCATACACCTGTATAGTGGGAAACAATGGAAAAGTAAGCGCACCTTTAATACGCCTACGTTTTCCAAACAACTTTCGTTGTTTCGATAGTAGGGACCTAAGGATAAACGAAACGGGCAAAATACGAGCAAAATGTTCTCCGCAGTTGCGACTACGCGAAACATCTCAACAACTCAGCGTAGCCCCGGGACAACGCAGGAAAAATGAACAGTGACGTAGTACTGATCATGCCCAGTAGCATGTTTATCCGTTACCGTAGACCACAGTCGTCACATCGTAAAGTCCCGATGCACATGAAATACAACAGCGTTGCCTATGATTAATGTATTGGGAAAAAAGGGGCGAAAAGTACCGTTGTGTAGCATAAAGGCATTCATCCTCTTCCTCATTTGAGCCCGCAATGTCATCATCTTGTTGTACATAACCAAAGAACTGTAGCAGCTTTAGAAGCAATAGTTCCTCCAACTGCAGAGTCATCTTACGCAGTGAAACGTCCAGAGACTGCGGACAAAAACAAACAGCTTTAAAAACGGACAATAGCCACTCCCACGTCACATTTTCACGCCCAATTGCCTTTTTAAAACAACGGGAATACACCGTATTCACAAATGGCGGACACGCGGGAAAAAACTGGTGCCTAGTCATGAAAGCGAGGCGTTGGAGGATAAACAAAAATTGCAAATGAAGACTTTCAGTGAACTTGCAGAGTGTTTAGCACGGATTCCACCTAAAATAACTTTCTACGGACTTCTTTATAAATACAATTACGTGGGATGTCTTCTGCTTTTAATGTTTAGTAGCGATTTGCTGTTTGCAATCAAAAGGGACGCGTATATCTTCAAGGAAACAGAATGATTTTGTAGGTTTCCGAAGCATCAGAAGCTTGACAAGTGGACGATGGCTGGAGAAAAGCGGCAAACATGTTGACCCAAACTTCACTTTGAAACCGAGTACGAAAGCCAGCTCACTGCAATTCGGTGAAACAGAAATATAAACAAATCTTGGTGGCAAGAAAAAAAGAAATAAGCGACAGATGTATGGCCTACTTGCAACTGTTAACGCAAGAGACGTCTGCCGTTGAACAAAACAATTCAAGTCGAGATGGAAAAAAGGAAGACAGGAAAGAAGAGGTGACTGAGGTTTCGATGAAGTTATGTTTGGTTTTTGTTTGCCAGGACGTTATTCTCTGGTCTTTATCAATGAAGAACATCAATTAGACAGCGGGGTTGACCTTTTTTTTAAGCGGTTTTTCGGTAATTTATTTTTAATGTGCGGAAGCGATCGAGAGGAGTACGCTCAAAATTTCAACTTGTTACTCGGAAGACTCGGTAAGCCGGCCACATATCATTTCAGCGAGTAATTTCGTATTTCTTACCTTTGGCTGTTAAGAGTTTTAACTTTATGTTTCATAATATTTTAAAGTTGAAGAATACATAAATAAATAAAATGATGGTCTTCTTAAACTGATCCAGACTCGAATTCAATTATTCGAAACAGAAGCTTGCCGTGTTCAGTCCTGACAAAAACATTGCCTTAAAATTTTAACCTAGTAAAATGTAAGCTTTATACCACTTTTTTACCAAGAGCTCTCTGAGATAATGCCCTAAAAGAAACCAGGCAAATAGCAAGCCATAAGATTCACACACTACAGCTTCTAATTTTGATAAAATTATTTTTAATTGTTTCGCAATGACAAAGAAATCATGAGATGTTTGCTAAGCTCTGCCAACGTACCTCTAACAATTCCCTCCAAAGCGACGGAATTAATCTAATCCAATACAGAATTGTAGTGATCTGGCTTTCGTATTCGGTTTCAGTGTGAAGTTGGGGCCAACATGTTTGCCGCTTTTCTCCAGCGATCGCCTACTCTTCGAGCTTCTGATCGATGCTTCGGAAACCTACAAAATCATCCTGTTTCCTTGAAGATATACGCGTCCCTTTTGATTGCAAACAGCAAATAGCTACTAAACATTAAAAGCAGAAGACATCCCACGTAATTGTATTTAAAAAGAAGTCCGTAAAAAGTTATTTTAGGTGGAATCCGTGCTAAACACTCTGCAAGTTCACTGAAAGTCTTCATTTGCAATTTTTGTTTATCCTCCAACGCCTCGCTTTCATGACTAGGCACCAGTTTTTTCCCGCGTGTCCGCCATTTGTGAATACGGTGTATCAGACGGACAACTCCTCCACCCAACGGAAAGATTGCCTTCAGCTCCCTTCCCCCACCCCCCAACGAGACACTCCCTGGTAGGTACAAATGAACCCCCTCCACATCTTACAGTCCAGCAAGGATTAACAATACTTCCGGGAAAGTTGATATGCCTTACTTCAGTAAGAGTTGTTCAAAAAAAGTTTCTCAGCTTGAATGACGGGTTATTGAATTTTATTGTGTCTAAGGAAACTTAGTGTTGTCTTGTGACAGTGAGGTGTGAAACAACAATTTAGTTATCTCGATTGAGCTGATAAAGTCAGTTTCCTCTCCTATCCTGTAGTGTAGGTAACCGGCGACCACCATTAAAAGATTATAAAAATGTCGTTTCGAGAGCTTGCCCTTTTTATCTTTCACCACTTTAAGTATTTCTTTCTCTGCGTAATTGAAGATAACAATCAATAATAAGCAATTAGTGGACGAGGCTGAGTATAGAAGAATTGTGTAGATCTTGGAAGGTATGATCCGCCGCGGCCGAAGGCTCTACACTGCCGAGACCGATGAGCAGCCGCGCCTTCTGTAGTCCCTTTTTCTGTCAATTATGATGTCATCTTGAGGATATCAGTAAACATCTTCCAATTAAATTTAGTCACAGCGGGCGCACTATGAAGAAGTAGCCAGGCGATTTAAGCCAATCAGAGACAGAAATATTTTGAATGAAGAATAATGATAAGCCTGTTATTGTTAGTTGACGCACCTTAAATATCTCTACATTAGGCAGCCTGCTTGGTTCTTTAGTAGCTGAAATATGAAGCGTTGGTTGTTGCAAAGTGGTTTCTTCCTTGCTGCCCTTCTCAGGAGGGGAGGGGTAGAGTAGAACCGGAAGCTGACTGGCAAACAACTGGTTGTCAATCTATAAAGCGAAAAGACAAAATAACAAGAGTAATATGCGTTGAAACTTCAAAAAAAAAAAAAACAGAAAAAACAAAAACTGAGAAACAACACAACAACGATCTTCCACCATTCCTCAAAGTGGTTCTTCCTCTACCATTCCCGAGGAAGAAGCGGGGGGTGGGGTGGGTGGGGGTGGGTGGTGGAGCGAGTCTTATCATTTCTCAAGGACAAGTTAATTCCATTAAAAGTAATAGCTTCTAAGAGCTGTGTTCTATTAAGATACATGAAAGTTCGGCATCAGTTGATATTTATCACTGGAGTGAGATTAGGCAGTTTTCTGACAATTAACTAGTTAAGAATGTCGAAACGGATTTATTAAAGGACCGATAAATAACCTTTACGTAAAACAAGTAGCTCCCTGTTATTAACACTTTGATCCAACAGAAGATGTAAGAGTACTTACCATTTACACGGGTAAACCGGAAATTCCGGATGGAAAAACGAATGGTTGGTGCCATTCCGTTTGTGGGAAGCTTCAGAAAATATGGGCTGTGAATTGACTGAGGCGATGCAATTTTTCTCATCTTATAGTCTGTTCAGGTGGTCTGGATAAACTTTGTAGCGGGTTTTTCTTCCATCACGTCAAATTTTATAGTTTTATACACAAGATTTCCAAAGGGTGGTCTGTGTAAATGGTAAGCTCCCTTAATTAAGCGAAAACCTTAATCTCTCAATTTTTTTAAACGTCCACAGGCACCCTAGTTAAGACAATGTACAGCATTCCTAAGATGCTTACCTGAATGCGTCCTATGCTGCCTTCCAATGTCTCTAACTGACTAGTTCGTAAATAATCCATCTGTAAGTTAAGAACAAAAACAACAAGAAAACAATCACAATCTGAATCAGGCCGTCTGCGCGTGAAGACAACCCGACGCAGGTCGGGTGTCAAGGTATTGGAACTTGATGAGGAGAGCTCAAGAATCTTTGCGAACAAAAGCGATCTTTATAAACTATTTACCACGTTTTCTGTAACATGGATTTAATAGTCTTGAAAGGAACACAAAAACAAAAACAAAAACAATAGAACACACAAAACATTACACTTGTAAAAGTTTAATCAATCTGATCCCACGATAAGTATTTCGAAATGGTGAAACGAATAAGTGAATCTGAACTTTCCTATTTTAGTTTACTAAAACAAAGGAAATTATGGAAAACATTACAACTTCTCTACTAAAAATTTCGTCGTTCTACAAATGTCCAATCCAATACACAATTTCAACTACAACAACACTAAATGAACGGTAAGTATGGTAGTTTAAAGTAGTTTACCTCTATTTGCTCCAAATTGATAAATACAAGTTCCTCTGGCACGGAGTTAATAACTGAGATACCGATGCCTCCAACCAAACGAACCTGCACCTCAAGCGCTGTTGAATCTTCATCTGCGCCCACGTTACTCACAGTAGCTTGACGCAGACCACCTCTCCTCTCGACTAGCATCCAGTCTTTCTCGGCTTCTTCTCCTGTCTGTGACGAAACGTTATTTGAATACAGGATCGTTTAGTATTCGAGTGTACCAGAAAAGTTACACTACAGAATTTATGTTATAAATTTACTTGATTTTCTATTTGTTTACAGCAGTTCAGAATTTTCATTTGGCCAAGTCAAATCCACTCACCCCAGACCACATTTCAAAACAGGAAAGTGGCAGAGAAAACGAAATAAAACAAAACGTATGCAAGGAGAAGCTTCCCCACTTTGTGCCACTACGTTGTTAGAGTAAAGTCAGTGATAGTGGGATATTTAAATTTCTTCTCTAAAGGTTTTTAAATTTCTACACTTATAATCACACTAGCGAATCCGACTAAGATGAATAAGCGAACAACTAGAAAAAAATCCGATTGACAGCTTAGGACCAAAGCATAAGCCATACACATGAAATGTATCGCCAGCAAAAAAGAAAAAAAGTATTGTTGAATGGTTGCTGCATATAAATACAGAGCTTTGAAGCGCACCTGTTGCAAGCAATCAGTGATTTCCAGCACTCTGGTTGGACCATCTGCAAAGATTTTTACCCCAAGGCAACCTGAGCCAGGTCTGAGTTTACATGTGTTGATGCACTGTTCAATTGGAATCTGATCGTCTTTAGTGATATTTGCTGGGCCAAGGACCGCGTCCACACCTAAATAAAAATCAGCAATAAACTTGCCGTTGAAGCTGTTTCTAGTATGTAATTCAGACGAGAATAACTCTGCCGTGCTGAAATAGCTAGAAACGCAAGATACATCTAACTTAGAGTCGTTCAAAGCCTGCAGAGCGATGAATAACCCTTTTCTTGCTCTGTAGCCACTATTCTCATCTCTACCAAAATTAGCTTCTTAAGCGTTCGTTAGCCAGGATGCACCTGAATTAAAACCTGAGATTACCTGGGACACCCGTTTAAACTTCAGTGATTTTTTTGTCAACAAATTAAGAGTAAAATTAACCATCACACTTCGTTCACCTTCGAGAGAATCACTCGATATCCTTCTTTAAGAGAAGTAGTATGAGAACAATAGAACTCATCATACCATACCCCATGTGAAAAAAAGTGTCGCGTACACTTACCATCTCTAAGGCCTTTGATCCCACCTTTGGGTTGAACATATAGTCCCGGGAGATCACACTTCATGCGATTATCCTGTCATGGATAAATATACTTACTTATTAATCTTGCAACGCATTAAACTTAGTTGTAAACAGTCAAGTAACGTCAACAGTAACAAATCCGCCCCCCCCTTTTAAATCACACCCCGCCCACACCTTCGACCCCATCAAAACGGAAAATGCCAAAATGACTGAGTTAGAATTAGAATCAGGAGAAATTAGTTCTGATCTAAAGACAAGCATACGGACAATGAAGTTAAAGAAGTTCATAATCACTGGATATTATTAAAAAAGATAAAAAACCCCACTACAAAATAAACGTGTTATCAAACACTGGTTTTCTCACTGGTTTCACTCTCCTCTTTTCTTCTCTGGTTTTCTCACTGGTTTTTCCGCACAGCTCAAGTAGCGTAAGGAAACAGCCGACCTTTCTCGGAAATTTGCTTCTTCCAACCAGAAGCACTACCAAGATCTGGGTAGTGACGCGTCACCAGTATAGAATTTCTGCAGACGTTTTTCAAACGTCATTTCGCGGGGAAGGCAGTGGTGGTGTCGCGAAATGTCGACTGTTTTCTCAGGCTACGACCAAGAAATGTTATGGAACCTTCGAAAAATACGCCTAAAAAACCCCAAAACATCACTTGCTTTTGGCCGCCCAAGAGGAAAAAGTTAGCGACGATAAGGCTTCTCGTTACCTCAGTGAAGGACCATGTTTGTGAATGCACCCGTCTTGGGTTGGGTTTACTCAGCACCAGTCGCACATACTTGCCACAAGTGGGAGGAGCTAAGCTGTCGATATCTAATACAAGTCCAGCATTGAAAGATGATGGTTTGACAGACGGTGGACTGGAGCCTTCATGACGTAACAGACCTTCACCAGTCAGTCGCCACAGCTGCGATCTCCTGTGAGGCTCCTAATGAACACAAGTACAGTCAATACTCAGACGTCATCTCTTAGAAGCAAACGCTGCCCAAAAAACAGCCATAACTACCAGGGGCGTAACCAGCTGTTTGACTAGTTATAGGCCTGGCTCACTTTCATTTCCACATATCCGCATGACTGGTACGCACTGACCTCACCAACACTTTGAGCTCTTTAGCTTCTTACCTCACCCCAACAACGCATAATTTATTACAAGTGTAGAGTGATCAAACCAAAAATTTGTAGGTGGCTCGGGCCTACAGGTCTCTGAGATGGCTACGCCCCTGACTACGGGGATTATTCCGCCAGCTTTTATCTAATAACGTGCCTGTGGTTACAAAAGTCTAGTAATCTATCAGACTGGGGACGTTCCCTTTGCTAGGATAATCATTTGCATTTTAATAGACATGAATCCTGCATGGTTATAAGGCAAACCCAGTACTTCTTTTGGCAGGTGGCTAGCGAGAGGGGAGTCCCGAGTTAACTATCAAAGCGGACATAAAATGAGAAACCACGTTTAACAAGACGACGTATTGGCGAAGAAAGAGTTACTTGCTCCTGTCATAAAAATATTTAACATTAACGAGGTTTCAAACTCTACGATAAAAAAAAACTCTTTTTCAAGTGGTGGAGGTCGACCTTTGTCACGTGACCTCCCGCGAGTTACCGGGGCGATTTGTCTCGTGGACTCGCAGTATAAATCACGTGACAAAACGTGGAACTCCATCACTTGATAAAGATTCTATCTTGGAATCGAAAGTTTATTTGTGTTACAAATTTTTTATCCTGGAGATTGAAACCTCTTTTGTGTTAAATAAAATACTGACACTTTTAGACAAGGACAAAGCAATCGATATTATATAAAGTTTCAGCTTAACACTCCTGGATTACCTTTCTTCTCAACAGTACAGCAGAACCTTGTGGTACATCCAACACAAGTTCTCGTAAATCCAACGACGTTTCATTACCTGTTGTGGCAGGTCTCAGGTGAAACGAGCCACAAACGTGACCATCCGTACTAAAAATGATGAAGAGACACAGTTTAATAAGAAATAGTATATCTTCCCCAATTAAGTAGATAGTAGTATTTCAATCGTCCGGAAGCAAATCGTTTGGCTATTTCAAAAAGCGTGGTGAGTAGTCCAACTTGGGATTGAAAAACAGAAAAAGGGCGGGATTGAGCCTGAAATCTCGCACCCCAAAATATTCGCCCATGTTACTTCTCAAATTGTCTGATCGAAATTTCTGAAACTGTGGCTAATTCATCACAGTTGGCAGTTAAAAATGGAGCTGGCCTAGGTTAGCAAATCGATTCCAGGGCTTTAGAGGCATTTTAATAGAGGGATTTCGAACCATGTTTATGGCAAAAGTAAATTTGAAAGTGAAGAATGATCATCGCAGTAAATTTTCCCATTTAAGCAATTGGAAAGAAGAAGCCTGAAAAAATCAGGGCTTCAACGGGATTCGAACCCCTGACCTCCGCGTTACCGGTGCGTTGCTCTACCAACTGAGCTATGAAGCCACACATTGGGAGCGAGGTCAATTTATTGAGTTCATATCTCCCGAGAGGAGTGAAATGATGTGAAGTGTACATGAAATAATTCATTTTTGAACTGCGGTTGTAGATGAATGTGAAGAACGATCATCGCAGTAAATTTTCCAACTTAAGCAATTGCAAAGTTGTTTTTTTGCCTATTAAACCTATTGTTTTTTTTGACGTTCTTGTTGCCGTCCGCGTCGTTGGATCTTAAAGTCCCTTATGTGAAGAAAACCACTGCCCAGAAATTCAAAATTTCCTCTTCCGGGTGACGTGCGTCGCTCAGAAACGTTTTCGCTTGCACTCCCTAATCAGTAGGCAACGTTTGCGTCTGCTCATTTCCAAATTCGAGAAACTGCCAACCTGAAACGCTACTGAAACTTTATTCGAAGTCTCTCTAATGAGCTCAGATTAATCACCTGGAAAATGTGTGTGCAAAGACGACGTATATGGGATTATAGTAGTAAAGTCTTTCGCCACCACCAAGATCCTGCATGTTGTACTGCATGTAAGATCCAGCACCCTGTACTCCAACAGATAATTCAGGCAAGAGAGTAGGCTCGTCCCACGAGTAAGGCACTGTGAAAAAGGAGACACAAATTACTTACAATTACTTGGAGGAAGCCACTCTCAAGAGTGCGCGAAAGACAAGGACAGAAAGAAACGACAAAAGACCTAGATCCTTAGCTTGTATGCTTTGTTTCCCAATGAAGATCTCAGGGGAAATTTGCCCCTTTGTATTTTCATTACATTATGCGCTCATATGCATGCATAAGACGGAATTTGAAAGAAACAGTTTTCTGAACCGGGTATTACTGTGTCACGCTAGCTGAAACAGCATATGCTATAGAATCATCTATAGATCTTAATTGTCGTTAGCTACAAGGCATAGGTACATTTTGGACGGCTAATTGTTGCGTCGTTCCCAAGAAAATCAAAAGCGAATTGCACTTAAGCACTCTTAGAATAGTGGGAGGGGGGATGGCACGCAGTGGTTAGAGCAATAGTGCTGGTTCAAGTCCCGGTGGCGCGTCAACGCCATATGTGGATTAAGTTTGTGGTTGGTTCTCGTACGCGTCCTGGCTGAGAAAGTTTGTTCAAATTCTAATTCACAGCCAACTACAGAACGGCTTATCTGACTGGCGATCGTAACATCTTCACGAAATATTGACCAATCAGGTCAGTACTAAAAACGGATAACTCTTACGATAACTTCTGTACAGTTTGTCAAAACGCCATTTACTATTAACAACATTTCTATTTAGGATTGCAATCACCCGGACGAGCACAATTTTTTCACGTATTTATGACACTTCGAAATTATTGGAAAAATTTTCACCAGGTCATCGTAATTGATTTCCTCAATATAATCATGAATACTCACGAAAACAACAGTTACTGCTTTAGTGGCATTACAAAATGAGGCATTTTTTATTACCTGACTGTTTTGGTTGTAGAATGGTACGTAACCTGTCTTCAGTTCCACTCTGATAGAAAGTGATGGCCACCTAGCAAAAAAAGGAGGCTATACTCAACTGAAGCCCAAAATAAGGTTTGACCGCAAAACAGAAAATACAAAACCCGATAATTTTTTTTAACTATTACTTCGATTTATTACAAGCAGTAGGTCTAAAATGTGTCAGTGAATATAAAAACCTCCGATAAATTGTCGATCCTGAATGGTGGCGGCAGCTGCGAGGCATCGGTGAACAGAACATGAAATGTCGCTCCTCTCAGCACCACTTCTACTCTGACAAACAACGAACAGCCACTCAAGCTCCTAAAGATGGGAACAGCAAACCACATAGTATCATTTAGTTGCGAGCTTTTAAGGACTCGGTGTCTGATAAACGATCTGCCTGACTGACTGGCTTGCTCTCTAGTCTTGTTGACTGTCGGATTGAGTGACAAACGAATAAGGCCGTCTAGCGAAGCAGTCAGCTGGTTCAATATATAGTTGGTCCATGGTCAAATCAGCTGGGATGACTGAAGCACGACTGCATTTCACGGTGAATTACTACGTTTTAGTATTGATTGACCCATTAACTTTAAATTTACTCAGGTTCGCCAATTCTTGGCAAGGTCACCGTAACAGCACCTGGCGCCACTACGTCTGTCTTCCCCCATGGAAGATAGACCACCACACCGGGGACTACGTCCCCCACTCTTTACGAACAGTGTGTGGGGTCTTTAACGTTCCAAAGAATTTAGGGTTGTGAGACGGGGCTTAAAGGTTTATCCGAGAAGACTAGATAATCTAACCGTTTGCAGATGTCTTTACAAAGGCAGCATTTTCTCCTCAGTTATTTAAAGACCCCGAGTGTTGGTCTGGCCGGGGTTTGAACCAACGGCCTCCCGCTAAACAGACCGGCGCTTATCCAATTGAACTAAGCGGGTGGCGGTTGTTGTTAACGAGTAAATGGCATAACATTCAACCAGGTTTAGCGTACTACCGTAGATGCTATAAATGAATTGATTTGTTTAATAATTCTTCACTGCTCATCATGAATGCAAGAACGCAGACTTGGGGCAGTGACTAAGAGGCTTAATTTTCATTTAATTAACTGTGAATTTAAGGTCGCACGCTTGACCTGATTTGACTCTAAGCGTGAATGATTGACTGCGTGGCCCTTCATCAGCGACGTAGTTTGACTTAAATCTTCTCAAATGTTATACCAGTGATTACTACCACGGGTTAACGAACCTCATGTTAACATGGAATGAATCGTCTCTGTCAATCTTAAAACCACCAGACCACTGGCAATGGGAGACGTCATTTAACCTACAAAACCAAGGAATTCAGGTACGTTCATTAACACCTTACCAGCGGGGGCTAGCTGTCATCAAGATTTCAAGTCGCAGACTACAGAGTACATGCAATTAGTAGGCGGAGAATTTAAAACCCTTGAAGTTCTTTTGCTTTTTTTTTTCCTTGTAAAAGTAACAGGAGGTCGTGCTCAATACCTCTAAGAATACATATCAATAATAGGTACGGTTTTCTGTAGAACGGCCGACAAGTCTGCTGCCGGCCAGATTCGCAACCTCTGCTGTTCAGCTCGCAATCGTTTTTTCCTCATTCGTGTTCCGACCATGCAAACTACAAGTTTTCATCAATACAAACATCTTAAATTAAACAAATTCAAATTTGTACACTATAGATTTATTACAACAACTTTAGACAAATTCAAAGAAGACAGTACGGATTCGATTTACAAGCATGCGCGAGGCACCGTGGCGGAGCGGCAACAGCCCTGGGCTTGCATTCCGGTGTCCCCAAGTTCAGGTACTGCCCTATCCGCTAGTTGAATTTTCTCTTGTCTTCTCGAATTGAAATCCTCGCCCACGCTTAAAAATTTTTTTCAGTCATTTGCTCGGCCCCACTAGCATTCGTGCTATGAATATTCCAAGAGGTGTATTATTTCATGTATACATTGGAGCTAACTCCAGTTAACATAAATCAATGCAGGCGACGTATAGAAAAGTGCACCTCATAGGCTCGATTACCAGCCGCTGTTTGAGAGTCAGTGAGTCCGCGCTCCCCCGAACACGATCAGTCATTAATGCGTCAAGCCGTCTCATCACGGAAAGAACCGAGAGAGTGGTGGAACTCAAGCCTAGAGCCTTACCTAATACATAGAAGTTGATCCAAGTCAGTTCTGGCCCAGTGAAAAAGCACCAAGGCTCCTGGTAAAGCTGTGAGAGCACCTTCGGGGTTTGTTGCTCCCTAAATTTTATTGTAAGAGAACAGGCATGAAAAAAGGGATGAGAGGAAATTTGAAATCTTGTGTTTATGAGTGTCTAAAAGTGCAAATCATCATAGTTCATTCTGAACCTCAACTCCTAAAAATTAAGAGGAATAATGGAAAATAAATACAACGAAATGTTAAATTCTAATAGGAAGCAACATTGGCGGTGAACTAAGCGACTGAGAGTTGAGGTCACAAAGGAGCAGGGGTGAGGTTACTCTTCTTTACTTTACTTTATTGAATTCGCCACGGTGACTCAACATGGTGACAGAGGATGAAACAGGAACAACCTCCCAACTGATACCTACACCTTCATTTTCCACCCAGCCCAAGAATAAATGGTTGTACCACACCACCGGGGTTTATGCCCCCTACTCTTTAGGAACAGCAGTGTGGGTTCTTTTACGTCCCACAAGAATCAGAACAGTGAAAGAGCAGTGAGTTTTCGTCCTTATCCGAGAATACTAAAACATCTATCCATCTGTAGATGTTACAACAACGGCAGACAGTCTCCTCAGTTATTTCAAGACCCTGACTGTTAGTCCGGCCGGGTTTGAACCCTCGAGCTCCCGGTCAGCTGACCGGCGCTTGTCCAATTGAGCTAACCGGGCGGCGGTTAATGACTAATTCTCACGAGCTAAGCCGCCTTAGCCTCGACCTCTGAGTAGTTTTGGTTGTTGTTGTTGTTGTCGCTGCCACATGCATGCGAATAACACGGCAGTTTAAAAGGGAGGACGAGAAGGGCCAAAGGTGGTTCAAGACGTACAGGAATCGCTCAGCTTCTGATTGGCTATACAAAAATCTGTTAAGGCCAATTAGAAGCAGGACATACAAATGCTTGAAGAACTGGTTGCGTACGAAGAGCTGCTCAGGGGCTCTCCCGTTGCTTTTTTTAAACTTTGCCCGATAGTTCGTCTAAATTATCTACCCACTGCTTTCCTAGCAGGTTTGCCAGCTTAACCTACCGGAAGAGGTAGCTAATAACCGACGTCGTTCTTATTGGTATCCATGTGATTGTGATGTGCCTTAAATTCGCGAAAGATAATTCGATCGTTGACATTACATTCACAGAATGACTAGTAATGAGTGTTGGTACCGAAGACGAACATCAGCAGCCGGGGTATTCACGAGAAGGATCGGAAAGTACTTACCTGTCCTCTGACAAAGTGTCGCTGTGAGAATGCCAACGCGTGCTGAGTCCTATTCTCCAACTGATATCGGGTTGCCAAGGTAACAATTCTCGTATCACGGTATCGGCCCTGCCCAAAACGCACGTCAATACCGATGTCGTATACCCTACACAAATAACAACAGAGAACGGAATTAGGAGTCAGAAAATTAACAGCTACCTTTTTAAACAAAAACATTTAGCTAGCAGCAAATCAAACCATTATAAAAATGGCGCTCTATAATTCTACTAAAACTGTGAAATTGATAACAGAAATTCTCACAGTCAATGAAATAGAGAACCATTACTCAACTAACCCAAAAAGCTCTACAAAAGTACTCTGTTGGTTACTTGAGCAGATTTAAAACGCTTGAAGGAACTCAAATTGTGGGGGAAAAAAAATCTGATGACTAAATTCTTTCGGTCATCCCGAGAGATTGAAAACTATGCTTATGCGAAATTTTGGAGGGAAAAGAACATAAAGTACTTTGGTATTTTTATATAAGGTCTCCTTAAGTTGTCACCATAGCTGGGCCAAAGATGTCGCATGGTCCCATTATCAGTTGAAATATTTAGACATTTATACATTTTGCTTTCAAAATTCGCCAGTAAAGCTACGATGGATGAAAAATTCTAAGGCTCGCTATTTTTCTTAAGTGACTGCCTGATGATCATTGTAACGTGACAAAGTCCTCTGACGGCCGATTTAGTTCACAATGGAGAAGGGAGAGATTTTGATCGGCTGCAAGAAGGGAAGTACATTTTTTATGAGCAGACTACAAATATCTGCTACTATAACCTGAGGTCAAGGAACAGCGAAGAAATTCATCAAAATTCAGCCATTTGGAATTGGTCTCTAAAATGAATGAAAAAGGAGGGAAAAACCTGCTTAAGACAGGGAAGAAACATTAATTATCTCAAAACATGCAAGAGAGGGCATGGATGGCCAAAACTGAAGAAGATTAAAATGGATTTTAATTCGTGTTTTCTTTCCCTTTTTCTATAGTGTTCAGCCTACAGTCTTTTAAAGATTATCTCTGTTGATTGTGTTAATGGTTTTAAGTTATAACGCCGGGAGTCTTATTTTTTTTAAATTATGAAGGAGTGATTTGTGATTTATAAACAATGAGTAAATTTACCTTAAAATTTCACAGCAAATAAATAACAAAATTGAGCCATATCGGCTAAACTACCGCGACATTGTCACTTAAACAGGATTCAATGAAACAAAAATGAGTCCCTGCCTCTTTCATACTACGCAATTAGCCAAAGGTACGAGCTATTAAACAAGTGTCACGTATGCTTTAAGTTTACCAGTAACCAAGAAAAGTCACGGCAGGTATAATAAAAAAAGTTAAATATAACAGTCATAATTTTAAGAAATTTTATGGGAGTTCTGGTTTTAATGGCAAATAAGTTAAAAAAATTTTAAAAATTTCAATTTAGATTTAAGATAATTTATATTTTAAATCTTTTGAGCGATTTATAGGTAACTTTTTTAAAAGATTACGCAAGTTTCGTTTAACGAAAAAGTTGAAGTTTACAAGGTTATTCAACGCTGTTTTGTAGTACACCAAGAATACGATAACAAAACAGCGCAGAAAATTCTGATTTCTGACACAAATTGTCTCATCAATAGCAGCTCTATTGAAGTTTTCCTATTCTACAAGCAGTTAGATTCTGACGAAGTCCTCCTTCAAATTTGTAAATCTATTTCGACGCGTGTTGCCGATAATCCAACATGACACAATCAAAGTTTTTAACCAATCACACAGCCCTGAGTTACATTACCATTTCTTAGACGTGACAAGGGACACAGACTCGCAAGGGAGGTTTGCACGAAACAGACATGCGCCCTGCACGTGCACCTCCAACTGACGGCTCACTGCGCTGCTGGACACTTTGCATGCGGGCGCGGCAACACTTGCGGCTTTTCCTTTCTTTTTTGTTCTGTAATACAAGGATTGAAGGTGACAAGGGACTCAATAACGGTTTCTATGACAACCAGGATTACGTTTTACATGACGCTAGGTGATAGTTTTTCGTTTCTACACAATAACCAAGATATCAGTGTCAGTAAACCCTGTGGTTCCGGTCTCCATCACAACAATTCCGAGGTGCTATGGATGCCTTACCTTAAGTGAACGTAGACATCGAAAAAATGTCGATTTTTTGCCAGTGTGGAAGACTAGAAAATGAGGCGAAGTAATATTTTTGGCTATAAAAATTTAACCGCTAATAATTGCTCGACAACTTCACGGAGCGGGGCTTGATTTTTTTTCTTTTTTTCCTTTATTATCCTGGTTTTGTCTTTGGTTGGTTTTTTCTTTGTTTTTTAAACATTTGCTTAATATGTAACGATAGATCACAACCTAACCTGGGAAATTTGACGTCTGAGGAACGAGCGTAGAAATTCCATCCTGGTGGCGTGTCAGTATCTATATCTGGGCAATGCTTCAGATTGGATGAAGCATATTTTTTAACCAATCCGAAGCAATACACAGCGCTAAGAGACTGACAGTCATCAGTTTGGCATTTCTGCGCACATTCCTCAGATGTCACTTCATGTAATAACCAGTGGTGGCGTCACAGAATGTTGGCTGTTTCATTAGGCTAATCACAACCTTGTTTTAGCCTTATTCTTTAAATTGTTTAGGTTTAGATTTTTTTCTTATTTTTCGTCTGAGTTGTTTATTTATTTCGCACAGTCTCTTTGTTAACTTGTACACTATGAATCTGAAAGTTTATTCATGTAATCTTTAGGACTGGTTAGACTTGCTGCAGTTTTTATTTCTAACATTTCCATCACGACATTTTTATTTCCACCTTTAACAATTAATTTATTCGCTCACTTGATCATTTATGGAAGTTCACTTTATTGAGGCGAATAATTATATCTATTTATTTATTTATTTATTCATTTATTTATTTATTTTTTATTTGTTGACCTATTTTACATTTATTTATTTGCTTAGATCCAAAAAGGAAAGAAAACAAAAAGGTGAACTGTGGGCCGAATTGAGAAGCATAACAAGTGAATTTTACTTTACCACACAAGTGTTTGTCGGATAATTATATGGAATATAAATTTAAGGTAAAGCTACTATCACCATCAATATTATTTTAGATTGTACTGATACACGGAAGGTGAATTAGTCAGTCTTTATCACGTACTTATCTGGGCGGCTTCCACCTTGTCTAGCATGTACACGCTTAAACTCACGGGGGCTATCCAAGGAAAACGAATTACTCCTGCGAAAAGACAACACTGTCAACAACTGTTACAAAAAGGCAACGGTGAGCACGCAATCAAAAACTTCTAAGTACTTTTGTAAGTGAGTAGATTTTTTATCACTGCAGCAATAAAGGTGAGCAGCTTTGCTTTTTATAAGAAAGGTAATTTTTTAGCTGTTTTGTGTCTTCGCGCATATATATATTTTTTATTTTCAAGCCTTTTCATGTGTTTGTGCTTGCCATTTGACTCGCTCCAACGACAGGCAAGCGCTCGAAGCCTCAGCCTTTCAATCTTTTAACGCGTAAAATTCAGTAAGAAGAGCGGAAGTAATACACATACCAAACAGGCTTTCCACTTCCGGGTTGATAGCCGCGACCAATTCGCATTTGACACCTACAAAGAATAGATAGGAGGCATGTCATCATGACGTCACTCACACGCAGACAGTGAGTGTTGTGACATGTTTGAGTAGAACGGCTGCTCACAATCACACCTCATGACAATTACACAGCCTAATTTCTGATGTGGAACCCCATTTCTAGGTAGTATGTATTGAGGAAACCAAGAGAATAGAAAGCGCCATTTGCGTGAGAAAGAGTTGTGAGTTGAGTAGAGAGGGTTTTGCACTTAACTACAACAATAAAGACTTAAAACGAATTATAAAGCTGTAAGATTTCAAATAAAAGATGCACCGAAAAGTCCCCAGCAAGTTGCCCGAGGCGAACACTTGTGATAGCTCGCCGCTAGCATTACTTTTACACAGCGCTGTCATGGGAAGCACCTTATAGAGTAGAAATAACCTGTTAAAGCAGTAAGCCCGTGATGGTGAATATAGATGTAAACTATAGAGTAAATGATCCACGTTCAATAACACGTACACTGTTCCGTTTTCGTCCTTTTTTATAAGACTAATGGAAGTCTTTCTTGACGCAAAAGGACCTTTGCCGAACTTGGTCATGTGCATGCATACTACTTAGCAACTGCTCGATGGATGGCAAGCGTTCATTCGAATCGTAAGACTTTAAGTGCGATGGAGCAAAGCCACTCCTAGTTCAATTTTTCTGTTGCAATATTCTGTTCGTTTGAATAAACTTAGGAAGGCTTCGCTCGATCGAGCTCAATGAATGCTTGAATGGCTTGCCATCCAGCGAACCCTTTGCTAAGTGCTATCCAGGCACGTGACTAAGTTCTGGAAAGGGCGTATTGAAGTAACACAGGATATCTGATTGTGGAGTGCCCACTCTGGCGATAACAAGTCCAGGAATGGTGTACAATTACACTCGGCATGAAACGAAAACAATTCCACAAACAGAACAAAAACGCAGTTTAATCACCCATACCTTGTTGGGGCATCCCTGTCAGAGAATGAAAACAATAATGGCGTCAGGCTGCGAGCCATCTCATGTTCATCAAACTGACCCGCCATATCATGAGGCACAGCATCTTGTTTGAACACCAGTGGGATCCCTGTGTTGTTGATTATCCAGTAAGGAGCATATATCGATACCTGTTCAGTCAAAATGACGGTATATGACGCTAAAAATTCAATCAACTAGCAATTTTGTAATTGCTGCATACACGGTTTAGTTACAGGAAATGTTTATTTTGGGCCAGATGACAATGTTCGATGGTGGTATAAGCACATACAAAGGCAATGGCAATAAAAGCAACAGCAAAGTCTCCAAATTGTGAGTAATCCAAATTAGGGCGAGTTTGACTTGGTTAGGCTCGCTTATCAGCCTCTGTCCTGGAAAACTACTCGCGCTCTTCCGACTTCTCGAGGAGGACCGAGAGAGCGGCGGAAATTTTTAAGTGACGTTTTCGTAGCCGTCTTTTTCTTTTCTTGAACATCGATACAGTCTTTTAGAATTCAACTCCAAAGAAAAAGCCTACATGAGACGAATTGAACGAGACGGAATAAGCTCAATAAAGTTTGAAGCAGCGCGAATTCACTTTTTAAGTGACGTTTTCGTAACAGTCGCCGTCGTTATTGCTTAAGCTTTCTATTTCCAAAGAGCTGAAAGATTTACGCAAAAAATGACTCTCGATTTTTAAATCAAATCACTTACTCGAAGGGATCCTCCAGGCTTGACAGACACCTTGACATTAAGAATAAGAGATCGCCTCTTTGTATCTTGTAACTCCACGTGAATAATGTCAGAAGACATCATGCTCAATCGCCTTGAAATACGAATGTTATCACAATACATAAAGTTCTCGATGCTGATACCAAAATCGAGTGCCTTCTCCGGGTCTGCCTGTTGACAAAAAGTCATCTATGTGTCAGAAAGCGATGCTACACAATATTCACTCTATTGTATAATAAAATTTTGAGGCTTTTCAAAGGGAGAAGCCTAATTCCGTGAGGTTTCTTAACAACCTGCATTTCAATTTTGTTCGGAAGAAAAATGCAAGATACAAAGACCTGTTCAGACGCTAGATGGAACTTGTCGAGGACAACAGCTAAAATTTAAATTTACCCAATTAATCAAAGTGGACTAGCTATCTGATAACCTTGACTCTTTCACTGCTAATAGCAGCAAAACAAAACAAAATAATTAAATAAAATACAATTCAATTCATGAAAAATCCTGCATAACAAATAATAGAACTACACAAAATTTCTACCAAAAAGGTTTCATTATGGAGTGACGAATAATATCGCCATAAGGTGGTTAAGCAATGAAAGGCTTAATATTTACAGTAAATTTCAGTTAATTTCCAGTCTTTCATGTAATCCAAGTGTAAAATAAATAACGATTTGGAGGTAGCACATCTATAAAGTGGTTCCTCGTCTACCTGATTCCTGGTCGAATTGGAATTTGGAAATGTTTTTATTTGAGGAGGGGTCAAAACCGGAATATCCGGAGAAAAACCTCTCGGAGCAAAGGAGAAAACCAACAACAAACTCAACACACATATGGCTTCGACGTGGGGATCTGAACCCGGGCCACCTTGGTGGGAGGCGAGCGCTCCTCACCACTGCGCCATCCCTTGCTCCCCAAATGTAAAAGGGCAAAACATGGTACTTACAGTGTATAAAGGCACAGACTTCCCAGCCTTTATGTTTCCCTTAGCTGGAGTGTTCTTGACTTGGTAGCTCAAATCACATGGTAACAGGTTTACCAACATTACTGGGTACATTATGGTCAGGGTGTGAGCTGGCTGAGTCATTAAATTCAGGCCCTTCGATGGAGCACCCTCGTGTACAGGCACATCCTCAGGATAACCTTCTCTCTTCACTGCCACACAGAACCTGGTTGTTATAACAACAACTTCTCATTAGAGAGCTTGTGTACCAGCGTCATTTTCGCGGGAAAACGTGATAACCGTCGTCATTCTACTACGAGTTTTATCGAGAATGTCGTAATGGCGGGAACAAGTTATCAAAATGTAAGAAGTTTTATCATTCTGCTATCGGGAGAGGGCTTCACCTCCCTCAGTATTAATAACCGTACTAACCTTTGTGGTGAGAAAGAGTAAAATAAAGCTTTCCGGAGTGCTTTTTCTTACGTTAAATCTCTTACTTGTAGTCGTTCTCGTCCTCAAATCTAAAGCTCTCCAATTTCAGATTAAGCGAAAAAAAAACCTTCAAGGGCGATCATTCACACTATTTGAAAACATGAGGGTGGGTGATGATTTGACCTCGGGACCACCGAAAGCAAATCAAGCGAGCAGTAAGAGCGTGACTTGAAGTCGGGGAAAGACCTGAGCTTTATTACTACTAGGTTACGCTGTCTCCTAATGTTATTTTCCTCCTCTATTTTAGTTTCATACACTTTCTACAACAACATTACATGAACAGAGGACACTTTATACCTAAACCGCTTTCCAGACTCTGTAGCTGTTGAAGCAGGATAACACTCCCGACTGTACCCCATTGCAGTGTGACTTCTTATAACGCCTTTCCATTCCAGTGGCTGAGAGCAAAACCCCACCCCAACCCCATGGGGTCTTAGGTAGAGTTTCCAAGAAGTACATCGTAATGGGATTGCAACTGAGGCCTCTGGGGGGAGGACTGGAAGAGTTGAAGCCCCTGAAAACGAAGAAAAAAGGTTAATAAAAGCTTAAGCGAAAACATTCTCTTCTCAGAAAATATTATTGAAATACAACGAGATTAGCTTAGCAGAAATACCTAACCAGCTTACGTTGTCTTTGGAATTTAATTACGAGAACAGTCAATTAAGGTTTCTGGTTAACTGACCACCCACCCTTCCCCTAAGTCAACATTAACTCTTACTTTTCACTTAAGTTAAAATTGTGACTTACAGGGGTAGGGGTAGGTGGTTAGCTACAAAGACACGAGCATCTTTCAGTCCGATCAATTGAGCCTTCTGGATGACTGATTACCTACCCCTTCCCTAAGTCAACAATAATTCTTACTTTTTACTTAGGGCAAAATTGTGACTTAGGGAAGGGGTAGGTGGTCAGTTTCCCGGAAAACTCTATTGATCCCATAAGCCCAATTTTGTTCATCACTATTTCTCTGACTGCAGGTGTTCAAAAAGGAAAAAAATAGCCACTGAACAAACCATGTAATGATGTGAGTCCCTGAACCTTTATCTCCACAGGTAAGTCCATCTTGTTTTTGATCATTAGAGCTGATCTCAGAGTGACTACCTTACGGGCTCGTCCCTCCAAGCTGACATCAAATACTACTCGCGCCGACTGAAGATCGCTCACCTAAAAAAGGATTTAAAATATAAACAAGCAGCTGACTTTTTTCAGAAAAGAGAAAAAAATGCTAAATTACCTGAAACACAACTCATTTCTCATTTTATCTGATACTAGAAACGGGTGACACTTTTAAGGCTCTCGCTATAATATATGAGTAAAGCAAACAACTGCTTGAAAAAAGGGAGCGAAAAGAAAACAGGGTATCCTGCTCGTATTCTATACCAAGCTTCTGGAACACTACAACGTCTTGCAATCGCAAGGAAATTGTGCTTAAAGAGAAGGTAAAGTAAAGTGGCGATTTGAGATCGAAAACTATCCCCAAACAAATTTGAAAACTATGTAAAAATACATATCCTCAACAATAATTTCCCATTTCACAGTTGTGTATTGGGTCCGCTGCACTTGAATGGAAGTGAAGAGGAGACGTCACTCTGTTTGGAAACCTAGCTGACTCTAACCTGAGATCAGGCCCAATTTTAGCGGTTCTCATACATTCTCTCTAACGGCTTTCGCCATACCCGCCGGAGTGTTATTTACAAAGCAAAACGAAAATAGAGCCTGATCTCAGGTTACACTGACTCAAATGCGAATCATATTTAAATATATATGAATGACACCGCTTGCCCCGCTTCTATTCACCATACAACTGTAAATTTGCCAATAAAGTACACAAGAACACAAAAAGTACATTAAGATCAGTTGATTGTCTGGTCTTTTACCATGGATGCGGTGTCAAACTTCTGAGGTCGTGCCTGCCTGAAGAATGTACCAACTCTATCGACAGAGACTGGGGAGAGTGCACCCCAACCCTCCACTTGTACAACAACCTGATGTATGTTGAGCTCATGAGTTTCCTACGACAAAAATAAAGTACAGTTAGTTCCAGTTTCACTTCTTTTAGGAACTCAGATTGCAACCAGAACGATTAAAGGGGTTGATCTTTTGAAGCTTGTGTAAGAGCCAAATCGAATCAGCATGAACTAAAGAAGAAAAAGTGAGTGGAGAAATTGATGGGATGGGATGGGATGGGATGGATGGGATGAGATGGGATAGGATGGGATGAGATGGGATGGGATAGGATGGGATGGATGGATGGGGTGAGGATGAGTAGTATTGCAGGGATGAATAAGATGGGATGGGATGGGATGGGATGGGATGGGATGGGATGGGATGGATGGATGGATGGATGGATGGATGGGATTGAATGAGATGGACCTGGGTGGATGGATAGATGGATGGGGTGAGGGTGAGTGGTACAATAGAGATCAGATGATACCCTGTTTTGAAAGAGCTATCTCTGCTCATTGGTTATTGACACACATTCAGTCTCTACCACTGAGACTACTGCACCAGGAGATATGGTGGAACCTCACAGTAACGTTACAACTCATTCAACTGACATTTTTCCAGAAGGGTGCCACCCCAGGAACTCACCTTATGTCGCTGTTTCTCTCCCGATGTAAATTCAAAAGGCGCCTGGCCACCTGAAGGAACCTCTTTCCACTCAGATATCCTGCCTGAACCAGCCCCAGGAATACCAGGAAGTGCCTGTCCTGTGTTCGCCAAAATCACTTTCGACAGAGTTGTTGTTACTGTCTTAAACCACAAGGTACATCCTGCAATTTAATAACAGATGTAAGATTGACGACAGTTAGTTTCTGTGCTTTCAACTTGCAGAATAAACGCCTTGTGTAATGTACTGTCTAAACGTTCACCAAAGTAACACGGATACTTTCAAACAATTATGCTTTATGAACCAAGCTTGTTCGGTCACAAGAAGGCTCGATATTGGCCATTTACGTTTTTGCTTTTTTTTTTCGTCTCGGTCCGTAAAGGGCCATCTTGACGGAATCAGCTTGATCTTCAAAGGATTTATTATATGGCGAAAACAAAACTTTCCTTGTGGGACACAGCAGGCAATCAATTTAGATTTGTCTCCAGAAAAAATCGGAAACATTTGACAAAATCGATTAGATGGAATTAGAGCGATTAATTTTGAAAAATCGCAATTCACTCTACAACAGACATTTTCGCCACCGTTGTTGCCGTAGTTGCTTAAGCTCCCTATTTCCCGAGGTTTGTTTAAGTCTCTTCACTCTTTAGGTCCCAAGAGTGACCAACATCAATTTTCTCTTAATAACATCAGCAGATCATCAAGAGTAAAGGTTATGAGAATTACTAAATTGATTACTAAAGGGAGAATGCTTGGATCTTAAACCAAATTCTCTGAACTATTCTTAAAAGACATGTTTGGAGATAAGTCTGGAGAAATTGTGCTTAAAGGTTTAAAAGTAAAAACGGTCACTCTTTTCAAAGTCATAGCCACACTACTGATTACCACAAAACACACCTGTTTGATTTCTAAGTAAAAATGGGACGAAAGGTGAACGGCGCCGAGGAAAGCCAGAGCCCGATGACCATAATGAGGCGCTAGACTCTGGTCTACTGGTCGGGCTGCTTAGTGGACTATCAGGGCTCATGCTGCGGTTAAGACTGTCATGTCTACTGCCACTCATGCTTGAAGACACAGATGGGAGACTGGGCGTCCCTGAAGTGGCAACTGCGGACACAGGGGAAGGATCTGGTCTGTAGTAGTCTTCGGACCAACTTGCCATCGTGTGGTTTATCATGTTGATAAGTGTAGTAGTTACTGTGACATCAAGACGATCAGGAGCTGAAAATGAAGGGAGGAATTGCAAAGAAAAAAAAGACAAGATGTGTAAAGAAAAAATTAGAATATTTGTAACAAAAGACCACAGGGCTAGTCATAAAAGACCTTTAAGATTCTAGGAAGAGAACGACGATGAGAACGAGATTTTCTCAATACTTAGTGGAGCGCATGCGTATACCAGTGTCATTTTGGCGGGAAAACGTAATAGCCGTCTTCATTCTGTTACGGGCTGTTACAATGTTGGAAAATGTCGTAGTGATGGAAACAAGTTTGTCAAATGTTAGAAGTTTTATCATTTTGCGAGCGAAAGAGGGCTTAACCCCCAATAAGAAATAACCTTGTTAACATTACCGCTGAAAGAAAGTAAAATGAAACTTTCCGGGACGTCTACTTTATAAGAATACGCGAGAAAAACGGATCATTATACGTTTCTGGGAAACTGTCCACCTACCCCTCCCCTTAGCCAACACTTTGCTTTAAGTGAGAAGTAAGTGTTGATATTGGCTTAGGGGAGGGGTAGGAAGGCAGTTTCCCAGAAACGCATAATGATCCAAAACATCGTCCCCATAGTCGTCCATCGTCACGCTCGTATCTTACGACCTTTGTTAAGAAGACGGAACGGAGAATTCACAGGAGTTGTGTCACGAAATCCAACAAAAATTAAATCGGTGGGAACTGCCATCTAAACGTTACAAAGAGTTATAAATAACACAGCAAATATAAAAGACTGCACGTTTTCTTTGAACAGATTTTTACAGAAAACAGTCGTGGGATGCTCCTTTCATACGTTTTGTGTTTAACTCGGATGAGGGCATGCCATAACGTTACAGGCACAAGTATCTAAAACTTACCATCCAACTTTGCGAGAAACCTGCCTTTTGACGTTTGCGTCCTATGTTGCTCCTGCCAGTGAAGCTGGCATCTATAATGTAAGACATGTTTACAAGTTAACAGCTACAAACACTAGAGTAATTACAGGAGGAGGAATTGGACTGCACAACAAAACAATGGACAAGTGTTATTTCTCAACACTCGAAGCATAAAACATTTACTCGAAAATATTTCACTACATGAATACATCGTATTTCCATGCTTTGAATCTTGGAAAATATCAGAACTACATGTAATATGCATTTTGAGTGTGGAATCAACAATCTGGAGCAAGAAAAAACACGTAAAGCCCGCCATTTTCTCCAACGCACTTAGACAAAGCTAGCAGTTTGGCAGAAAAAGAACAATTGCCCTCACGTATTTAAAAATACAATCATGACGGATTATACAGTTCGCGTTGTTTAACGGAACCGGCGGAGGCTCGTCATGCAGGAGACATTCTCACAGAGCGTGATTAGTAATCACACTGGAGGGTCTCTATTTAAGCAATGTACACTCTAAAACTAACGACATTTTCTACCAAAAAAATGTAGATAAGTAACGCAAAGCAAATAAACGTAAGGGTGAAAACGGGTCGAAGAAGACGAAACTAGGTTTCAAATGAACCTGTGTCTCACTAGCTGAGAAAGCGGTGATATGTTTGTCAGCAAGTCAACGTGGAGACTAAATATCAATGTTCAAGATGAAGCTAGTTCAGGACATGAAACTCCACAGGTACCCCACGCTAACGAGTGAAAATCGTTGTAACATAATCAAGAAATATTGTAAAGGTTTCTATGGAGATTTCAGAAATCGAACGGCCGTGCACTGAGCTTCGTGGCAAAGCATCGTCGACGGTCCTCGATGGATGAATAACGATCGCTCAAATCTCCATACAAACCTTTATATATTTCTTGGTTATGCAAGAACGATTCTCACTCGTGAGCTTGGGGTACCTGTGGAAACTCTGGTAAGAAATGGTCCAAGCTCTCCGAGATCGATACAATCCTGACATTAATGAAGTTGTGATAACAAAGCCAGAGAATCAGGGGTTTCTGGCGGGGGGGGGGGGGGGGAGGGGGGGGAGGAAGATCACCTCTCCCCTACTCCCCCGAGGAAGGCCTGATACACAGCCTAGTGATGACAGAGATGCACGACTCACTTCCAAGGTTCAAGAAAAGGCTCCCAGTCGGATACATTCCTGTTGTAGTATTGGACTATCAGAGTACAGTGAGCTGCACCATCGCCCGTGGATTGTAGATCATGCCAAAAGTACAAATCTATAACACAATGTAGAAGTGCATTAGACGTTTTTCAACAACTGCGCAGTCTTTAGCGCCCACATGGTCGAGAGCTACTGTCAAATGTTTTTGACGGTCTCCGGTACATGATTTTATCAACACGTCGCCAGAAACAGACATACAAAAATTATCGTCTACAATATTCGATTGTCCGCACTCTTATAGGTCAAAGGAGTGACAACAAAAAGTTCATTAATGTTCTTAATTCGGGAAATCTGGCACGTAAAAATTATGCTGAACAGGTATGAAAAGCTATTAACTTCGTGGTTTAAAAAATTGGACAACTGTGAATACAAGTTGGAGAAAAATTTGTAAATGACAATATACGTCAGTGTAAATGACTCTAAAAGGACAGTTTTCAAGAAAAAGCCAAGAATTTATGGAAACATTTAGCGTAATCCGTCGCCAGATGTTAGTTATTGTCGGAGAACGCACTTGGAACTAAATTGACACAATTGTCAGAGACTAAACATTCTGAGCCGTATATGCTAGTGCAGAAAAATTGTCAACGACAGTATTAAGGAATTCCTGCTCGTCTAAAACAGCTTAACAACGACAGTATACATACTCTGTGTGCTAAACTCAATGAGCGGTACGTCACTGTCTCCGCAGTCGTCGATCAGACAGACAATGACAGTTCCTGCTCGCACCTGAAAGGACAAAATGATATTATATCACCTCACACAACAATTCAAATTCTAAGCGTGTGATTCGTTGGGAGAAAAAATGAAGTTCCATGATGTTATATAACACGAGGAAAACGAAAACTGGAAAATGTAACGAATTTAAATTCGCATAAAAGCCACCGTATGCCTAATGATGGACTAGTTAATAAATTGCAAAAGGCTTAGGGTGGATAATAGAGAAATTTCGCAGCGTCGCTATAGGAGAGGAGGGTGGGCAAACTTACTTGAACCTAAGTTGAGAAGACTTGCGAGAAGAGAGCAAATTTAATTCCAAGGGCGTATAAAAGGCCTAGAGAGTTTCCCTGGGGACAGCTATGGCCAGTAGAGTGGTAGCACGCGATTATCCAATTGATTAACTCGTCATACCGCAGCGACTTTACCGAGAATGAGAATAGGACATTTTTTTTCTCAGCACGCACTGCAAGTTCGAAGAAAGAAGGAAGATATAACCATAACGCACCCAGCTGCGTTGCTATTGCAAAAACCGTGTGTTTTGACCACGTTACAACAGGATGCACTACTTATGACAGAGTTTTGATCGAATCTCGAACGAATATACTACTATTGGCTTTGCAATTACCTCAAAACCAGCAAACTGCCATCCTTGAGCACCGCCCTGTTGTTGGGACGTCTGCGCTTGGTGCACAGGGGTGGCATTTTCGAGCAGCCAAGTAGCAGATGCCTCCAATCGACCTGACGTAGCTTGAAGAGCTTTGATACAGTCAGACTCTTTGAAACCAAGTTCTTGGAGACGCTTTACCGACATAGCTATGGGCGAAATCATATGTAGCCATAAATATTGTGTTGACATAAGTCTGAATGTCGCGCCAAATAATCCACGTCAATTTAGGAAATTTCCTTCAGTGCATATTGTTTTTTTAGAATGTGTTCACATCATCAAAACCTCAGTTGTAACTGACATAGGGGAACACCTCTCCAAAGCGACTACCTCTTTCCAAGTATTCCCAGCCAAAGTAATCTAGTTGAAACCTCCTGTAATCGAACACCTCCCACAAACGACAACTAATTGCTATAATTTAATATATTCTGCTGACGAGAGTCAAATTTTTATTTTTTAAAATGCAGCGCAACGTTTAAATAGTCACAAATCGCAATAATAACCTCCTGAGAAAGTTTGGAGAATTTTGCGACTATGCAGATAAAGAAGTCATAACAATGAACCTTGCAACACTCTGAATAAAATTAATAATCGCGTTTATTAATTATTCAAAAACAAAAATTACCTACACTGTGCATGCAGGAGCAACAACAAATTTTGAAATGATACGACAATACAGGGTATCCCAAAAGTTCGTTCCTCTAATTTCATACACTATAACATTTGATCAAAACTTTATTTTTACATGAAATTTCCAGAAGATGTTTATTTCTCTATCGAGTACATCTATTCAGAATTTCAGTAAATGGCATGCCCCTTTTGTTTTTTATCAGACTCTGTAGCCGTTGCGGCATGGAGTCGGATACAGCGTGTAGACCCACAGATGATCCATTTTGAACATTTTTATCACCAGGTGCGCAGGAGCCAGTTCAACCCCCGAACAATATTTGTTAGTTTAAGCAGTTGAAAAAATATACAGCAAGGCTTTTGTACTTCTTTACAAATTTGAGACGAGGTGGGCTTTACTTGGCAGACTAAGCAGATAGTGTTTTTTTTGTTTTTGTTTTGTTGTTGTTTTTTTTGTCCTCACAGGGGCTAATTTTAAACATTCGCTTTTCATGATCCTTACTGAACTTGGTTTGCTAATTATGCGAGAGCTTCCTCGTCGAGTCTCCTTTTTCAGAAAACTCCTATCTCTGAAAACTATTTTAGCTGCTTTCTTCAGGACTTTTGGTCTTCCCCTTCGTTTCATGCCATCAAAACCTTCATTTCTCCATGATCATTTTACCACCAACACTCGGATTTCTCCAGATTTTTAGCAGTTTCTACAACAGATAAGCCAGTAAATAGAAGTGTACATGCTTACGCTCACACGTAGTTGAACGTTTTTTGCGTTAAGGGGGTTTATCTTTCGTGATATTAAAAAAATAATAAGGAAGGAGTTCCAGCAATTCGGGCTATAAAATACAAAATTATGTGGCTGGAAAATATACTCGCACACGCGCACCTTTGGCGCGGAAGTACACAAATCGAATATTCGAGTCAAAAGATGACACAACAAGTTTGAAAATAGTGAATTAGATTGAAAGACACAACTTTTGATTAAACGATTGGCTTACCAAGTTCAATCGTACTAAAATACAGACTTATAAAGTAGAGGTCAGGAACGGACCTTTTGGGACACCCTGTATATGTTGTGACAAAGTTTTACGAGTGTAAGCTCTACAGAAAATCTTATATCATGTTACGAGGAGATTTTGAACACCACAACATCGGCTCATAACAAAAGGTATGAGAACGTTTTGACGATATGCCATGCGAGAATAGAAGCTGTATCCAGGCAGCTGCTCTTTTTGGAATGTTTCGCTATTGCTGTGTTTGATTAGTTTGCCTTTTTTCTGAGCATAAAAATTAATGGAAAATAAACAGTGTGTCACGCTTACCGTCAAAATCGTGATCAGGGATATCGTCTCCAGAGTTTAAGCTAACTTCACTCTTGATAGCTCTGTTCAGTTGCTTGGAGACAGATTCAAGGATACTAAGGTACAACTTGTAGTCATTATAAGACACTCGCATGGTCAGTGGGCTTTGAAGGTTAATCTAAAATAAAAAGTAAAATCATGAAACTGTCACTGAATAGAGCTGTCATGATAAATACCAGTAAAATCCTCACAGTGGTTTCCCACCTTCAGTTGGATAGGTGTCTTGAGGAATGTTTAACAAGGATGAATAAATATTAACTCCCTCATGAGTTTGAAGTTGACGGCTTCAAAAACCTTTTTACAGTGCGACTACTGGAACTGGGCACTTGGAAGATTATCCAATCACAACGATTTTTGAAAACAAAAGATTCTCAACTTTTTTTTTCAAACGAACAAATAAAATTCATAAATTTGAGGGCCGTTTCCTGGGAGGTCAGGTAAGTTCAAACGGTTTTAAAGTTTTCAACGGTTGCGTAGTTCAACCTTGAATTTTATTGGTCCGTTAGCAAATAAACTTGAGAATCTTTTGTTTTCAAAATCCGTTGTGATTGGATAATCTTCTTCAAAGTGCCCCGGTTCGAATAGTCGCACTGTAATATTCTACGTTCTCCAACTTGCACAGAATAGAAAACTTTCCTGAACTAACCTCCAGACTTGGTAACTGTTCCTCAGCAAAATCTAACAGGCCCGCGTTTTTCCTTCCTTTCTGTCGTCTGGCATTATTGAGTTCAACCAGCGCTGAGGTTGGATCAATAATTGACAAGGCAGTGTCTTCTTCACATGAAAGCACACAAGAAAACATCTCCAGGCTTTGAACACTGCAGGATAGCCATTTCTGACTATGAAGGTGTGGACGCCAGGCCAGTACGGCTGTTAACTGAACGAAGAAAAAGACCACAGAGGTCACAACAAAAAATACGTTTGGAATAAGAATCTCAATAAGTCTCCACTTTAGTGTCATACCTTGAGAATAACAGCGTGCGTGTCGACAGTCTTCACATTCTCCAACACAACAAACTCTGTTCCTGAAATATTCACCTTCATCTCAAACGTCTTTTGCGGCTGTGACAAAAACAATAATTTCAAAGATACTTGAAATTAAGATTTAAGTGCAGACGTACTTTTTTTCATGTCACAGTTTCGAAGGTCTTGATGTTTTGTGATTTTTTACAATTCTGTTACGGGTGAATTATCTAAGAGGAATAGAGTTTTCCTAGTTTTTAAAAATCTTCAAGTCACAACTTGTTCGACGCTAATGACTTTGAACAATTGGGCACGAGGTGCGTTCATTGTGGCTCTTTGAAGGACACAAGTTTATCAGTACCCATTTAACTATAAAGTGCTACCCATTGCCTAGTTTGAAATCGAGAGGGGGCTGGATACGAGTCGGTTTATTATGGGATAAACAACACGACACCCGCATAGTCAGAAAGAGCACAATAAAGTTATGAAAAATCTGAAGTCAGGTGTCAGTGGGCCAATATTGAACAAGATACAGCTATTTATGAACTTGAAAATTTATGAGAGATCAGATTGCTGGACATATCGTCCGGACGTCGATATATTTCTTAGTAAACTTTGGAGTTCTTGAACGACTGTATTTTGTTCAATAAAGGCCCGATAAACACCAAACTTGAGAACGTTGCTAATTTCAATGCGCTCTTTCTGACTATGTGGGACTCGTGTTGTTTATCACATAATATACCGACTCAGGAAGCCCCTCTCGATTTAAAACTCGGCAATGCACATAATTATTACTATCTTGAAGCCTACACTGACCAAGCTAAGAAAATGCCCAGTTATAAGTTACCTACCGGAGGCTGTGCTGGCATCTCACATCTAGTGGCCACTCCTGATGCAGACGGGGGAGGGGGCTCATATTCTTTGAATGAACTGGAATCATCTGAAGTGTCCATTGCAGTCTCCTGCGCTCCAGATGCATCTGCACAAACAAGCAAACAAGAGCGCTTCAATGCACTGAACCATCTTACCGGGCAAAGATTCACGTAAAGGGACTGCTTCCATTCCCTTCCAAAATTGGCAGAAGTGATTGCTTCTGGCCTCTAAGTAAGCCATCTGTTTTTCATCTTCAAACGTCGTGTCATCACTTGCGATTCGCTAGCATGGACAGTCTAACCTGCCGAAAGCTGGCGCCCTTTGTTTGGTACTTAACTTAAAAACAAGCACGCATGTTGAAAAAACTCCATCTCTCTCTCTCCCCAAGACTGTGGCACACAACTTGTTTTGCAGGCCACTGCTTTAAGGATTATGTAATTTCTAGCTGGCATTATTCTCTGCAGGTTACCATGCCGTACGTATAGCTGTAATAGACGAAGTGGACCACAAACCTATCCAACCTCAAGAGATACCAGTCTCCCCCATATAAGGGAATCCGGATTCCGAAATCCGGGAAATTTTTGCATGTGGAATCCGGATTCTTGGGAATTTTTGCATGTGGAATCCGGAATCTTGGAAATTTTTGCATGAGGATTCCGGAATCTTGGAAATTTTTGCAGGTGGAATCCGGAATCTTGGAAATTTTTGCTTGTATAATCCGAAATCCGGGGCCTTGGAATCCGGAATACAGCTGTAGGAATCCTGAATCCTACTAAAATTTGGAATGCGGAATCCAAGTTCCACTAAAAAAGATGTGGAAAGCAGTACCTGGAATCCGGAACCCACGAAGTTGAATCCAGAATCCAAGACTGTCTTGGATTCCCTCACATGGGGCGATACCGGACTCATCTTTGAAGTACTTGGGAGGGCACTGAGATCTAAAATAACCCTTAGACAAGAAGAACTCACGGAGCTTGAAAAAAATCCGGTCCGGCACAAGTAAATAGAGAGCTTAAGCAACGACGACGGCGACGACAACACCAACGACAATGGCAAAAAAAGCAATGGGTTTAGATTGGCAGAACAACAACTTTGCACGTGCATCACACTTTTTTGTACATTTCTTTGCCGTCGTTGCACGGCTACAACGTGAAAGTGCCTAATTTCACGTTTTGTCGAGGACGGGAACATACGACGACTACTTTCTTTTTCTTTTCTTGAACTTTGACACAGTCCCTTAGAATTCAACTCCAAAAAGTTTGACAAGATTTGTCAAATTAAACGAGATGGAATAAGCGCGATAAAGTTCGAGGCAGCGCGAATTCACTTTTTAAGTGACGTTTTCGAGCCGTCGCCGTCGTCGTTGGTTAAGCTCCCTAATTTTCTTGCTGGGCAAGTAACTTTTAAAGCTTACTTGCCCAGTGCGTCAGGGCTCTGGCAAGACGTCCTCTAGCAAAATTATTAACTGAGATGAGCAAAAAGTGAACACACACAAGCAAAGTGTGAGAGCTGCTTAAACGAAAGACAAGCTGGAATTCAAGTTTTTTAAGCCCTGCCTCGTCGAGAAGGAATATTCCATACCCTTCTTACTTTATTGCTGTCAAAAGCAAAATTACAAACCTGCGTTGGGTTTGAACATCCGGCACATGATGAAGTTGTACGTGTCTAACAAATAGTCCATGATCAACATAATACGGCTGTGATCAAACAGGAATGTTAACAAGGTTCTTTTTGTTGTATCTCGGTAATGAACTTCAAACTGAAGAGAGTTTTCTTGTTCGCGAGCTGATAAAGATGACCTTCGTGGTAAAAGAATGTCAGTGAAGATGCACGAGTCAGAATCATCCAGGTCCATTCCTTACAAAATAGGAAAGAAAGAAAAAAGGTGCTTAATTTTTAATCCGAGAATATCATATTTGTAGGGCTTTAATGTCATCGATACCAAAATTGCTTTCAGTCCACTTTGCAACATATTTCAGAGGGCAAAAACCAAAAGTAAATAAGACAGACCCAGAATACAAACAAAATAAACTCATTATCAATAATATTAAACACGTCCAACCAACGCTACAACGAAGACTCAAGTGCGTCCAAGACAGTTATCCGTGGCCTCCTTAAACTGTGTCAAGAGATAAATAGTTACAAAATGCAACAAGAAAGAACTCTAAAGGCCGGTTATTAACAGCGAGCTCCGCAGTGCTAAAAAAGCGAGTTCTAAGCCACTTTAAGTTTGACAAACGCTTTTAACTAAACACCGTTAACCGTGAACAGTTTCATGGCAGCTTATAGGGTAGACGAGAGGAACATTTATTTTCTTAAAATGACCCGCCTAGCAAGAGATCTGGAAGTCCAATGATTTCTTACACCGCAGCTTAAGTGAGACTCCGTTTAAATAGACAACCCTTACTGCACGTATGCTTTAGAAACGTGTCCGCCTCATGGTGATAGGATTAGCACAGTCGGTCAATCAGCAGTGCCAGATCAAGGAGAGGGGGGTCGGGAGACTGAAAAAAATTGTTTTTAAGACCGGGCCCCCTGCCCCCCCTCCTTTATCTCAGGGTCCCCCTCCCCGATTATCTGAAGGTCTGTATCCGTCACTGGTGAGTGCACTACTGTCTTCTGCGCGGTAAGTTTCGAGTTCGATTCCTAGGTTCAAATAAACAGCCCTTATTGTATGCTTTGGAGAGGTGTCCGTCTCATGAAGAAAGGCGAATGAATTTAAATAAGCAGACGTTTTCAACGGAAATAAAACATCACTGTGTGTCCAGGGAAATACTTGAACGAAACTGCCAGTAGAGAGGAGTTACCTTTTTGCCTGGTATCTTCAAATATGACCTCTTCAGACACCAGGTCAATCGTCTTTGACCAGTCAGAGAAAGATTCAAACTCGAACTTAGATTTGATGAAGTCTATTCTGGCCAAAGAAGGAAGATGGCTGGGGTCAGGAAAGTCTTCTGGATGTTCAAATAGTTGTACAGGATGCAATTCCAAACTAACATTCACCAGATCAATTCTCATTCGTAGGCTGGTCCATACCTCCTCTGCCTCTGGAGGCTGAATAACAAAGAGGACTTAGGGTAGAAAAATCATGACTATGGTAAAATAAAGCATAAACAATAAGGGCCCTTACTCTCTTTAAGTCAGCTGCAAAGTCGCGAAGGGGAAACGGTAAAGCTATTCAAATAAAACCAATCCGGCGGTACCGTCGCCCCGGTACCAACTACAATCGGCGACAAAATTGTTGTTGTTTTCTAAAGGTAGCTCGAACAGCAGCACAACATTGCAAGGAGGGTAATCGGGAGGGAAAGCTTTATTTTCTCCTTTTAAAGTCGGTAAAACTTCAGAAAGGCCCTTTAGGGCAATTGTGTCCGGTTTTCAGTATTTTACAAAACGAAGCTTAACACTATTTTGTCAACTTTGAATCGTATCTGTGTACCCGGGGGAGTAAAAGGGCAAATGAATGATCCCCAATTCAGTAGGGCAAAATTCAATAAACACAGGGCCTCTAATGTTTAATGCATTCTCCTAACCCCACCTACAGGATCACACAGAAGCTATACAATAATTTCCAAATTTCAAATTTCAAAGTGCCCAAAACCACAAAATGTACGATGATATTAGACAAAATAGCAATACAGTTAAAAACAGAACCAATATTTTGGGTGAAAGAAAGATGTTCAAGACGAAAAAGAAAAAGTTCTTGTTACCTTTCCTAACGGATCTTGGATGACAGAAGACGGTCTTTCAAACTCTTCAAGAGGTTCTCCAAGATTCTCTCCCAGCATTCCAAGAATGAAACAGTACTGCGAATAGTCCAACGAGGCACCCACCGAGGACAAACGACCACTGACGTTGATGTCTGGAACTGAAAAGGAAAATAAAAAGCAAAGGTTGGTTAAGTCTACATTCAGCTCATCCCCGGTGTAAGATCGAGCCACCACATCTCGTGCGTGGCGTTAGCTTGCTTGACTAAAGAGGGGTCAGTAGACCTGCCGATGGGGTAATAAAAGATTACGAAGCACAAAAAATGCTCATGATGCATACCTGCTCTACTGAAAGCCCAGTCCAAGTTACGTTCAACTGTTAAATTAAGTCTGCATTTCTCCTTGAACAGCTTTAATCCCTGCTCATAAAAGACACAACGGTTGTAGTAAAGTCAGCAAGAATTTTTCAAGGGACACACCACGGGTGCACTCCAGTGGCGCATCCAGACCTTCAGATAAGGGGCGGGGGGGGGGGGGGGTCATCCAGACCCTGAGATAAGGGGGGGGCGGACCCCTGGGCCCCTCCCCTGGATCCGCCACTGCACTCTTACACGGACATTGCCGAAATTTTGAATCCTTCTAATGTGGACATTCCTACTAAGCGAACACTATTTGTGCCATCAAAAGCTAACCACATCGAGGAGTTTAGACATTTTTGTATCTATATCAAAACGTTTTGCCAAACCTGGCTTTTGTAAGAGAATTCACTGGAGGACTGCTGGTTATTGGCTGCTATTCTTGTAGCTGTAAACAGATCCATATCCACTAGTTCAATGCGCATACTATCCAGCAAACAGACATGTTGAGTTTGGTTAGGTCCTGAAAAAACAACAAAATCAAGCAATGAACAAGTCGATACCCTTCAATGCTACAGTCACAGATGTCTTTGGCCATTCACACCCACTTTATATAGGGTGTGGTCAATGCCTGCCTTAATACTATAATAACCGAAGGTTACGGAGTGCGGGCGACAACGATTGGAAGTCAAAACTCTCTTGCTCCACCGCTAAATGCTTTGCGTAAGCTTCACGTGATAGAAGGTCAAACACGCTTGATCAGATTTCGTGACTACATACGTGCCGTAGCAGGCTCCTCTGGTCGCCCGCAATTAAGGACGATTCGCGTCTGAATCAGTACCCAAAGACTTACCGGAATCATTTTGATATTGTGGCCTCTGTGCGTTCATGCAGTGACTCAAAGTACCCGGTGAACAATCCCATCGAAAGTCATTGGCCACAGAGAGATTACCAAGGTCTGCCACCAGCATGTGACAGGACTTAGCCGAGCGAGGAACAAGAATAACTGGATTACCAGCTTTGATGTCTAGTGTAACTCGTGTTCCTCTACCAAACATCCACGAAACCTGTCGGGTTGTAAAGGAAAAGGTGGCGCGGCTTAGTTGGGGAATGAAAGAGAAACCTATTGCTTATCAGCTGGGTCAATTACGTCTTTTTATTATCTTTAACAAGTCAAAGAATTAAAGTGGCAAGACGAGTTTTAAGAGGCAGAATTTTCATAAAAAGCAAGTCCACATTCTAGTGGCCAGGTAAGGTATAAGCCTTTCTGTCGAGCGCATTTCAAGCTCTTTCTGAAAAAAAAAAAAAAAAAAGAAAAAGAAACAGGAACTCGACTTTCGTGTAAGACCATTTGACTCGCTGTTTTCTTAAAAATCTGGTGATTTTACCATTTGCCGTTTACGATCTGTTTTCCAAACTTGAACACTCTGTTACGCATGCAATTTTTGTGCGAGCTATATAAAAATCATTTTTCATGTGTCGAATGTGATAAAGTGTAAGACAATCATACAAGAAGTTGTGAAGCCACGCTTGTCTTATTTGTTTGTATGGGGAAAGTTAATCCCCAATTTTTCTTTCCGAGGTACTATTTTTATACACTGGTACTGATTAAAACATATCAGTCATCATACTACCTCATTGCCTTCTGAAGCAGCCCTCATTCTGCCTAAGACCTCCTGGAGTTGTAGGTAGTGTTGAAAGAACACAACTAGCTCTGTCTGGAATCTCTTGGTGTGTACATACTGCACAGATGACATGCGCAACTTTAGACTCATGTCTTTGTCTCTGAGTAAATCAGGGTCTGGACTGCCGTACTTGAAGAAATTGAAACTTAGGGCTTCGTCTCCGAACGTTTTGAACCTAAAAATATGGAATGCCAGATAAAAAAAGAAGAATGCAAAATGAGAAATGTGGGATGTGGAAAGCAAGATATAGAATGTGGAATGCGGGATGCGGAATGTGGGATGCTGAATGAGTTTGCAGAAGAAATGGATCAATTTAGGTTTACCCCTCCCCAAAGCCAACATTAACACTTACTTCTAGGGGAGGGGTAGGTGGGCAGTTTCCAGAAACCTGAATTAATCCGAAGAAATAATGAGGATTGCGGTATGTGGAATGTGGAATGCGAAAGGAGGAAATGAGAAATGTGGGATGCGGGATGCGGAACGTGGAATGTGAAATGTGGAGAGCGAAACGCGAGATGTGGGATGTGGAATGCGGGAAACTTCCTAAAAATTATGCGAGATAAAAAACACAAATATCACCAGCAAAGACTTGAGAACGCCGACATACAAACTTACTTTTCCCGGTACAAAGTTCCATGCGGAGACATATCAGTTACTGATACACTGGTGAGTCTCCCTGCTGCAGCTAAGTTACCGTCTCGCATGTTTATATCAGTAAAAAGTCCAAACGCCTTCACCTTGGCTATGGGATATCTCTTTTTACTCAGTACCAGAGTTAACGCAGATACTTGGAACTTGACTTCTGTATTTAGGCCTTCACTCTCAGGTTCTTCAACACCTATTAATGAGAAACAAAAGAAACAAAAACTTTGCATTGAAAAAGCATCAGTACCAGGCAATGTTCAAAAACACTCCATCAATAAGTGGTTTTAAGTGAGGGCCTCTCCCCAACCTTAACAAGTACCACATTGAAAAGTCGAAATACGTCATGAGCGCCGTGCCATATCTCCCAATAGATGCAGTCGACGAATCTAGGTGAATTGCGAACTGCGGTGTTCCATCCGATTCGCTTTACACCAGCATTACAAAACTGAAGACAACTTGCAATAAGCAGGGAAGGTTTCCTGTGCAACCCTTCACGGCACCAGACCTAAGTAGCGTCTAGGTAGTGTCTAGCCCCAGAGGTCCGTTCTCAAAATACTTGAGATTAAAACTCCAGAAACGCAGGCTTTGCAGACGCCGGGCTATTAGGTCAGAAAAAGCCTCTGGCACCCATACAGCGTATAGCTAATGATGACGACACCTATAAAAGTCTCTACTATATGATGTCAAACATACGTGAATAGCACAATTCATGAGCAGTGTTTCTATGTACCTTCTATCTCCATTGGAAGTTGCTTTCCATCAAGTGCATTGTCCAATGGATTTGATAGTGAAGATGTGGCACTGGGGCTACTGGGTTGGGAGCTTAGCGGCTGCTGTGGAACTCCAATTCCAAAAAACTCTAACACAATTACCCAGGTCTGGAGATTTAGATTTGCTTCTAGTGAGTTAAAATCCACATCAATCATGCGGTTTACCTTAAGGAACAAATAACATGAAAAAATTAAGTCCGTCATGAATCAAACAAGACGTCCACTTACGTAAATTTTATCATGATATCGGGATGAGCAAGAAGCCTTTTTAATCCCCCTCTCCCTTCCCTTAAAAAAAACAGCAAAAGAATCTCACAAGGCCATGCAGTGTGTAGCACTACTTCAATTACTCCACTTTATTTTGTGACTGATGGCCCTTCAAAGTCACTGTCTCGTCTCAGTCGAATGTGAATGTGTTTGTTTGTTTCCTATTGTGTTGTTTTAAACCAATTAAACGTGGTCTTATTTTCTTCATTTTTTTTCCACATCCCACCCTTTCTTAAGTTTCATAAAAACAACTGCGAGCTCCCCGTTCCATAAAGCCGCAGTCATTTTGACAACAGTTTATGGTTTGTTAAAAAATGATATATGACGACTGCGACGATCATTTCTTCATTTTCAGTTTATGGTTTCTTGATATAAATTAACACATTTGTAGACTTATTCTAGACATTGACAAAGAAAGATAACGAAAGAAAGATTACCTACCGAATTGTGCTTGGTACTAAATTCGTCGTCTTTCTTGTCAACCAAAAGAACTTTAATGTGTACAAGATTATTTCTCTTCTTTTCTTTAACCACAACTTTTACATCTTCCACGGATGAATCGCTATCAGTGGAGGCGTTAACAGAAGGTAGGGATGAAAATTTATGATTCTTCATGAGTGGCCGCAAGGGAGCTAATGGGCGAAACGGGCTTTGATGGTGAGTCGTGGAGAGACAGTGTGGAAGGGAGGACGAGAAATTAGAGTGTAACCCAGCATCTGAAACAACGGGGCAGGATGTGGATAGGCTGGAGGGATAGGCAGAAAGCGAGCGTTCGCGTAAATGGAATTGACGAGGAGCAGAAGAGGAAATGAGATGGCGATAAGGCGAATCGTGTTCTTGAAGTAGATCTTCCACGAGAAGTCCACCAAGAGAAACGTCAATTAGAGTGACCGTGGGTTTGGTGTGCTCATAACTAAGGATAAAGTCATAGAACATGATGTCCACGAAGTCGTGTTCAACCTTGTTGAGTTCTCCACAAAGCTTGATGCTGAAGTGTGGCAATTCAAAATGTGCTCTTACTGGCGTGGGGCCCTCTGTTTCAAGTTCATGATCACTGCTGAGGTCGTCAGTGCTTTCAACATTTTCTCCAAATGAGACATTTGGAACAAAAGTTACCCGTTTCTCCGGCAAAACCTTCTCTGGAATGTAGGCTTCCAGATTCGATGCAGATGAGCTGTAAGGAAGCAAAAGAAACTTTGGGATTAGGACAAACTTCTACTGAAACACAAAGGTTAGTAAACTGTACGCGAGGAAACTTTGGCATATTGATGTAATTAAACGTGATGTGACGATATATTAGAACTTAAGTTCACAGTAAAGCACACAATAAAAAAAGACTCCAAATAATCAAAAAGTTTATCGTTTTTCTTTCTTTGGATCCCGAAGCCTCACTATAACGTTGATTTTAGATTTATCGAAAGGACCCTATGGCTGCAACAACTCGCAAGCTGTCCAATCTATTTGAATATTCATACATGTAATCATTAATTTTATCACATTACTTATACCCTGCTCACGAAAAACGAGACGCAAAATGCTGCTATCTTATCTGTCAAAACTAGACCAGCGTGAAAGCGACGACTGGACGACACAGAACTTTTCAAGTCATGCCACCATCTTTTTATGTCCTTGCAAAATTAGGCTAAACACTTCAATTAAGTGGTCTGTAATCCAAGTCAATCACCATCTTTCCTCCCTTAAAGATTTTTCTAAAGTTTTAAGCTTTTTTGTCTCATGGTTTCCTCTTTAATGTGTCAGGATAGATTGAGACATTTCATATGCACCGTGTAAAAATATTTTGAAAGTTGCTATTGGCACATCTCACATAATAGAGAGTGTAAGCTTCACGTATACGGCAAACGGCACACGTCAGATTCACATTGAGAATTTCTCTAAATAAGAAATGAAAAACAGCTAAAAACAATTCTTATGGATAAAAATAGCATGAAACTACTAATTTGTGTTTAGAAATAATGAACAGTAAACGACAAGTACAGCAGAAACTTGGTCACGTGATACAAATTCGCGTTTGTCGTTTGACGCAAACGTGACGCTTACCCTTTCTAATGCACCTTGTTTGCCTCCCAAAAAATTGCATAAGCATCGTCTTTAAAGGGGCTGACAAAATTGGCAAAATTGGACAAAATGAACTGGACTGCCGTGACACAGCCCCTTTAATTTCTCAATACCCAGGAGAAACTGGAAAAATTGTTAAGCCCAAACTTGAGGAGGGCACACAGAGTGTACTATGGGAGTTGTGCAAATGGTGACTTGAGCATCTTCAACAAAGCTGTTTGTAACAGAGGGAAACACCTACGTTGTAGATGTTAACTATACAGAAATATATACTAGACAAAAAAGCAGTGAGGTAGCCTCTTTAAATGTCATGTCACCTTGGAGAAAGTGTGCTTGGAGACTGAGAAGTAGGACTAGCCAGAGATGACGAATGTACCCCAGCAGGGGGAGGGACAGGCACTGTTTCCTTGCCACCACCAATGTTATCAATAGTGTCAAGTAACTGGTGATAAGAATGAGTGGAGAGTTCCAGCTGCAGAGGAATGGCAACCTTTCCGGAAATGTGAATGGTTGGTTTTTGTGTGTTCGGTGGCGCACCCAGTGCACCAATTTCTTCAGAACGACGATCTATCATGAGCTCAAAAGCTGTTTTGTGAAGAATATGCGTACTGTGGGATTTTGGTGAATTATGGACGTTTCTGCCCGTAAATGATTCTGGGGAAGAGAACGATGAAGTTCTTGATGAATCTTTAAGGCCTGGTGTCAAACAGTAAAGACTCATCTCTTTAATTTCCACGAACAAGCGATCAATGTCATGCTCCACCGCAGTCAAATGTCCCGTGTCACTTTCTTCCTCGACGACTTCCATCAAGTGCGTGTTTCGAACCGTAATTTTACCTAAATGAGCCACAAGCATTTCTGTGCTAGAAGAAGACTTGGGCACTTGCACAATTGGCGACTCAACCGTGATACAGCTGTAAACTCGTCGCTTTAGACTTAAAGGAATATTGTCAACAAAGTCGCAACCGTCAAGAATTGCATCGCTATCATTTTCAAACGATAAGCTCTCCTGTCGACTTCCAAGACTCCTCTCCTCTTGTCCACCTGTGGTGACAAAGGATGACGACAAGTAGTCAAGACCTTCCGCCAGTGCTCTCTTTTTACTTACAAGGCCCATGGCCACATTGCTAGCAGCTTGACGTAAGGTTTCGCCAAACTGGGCCGCGTATACAGCATAATCACCAGCCGACAATAAAAGCTCGGAAAGAAATCTATGGGTGTGGGTGTATTGGGCAGAAGCAACCCGTACATTTATTTGAATATTTCTAGCGATTTCAGAAACATCCACGTCACTCTCCATCGGAACATCGACAACAAGTCTGGGGCTTTGTCCACCCTTTGGAGGTATAACGAGGGTAAATGTAAAAGCTCGCTGGTCATTTGGGCCATCTTGCATGTCTTCTGGTAACGACCATAAAAACGAGGATTCCCTTGTGGTGGTATCCCCTGCGAATAAACTTCCGCACGTACACACAGTGCGATACAATGAGCCCTCTGGAGTAAGGTCTATTATTCTAAAACCTCCTAAGGAGCCATCAAGACGCTGACATTCTCCTAAAGAAGCATTTAGCTGAACCTCGCCAACATCCACTTCCGCGACTTTACGCACAGATTTCATTCCATGAAGACTGACGCTTCTTATTACCAGAACGTTGATAGATTTAAATGATGCCGTGACTTCGGTTACTTCAGATACCTGCTCCTAAAAAACGCAAAGACATATGCAAGTAAGAAATGATGTTTGGGGGCTACGAGAGGTATGAACTTGGAAACAAATTTTTTTGTGTCCCGCCAAAGGAAAAATCATCCGTGACTAACTTATGCATGTTCCTTGGTATGAAACTCCTTTCGGTTGCTCGCACATAATATCTGCCTTCTACTTAAAACGGACTGATTCTTTGGGGGAGGGGGAGGGGGGGCTTCAGTATCCTTACACACGACACGTGATGACAATACTAACAGCCAGTGAAATTAACGTAGGGAAATTGAAAAAGATCTTATGATGCAGTATACATGCAGTTAGATTTACGTCCCTTGCTTCCGCAGGCTCTGCGAGGGTCCCTCGCGCCCTCTTACCATTGACTAGTGGGAAGTCTAATACATTATGCGCTGGGCTAAAAAGAAGTGAAATAACTTCCAAGTCAAAGGTAAGAGTTGCCTTGAATGAACCCCTTAACGCACAAATAATCTAACAAAATTGGCCTTTATCTCAACGCACGTTTTGTGTACATTCACTTAACTAACATTGTTCCTTGATTGTCTTTTTCACTACACTTACCTCTAGAGCTTGGGTTTGATGGGATTCTATGTCAGGCTGTTCAGGCACTGTCGGTAAGTCTGTCATGCTCGAAACGTTTTCACCAGATGAAAATGAAGTACTAAAAAACTGAACCAAAGCTGCAAGCGTTTCCTGATTTGCTGTGGGGAAATAAAGACAATTGTTAATTGGCTGTACCTCCCTGAACACCTTGTTAGAAATACAGTCTCAGCTCTCGATCTTAAGAGGTACCTCTATAAGACGGGCACATGGGTAAAACAGACTACTCCTTTTAGTTGACTCATTTTGACTATTTATAACACGGACACATATTGCTGGTCCAATAAGTGTCCTTCTTAAAGAGTAGACTGTAGTCCACTGTTATTACTCAGTGATTTTGTTACAAAAAAGGTGGTGAGTCCTGGGGCTCATCTTGTGAAAAATCATGAGTCTCAGTTCAAAAAACGAGTCCAAAATTGAAAATGCTTGGGCCTTTATGTAACCAGACAGTTTATCTGAAGACAAACTCCAAAACTCTTACTGCAGTATACTGAAATTAAAATATAGTCCCTATTAGACTCTAAATGCTGACTACTGTCCTTAAATTGAAAATCCTCAAATCTGCTGAAAACATTGTTGACATCGATCATAATTATGTTCAAACGCTGATGGTTAAAGTATATGCATACCGCCGGTAAACATAAATAGCCTTTCGGTAGCTGAAAGCGGGCAAAGAGAAAACTTCTTCAAATCAACATGAATTGCATTTCAGATCTTACCGATGACATTAAGGGTGTTGAACTGCAGGTTGACAAGATTCATTCCACTTCCGTTAACACTTTTCGTGGAAGGACTGTCGGCATCATAGTGCTGGTAGTCAAACGTGATAAGATCTTCCTCCTCCATAACAGCCGTTGTCTCGCTGGTGAAAGACACATCACTTTCCTGTAGCTTTCTTTTGGATCCCGGTCTGACAAGATCTGCTACCACAGAAAATGCGCTGCTCACTGTTTCCGTGAAAGACTTTTCACCTTCAAAAGACAAAGATGAAAGCACATATTAAATAGGCTGACTGGTAAATGGTACCTACTGACTTATACTCTTACAGAATCATGTTTATTCTTCTTGCTTTTTATTTTCCTAGGAAAAAACCTCTAAAGGAGAAATACAGTCAGATAGGAAAGGACAAACGGAAGAATGAATTGGTACACCTTCATCTTGAGACCTTTAGGTTCGATGACGAGACCTACTAAGAGAACGAGATTTGGCTTACGGTCAAATCGCCCAAAAGTCATCTCGCCTGAAATCAGAATGATGTCGCTCAAATGTTTACAGATGTCGCCCGAAATGCCTGACTTAAAGTTTTTCGCGTATTCCCAAAAATATAGACACCCTCGAAAGCTTCATTGTACTTTTTTTTTCCACCAAAAAAGGTTAGCACTGTCATCATTATTGAAAGGAGACTAAGTCCTCTCCCGATCGCAAAATGATAAAACTTCTAATATATGATAATTTGTTTCCGCCAGTTTGGCATTTAGGGCGACTTGACTTAACATTTCGGGCGACATAACTTCGGGCGAGATGAATTTTGGGCGACTTGACCGTAAACTGAATCTCGTAGTCGTAGTCGTTCCCGACCTCGAATCTAAAGGTCTCTATTAGTTATTTAAAGTTAAAACTGATTAGAAACGATCTTTTGCGGGTATGATAATCTGCAAATATAAAAGTATCAGCGGACATAACATCTGGAAGTCATCTGTCCGAAACATGTTCGAGGGTATTTCTTCAAGAAAAATAACTTACAATCGTCCCTTCGTAATACGACCTTGAGGGCAAAGATAAACTTCTAAATAACCTGAACGTTCCGGTAAAAAATTCAACATGGCCTTAGCTTGTAAGATTTTTTTGTTGTTTCTGGAACAACTGAAAGGAAACTCTTTCTACTGAGTAAACGCTGGAAATAAGCAAAAAGCTTTACGAAGGCTCACTTCTGAGCCACAAACATACAAAGGCAACGGATAACTTACTTGTCGACTGAGAGAGGCTAGCATTACTTGAAGATGGAACAGGTTGCGGTTTACAAGAAGAAAACAGCAGTTCATACTCAGGCCCAAAATTCTGAATCGCATCGACAAGATGGACTCCATGGACAGCAAAGGATATTGTGGAATCATATGGTCTCTTCATGTAATTTGCTTTTACTCCTAAAATCTGCAGTTCAGCTATCAGGCAGCCTGTTTAGCAAACAGAGGAAGATGCCAGAAATTGATTTCAATTAAAATATTCAGTACAAAGTAGAAACTTTGCTTATTTATGCTTACCTATAGACGAGCCACAAACAAGTCAAGCTGTCTAGTGCTACATTAACTTAACCAAAGCTCAAACAAGTTAAAAACTTGTGTAGTTAAACCTTGCTTAAATTCTTTACCTCATAACATCTGCTTTCTGACTTAAGATGATTGCAACTTAAGTGCGAATTACAAAAACGTTGAAGTTTACTTGAATCTGAGTCAAAGCCTGTGTTCCAGGTTTTCTTTTTTTCAACCTGGGGTCAATTTAATTTTTCAACTTTTACAAGTGACGCTTACAAGTGTAGCCATTGCTTTAGAGTCTGAGAACGATAGCTACACTTGTAAAAGTTTTATTAAATTGACCCCTGCTTTCATTAAATTTGTATATTTGGTATGAAAGGGACACAATTCAGCTTCTCAACGACTGTGATTGCGGTACAACAGCAACATCTCACCCATGCTGTGAACACCAAGAGACACTCTGTCGATAGCGAACTGCACAAGTAGCATTCTAGACTCTTCCATGAGTTCTTTTGTTTTATCCTCTAATGTGATGTCCACAGCGGACTTGCTGATACTTCTAAAAGGAAGAAAAACAACGATCCATCACCTTATAATTTACAGAGTAACAAAAAGTCAGACGATTTGCAAGTAAAATTCGGCAAAACCTTTTTTTTTTTAATTACATAGACAGCGGCAGACAATTCAATCTTCTTCTTTCTAATTCTAAGATTACAAAAGCAATTTCAAGCAATCACGAAGATTAAGGATATATTTTTTTCTGTCTTCAAAGGAACATAAGGACGGTTGTTGCTTCGTCTCAGAAGGATTTCATTGGCCTTACATTTACATTTTCTCAGTATTTCTTGCAAGCCGCAAATATTTTTCTCTCTATTTTCTTTCTCTAGATAATACCTTTTTCAGCATTTTTTAACTTCCTCAGCAATTTTTGAAAGCCAAAAATATTTTTCTCTTTATTTTTAAAGGCAGGTTTGGCTACGTCAATTCGCCAGCTGTTGATCTTTTTTCCATGTCCCAAAAGTCTGCGCGAATGTTAACGAGAAGGAAACTGGGCCGAGTTAACTTTCGCAAGGACTTGAGGGTAATGGAAAAATTGGCCAATAGCTGACCGGCGCGTCCCCAGTAACGATCCCAAGAACAACTGCAGGACGAATTTCGGCTACAGTTTCCTTCTCGTTTTTTAAGTAGCGAATAAAAGAAGCGATAACGTCCCGAAGAGTCCCATAGTGCAATTCGGTACAACACCTACCCAGTCTTAACGCGCCACCTCAAAATGGCTTCCAAACAAAGGAACGAAATACTTCACAATGACAACTTATTACCTGGTGGGTGATTCCTTGAGCATGTCAGGAATGGTAACACTGCTACTGTATAAGCTGTAATACAAGTCATCAATGCTGCTGTCCACTCCTTGAAACATGACCCAACAAATGAAAAGCATTACATCAAACGAACCACGATTGTTATCAGGGAGCGTCCATTACGTCCCAGACGTAATGAATAGCAACCGCAATTTCGATGTCTCGTTGTGTGGGACAGATGCTTTTCATCAAGGAACACTTCTGTCCCAGGCAACGAATCTGAATGCCTTTGTTTTTACTCGCATTGTACAAATTAGTGGCTAGTCACAGGACTTCGCATCTCGCGAGCACACTTGACATTAATCAAAGCAACACGCCTCTGTCATATGTATTTGTGGAGCTGACGGTGCACAACGTTCAATGGAATTCCTTTCATGTTAATCTTTCTGACCAATAAAATCGTCGCATTAATTTATTCCGTCAAAGGATTGTGCACCGTCAGGGAACTCCAAACATGATCTGCAGCACTTTTCTTTTTATCTGATATTTGCCGACTTTCATAATAAGTATCCTCCACTGAACAATATGTTTTAATAGACTAAAAAAAATTCCTTACTTTCCACACGGGGTAGAGGGGTTGAGCTAGCAACAATCCTTTCTCTTGCCACTGATGGTGCTGGGTTGGAAGGCTTCGGTCTACTCAGCTGTTTGACGCAATTTGTCAAAGCTTGAAGCTAACAAAGGAACAGTGGTAACATTAAATTTCGCTAAAAACCTGTTCATCCTGGACTAAATCAAAATGGTCCATTGGAACTGACCAATAGCACGTATGCATCTACCCGCGCCAGAAGCTTTTCATGCGCGGTTTCCGGTTTCGGTTAAGTCCTAAAAAATGATCCGCGCGAAAAATATTGGGCTCTGCGACAGCCGGTTTGATTGACAGATAAGAGACAAGGTCAAGGTCCATCTAGCAAGGTAAATCACGGCGCTCTGTGCCAGAGGTTTTTTCTCGCAGCTTCGCCGCTCGTGTCTTCGGCCGTAGACGTGTCGAAGCTCCTCGTCGCACGCAAGAAAAAACCTCTGGTACCCAGTGTAGTAGGCATCTAAATTGCAATGAAAAATTGATAACAGCTAACGGTACGAGCGGTGGCGAGGGCAATGTTAATGGTGATGGCAGTAGCAAAGGTGACGGCTTTGATGATGTTGATGGTTTTGTTTATGGTGAAGATGGCGATGATGGTCGTGGTGATAATGGTGTTGATGGTAATGCTGTTGATGATTGTGATGAAGATGATGACGATTGTGATGTCTCGGTGATGTTGAAAGTGACACTGATAATGCTAGTGACGCTGACGATAATGATGATGATGATGATGATGATGACGATGACGTAGACAACTAGAATAAACGCTAAGGTCACTGGTAGCCTGCGAGCAAGTTCTCCTATTTGGGCGAGCGAAGCGAGTCTCGCGAGAACGCGCGAGCGAGCGGCGAAGCTCTCCTTTCCTCGGCCCCGCGCTCGCGCGTTCTCGAGAGGCTCGCCCAAGTAGGAGAGCTTGCTCGCAGGCTAGGTCACTGGTGACTTTGACGATGGTGGAGGGAGACAAATTCATGGTAATGGTGGTGGCGATGAAGACGTCTAATTAAGCAGTGCACGAATTTATACAAATAAGTCGACAACAGTCCGAAAGAACGTCATACCTTGTGTTCATTGATGTGAAGTATCAGATTGGGAAGCTTTGCAAACAGAGTTACTGCAGGATACTGGGGATCAGCTGTGAACAGTAGTCTCCTGTGGAATATGACACAAATGCGCTATAGTTTAGTCCACTTCCACATAATTGAAGGCTTGGATAATTCTCATGGTAAAATGGCTTATCCTGTCTGTAGTCAATGTCGCAAATACCGCTAATTCTGCTACAAATGCGTTTCGGATAGCTACATTTTGCTCGAATTGCTCTCTTTACCCGCGAAACGTTTTCCGCAGTTCATGCCTTATAAAATTTTAGAAAATGAAAGGGAGCCTGACATCATGCTTAGCAAAATTGTAATTCATCTTCCTATACAATATCACCCATAACTGCAGTCGAAAACGGTGGATTTTTTGTAAGAATATTATTACCTCTTTCTTGAACTGGCCTTTCAATTTTCATTACAATTATTGCGCATATCATTAGCGCTGCAGCCCACTTTTTATTGACCCTTATTAAGCTACTGCTGGTAGGGAAAGAAAATACCAAAATTGGCCTAGGAAGACCGTGAGAGTACTCTAAGATTCTGAACGTTTGTGTTCTAACATGACGCCACTTTGCAAATTATCTATTATGAACGTCAAGCATAAACAAGACCGTCATTTCAGTTCAATCGGGGTGTTTGCGATTTTCTTACCTTTCTAATTGGATGGTTATTGTAAATTTATCCACTACATGAACATCACTTGTCATGAACGGCTTGCTCGCTACTTCTGACCAGTTATCTTTTACGTTACAGACAACCATTTGGATGTCAGACAGATCTAAAGTATACCTGTGAAGAAGTCAAAACGCACATTGTTGATATTCGCTCTTGATAACTGAACATGTTGAAGCCAACAAGTGGTTTCATCGGCGTTTATCCATGATCTGACAGAGAACTGACGGACAGTTGATATCGCTGAATTTGTTTTTCAATGTTTTTTTACAAGACATCAGACGAAAAAATCTGGACAAGTGTGGGACTCGAGAAACGTACTAAGTTCCTGAAAAATAGGAAGAAGCCGAAACTAAATAACTACAAATCAAATCAGTTAAGCACTAGGGCTTTTCTGTTATTGTACAGAAGGTAGGTTCAAATAAACTGTTCTTGCATTAGTTTCGCCACACATTCACAAATAAATTGATTGTAAAGAAAGAAAACAAAAAAGGACTTACAGCGACAGCTAAGTGCAAAAAACGAACCTCTCTTCTCATTTTAATCTGAACATACATGGAATGTGGAATCTTATCTATTATTTCAGTCTCATGTTTTATCTTCGTCCTTCTTTAAAAGCGAGTTAATCATCATCAGCCTACCTCTCATACATTATATCAATCAGTGTCTCTCTGCTCATTTCCTTCACTAAAGCATCTGTTGACTCTGTGATCGACATGAACTCTTCATCTTCTTCAGGCGGAGTGCTAGGTGGGGTTACAAAAGAGTCATCTGCAGCAAAGTACATATGAAGTCAATCAATATAACACTGAACTGCAATCAATCGCCTTCAGAAGAGAAAAACATGCACCGATTTAAGTTGAAATTCGACACATCAGAGGCCTTGCTTCCATATCCCAAAAATACCTTCGAGTATGACCCCCCGTTTCATTCACAATGATCGCTTTTAAGCATCTCTCGCAATATCTACAATGATTTTCTTGCAATCCTATTAAATAACAACTCATCACGCGGCACTAAATCAAACCTAGGAAGTCACTGTAATTCTGTATTTAATTAGACAATTTTCAATCCGATTTCAAGTCAAGTGCGGTCACACAGGTTATAACCCGAGTAAATGGCAAGGATCATTATGAGTTTCTAGGAAACTGCCCACCTACCCCTCCCTTTTTTGCTTTAAGTGAGAAGTGTTGATGTTGGCTTAGGGGAGAGGTACGTTGGCAGTTTCCCAGGAACGTATGTAATCAATAACTACCCGTTGCCAAACGGACTCAAACAAATTTGTTACCTTCCATGTCTGCTCTAGAGTCCTGTCCTCCAGACACTGTCTTCTTTCGATTAAGTGCTTGAGTGTTTGCAAAGCTCAAGTGACCAAAGTCAATAACAACCTATCACAAAATATTAACAATGAACAGAAACAGACAGAAGGGCCATTTACACGAGGAAAAATAAGACGCGTCTTAAATAAGACGCGAACTGTACCATTTATACGAGCATGTCTTATCTAATAAGACGCGTCTTAGCTAAGCCGCGTCTTGTTGTAGACGAAATGTGCCGTTTATACGGAAAGTTCGCATCTTATTTAAGACGCGTCTTATGTAAGACGCGTTTTATTTTTCCTCGTATAAATGGCCCTAGAATGGTCAGTTAGACAGTGCTCGGAGAAGGGGGTTGACTTGAGAAATGGTCAATATATGGTCTCAAATTTTACTCAGGTAACGGTAGGAGCGACAAGCTTACAATACAAGAACTATTAGAATATTAGACGGCATGTAGAAGAATCCTTTTTATCATATACATACTGAGAAATACTCACTAAAAAGTTGTGTTGTAAATTTTGATACGCAAATGAGTTCTAGCCAATCAGAGGAGTGAACTATGGTTTTCACACGTGAAAAAATGATACGTCCAATCAGAATCGCGAACGATGCTTTTTCACATGTGAGAAAAATGATACGTCCAATCAGAAGCCACAGAGGTGTGTGAGTTTCGCGCCAAAATTCCCGCCTTTTCTTGCAGCTTGCTGAGCGCCGCTTCGCACACATTCGAGGAGAAAAGTTTTTCTCAAAGAGTTTTTTCTCGTTAAAAAAGTGAAAAACATTTCAGAAATCGAGCGGAATAGTTTCGTTTGTTTCACCATCGATGAAGAAAACTGTGGAGAGCCAGCGAAACAACAGCGGAAGGGGAAAAACAGAACAAGACGTAAGCTTATGTTGTGCTTTTTGTCGGAGCTACTTTGTCTTCCATTTATACGCTTAAGGTTATATTGAAACCGGCCATTTTACTTAAATTCACTCATTTTCAATTGTACATTCAGAACTGAATGAATGTCTCAGTATGTATACAATAAACACCATACCACATGTAAAGTGCTGGCGTACGGTATTTACCCACTCGTTGTTTTTGTATCAGAAATCTCACTCGTTCGCTGCGCTCAATCGTTCGATTTCTGATGCAAAAACAACTCGTGTGTAACTACCGTAGGCCAGCACTTTACATGTAGTATTCTCTATATTTTCTCTAGTAGGCACTTTCCCTTAGAAGTGCACAAATCCAAATTTCCAATCTGTATGAAAAGGAAAGAGTATCTTGTGAAAGTACTGCTGAAGAGGTTTCATTTGAATATTAATACCATAGGATTTAATCTACAGTCTCCAGCAAAATAATGTTAGAACCTGTTTATACACCGTAATAAATAGTTTAATGGGAAAGTACCAAGACCATTCACCACCTGTGTCTGTGTGAAGACCACAGCATTAACCTCGAGTCATCCACCTAGCTCTTAGTGTACATTCGGTATCAACAGCGAACTTATCAAGCGATTACATTAGGAGGCGATGTTAACATACCACTGACGACTTCCTGTCTTGAAAACTTTCTGGAACTAGAAATCTTGGGGCAGAAATATCCAACTGAATGTCCCATCTCTTTGATTGACCCTATGACATAAGGGAAATTCATCCACAGCTCCAACTATATTTCATACGATAAGATCCTTTCTAGGTAACAAATACACAACAATTTTCTACGGTTTTTACTTTGATACATCAAACCTCTTGACCAATCAGACCGCGAGAAGTCACTCAGTTAATGTAAAGCATACGTCATACCCAAATTAGGATATGATCGTCCGGGTGAGCGTGGTTTGTTATTAGGACTGTTATTGACACTGACTGACGTTTAGACAACCTGACAACCTGTTTGATAGTCACCTTCAGGGTCAAAGTGGATTGTATCACGTTAGTTGACGGTATTAAACTCTGGTTATTGACCTAATTGGTCAATTATGTCGCGATATTATAGGTCGTCTGTCGGTTAAGCGGTAATGTTATTGGCTATGAAGATTGGACGTGCGTTTTGATCCGTCGTATGTCACAGTATAATGGTTAGGGTTAGTCAAGTTGTCGGTTGTCCAGTCAGTCATTCTATCGTTGTGAGCTTTGTCTGAAGTCGTTTGTACGGTGCAGTTACACAAGAACAATAACGATCATCAAAAATAAGCAAGCTGTAATAGGTTATTACCGCTCTCTCTTTAAAAGAAGCTGTTGAATTGTAATTTTGTAGCTTAACCAGCGTTTGAGCTAGATACTATCGTACGGTAATTCGCCTCACGTTTCGGCCGAAATTTCGTCTGTTGACTGCTAAGGAGGAGGCTCTGTGCATCTACACGATTTTACCAAGCAACTCCTAAATAGACCCACAACTCACCACTTCTGACCCTGCCATCATAGCATCAAGTGTTTCGACAAGTTCAGCTCTAGTCTGGTTTTTTAGTTCCTCGTATCTAACCCGTGCCACTTCACGGAGCTGCCGTTCAATATGAAGAGCTTGAGTTCCTTCCATTGATGTGTGGGAGAAAAACTCGGAGATGTGATCCAACACTAGAGGGTTGTAGACGACATCCAGTGGCTGAGTGGTCACTGACAACCTGCATGAGCGGCATCCAAAATACAGGTGGAAGGTAAGGCTAAAGTTACATAACAAGCAAAGCAAGAATGGTGCCTCCAGTCTACAGAACGGACGGTAGTGGCGAATCCAGGGGAGCTCCCCCTCCTCCTTATTTCTAGACTATACTGAGGCCCGAAGGGCGAAAAAAAAATTCGAGACCGGGCCCCACCTTATCTCAGGATCTGGATGACCGCCCCCACCCCTCTCCTCTATCCGGAGGTCTGGGTCCGCCACTGGACGATACGGCTTTGGATCGCTTTTCGCAATGGGCGGGAAGTTGTGGGTTTCACTTCGTTCCATTCCTTCCAGGAAATCTAAGTTTTGTTGTATGCTGGACACGAATGTTCATTGGTTTGTTTATTTGTTTGTTTTTGGAAGACACAAAAAAAACACAATGATGTTTGCAGTTGAGTCAAATGGCTGGTTTCAAATTATCAAAATTTATACTTGCCTCCGACGCTGAGGGGAATAAAACAAAACAAATGAAGTATTAATACCTAAATAATAAGAAATAAGTATATCGTGATGAGGCTTTGGACGGGATTAAAAGCCGAACTTTTCTCCTGCTTTTAAGCGGCTCAAAAAGCATAACGCGTAACGATGTTTTAACGTTTAACGTTTAACGTTTAACGTTAAACGTCATACATTTCTCATGTCTAACGTTTCCTTATCAACTAACCTGTATGCAACTTTGCTTGTTGGTGACAGAGACTCAAACTTCATTTCAAACACTGGTTCATTCATGTCTTGTAAAAGATTAAGGCCCACGCTGGCTGCAGACATAACCATGGCTCCAGTTGTGGCTTTTGACAGTGTTCCCTGTTGCTTCTTAGCAAGCGAAGCTTTCTGCAAGATAAAATTTTAAAAAAGAAATCTTTTTGACTTCCAACAACCTTCGTCACATAAATGGTCCAGGAAATTACATGCCCTTATCGCCACTTAAAAAACGAGAGGAATGCTGGGCTGAACTTGCTTCTCAAAGACTTGTGGGATTTTTACTTGGGCCGCGCAATGTAGCTATTGGCCAATTTGTTTGCCCTATCCCAGAAGTCTTTGCGGAAGATAGCTCGGCCCAGTTCCTTTCTCGTTTCTAAAGTGGCGAATTGACTTAAAAGGTAAATTTACTAACCTTACTCTCCCGACCCTGGGGACAAACTAAAGATGGAAACAAAGTTCCTGGTGTCAGTTTATCGTGAACAAACAAAGCTCCCAAACTCATGTTAAATTCCCAGGTGCTTGAGCGAGGCCGCATCTCGGAATCCCACCTCAAATCAGAAAACTCGGCTTCAACTACAGGCAACGCTGTCGTCTGTGAAGAGCTATTTGATTGCTTTGTGTTGATCAGTTTAAAGGAGCCAGCATCAAGTCTGAAGTTCAGGTGGGCGAAGACCTGGTCTCGGTTAAAGATTGACTCGTTCAGATGCTGATTGTCCGCGAGCTCGTCAAGGAACTCCTCTTCCTCTGCAAGAAGACGATAAAGAAAGTCCGACATAATGAGAGATTTTTCATTGCCATGCAAGAGAGTCAAACTTAAAGGAAGATCAGTGGCCCTAATAAATGCAGAATATAACGGCCCTCTGGAAAGCAACGATATTCCTGATGGTAAAGAACCCAAAATTACTCTTTCCCTTCCTCGGCAAGAAGGCGATAAAGAAAATCCGACATAATGAGAGATTTTTCATTCTCATGCAAGAGCGTCAAACTTAAACGAAGATCAGGGGCCCCTGATAAATAAAGAGTGTAACGACTCTCTGCAAAGCAACGATATTCCCGATGGTAAAGAACCCAAAACTGATTCGTTTCCTGTCTTGACACTGGTGGTTTTTTCATATAGTTATGCTGTATTAAAACTCAAAAGGTTTCGTCTAAGAATAGTGAACTACAGCAAAGACGTATTCGAAAGACCGTACGTCAACCGCAAGTGACGTTTTTCCATTCTTGAGCAATGGTTTTGCCCAATTTTTCAGGCAAGGCGTATCTATCAGACCAAAGACACTTAACAATACAAATTTGGACTGACACGTCATGGCAAACCTATAAGGAAAAGGTCTAACTTCTGGTTGATCTGCGCCGCTCAAACATGCTTGCTTAAACTCCCTAATGACTGACCTTTCGTAGTGGGTGGTTCTGCCATGAACACTGGAGCTGCAGAATCCTTCCCTAGTGTTTTGTCAGCAGATCCATCTGGAGTGTCTGTTCCATACCAACTGTACCAACCAGTTACCCAGCTCTGCCAGCCCCCACTACCACCCCCACCCCCAGCACCTCCACTGTCAGTTTTCTCCAGTTCCTCTTCTACTGACTCCGGGGACTGATCTTCACTTCCAGGCTGGGAGCGCTGAAGAAAGAGTCACCAATAAAAGTTCAAATTTTAAAAAATTGACAAGCCAATAAAGCCACATGCTTAAATTAAATTCAAGTTATAGGTTTACTATTTCAGTAGTTAAGATAGAATTAACAAAAGCCAGTTAACTAAAAGGACATCACTAAGCAGAACGACCAAGTTGCCTCGAGAAAACCTGAAAGAAAGCTAAGCGTTATCAAAATTAAATCATGAACTCCATACAGTGAAGTCTCAATGCCACGAATCCTTGAATAAGAACCGCGATCAGGATCTAAAAGGATACCAGGGGCACCTTTTGGCAGGCCTCACTTGCATTCGTATTCCATACATCTTAATTTATGGTTAATGGTAATTAGTATTTCCCAAATCAGTGAATAGCAATTTTCCCACGTTTTGATTGGCTCCCGTAACTCGGAATATCCTTGGCTATTCACTGTTTTGTGACCGGAGCCAAGATGGCTTCTCGTTTCGAGACATTTTCGGAAGACCAAATTTGTGCGATAAATGAAGCAAGTCGTACAAACAAATACCAAGAAAGCGACAAACTTTGGCTTGTCGGTGTTCATTGTTAGGTAGAAGATTATTTTCATGCTGAATTTGCAACAAAATCATAAAATGCACTTGACAAAATCCCCGAAATGTTTGTAAATTGTAAACAAAGTTCCTACGAAGTGACATTTTTAATTTACAAAAATTTCCTTTTCTCAGTTGCATCCAACTGATTTGGTAAATACTAAAACAACTATCCCCCTCAGGGTCGGTGAACAGCGCTAGAAATATACCTAAAAAAAACTATTTACCTCCTCTTCGGGGGATAGTTCTATAATATTTTTGCTTTTCTCGGCTAGTGGCGAATTTCTCTCCGTTAAGTTTAACAGACATTTGAAGAAGAAAAATCAATTGTTTTGAAAAAGCTCAGAGAAAGAACCGCCTGGGACGTAAACAATCTCTAGTGGTGACACTCCTAATGCCTTTGTCAAGGCAACTGAGCACTTAAATTGAAGCCAAAATTCTCCAATGCAATAAAGGTGCTCTAAATCTGAATCCACATCTGAGTAACAACTGGTGATCTTTCTACACCATAATGCTACCTGACTGATTTCACCCTCTGCCTTTGCTTGTGCAATAGTTCTCAAAACCACCAGCTCCTCAAATGTCAGCTCTTCTTCAATTTGGGTTTGCTCTTCCTGTGCAGATAGTTAAAATAACATTTAGGGAAGGGTGGGAAAAAGCCAGATTAACACAGTCAAGGCTCGTATTGCGGACACGCCAATAATACGGACAAAAGCTAGATCCCCAGAGAAAAAAAATGAATTACAGAAGTTCGAATGAAGTACACTCCCGCCATTACTAGCCTGCGAGCAAGCTCTCTGGGGCGCTCTGACGGCGGGGCGGCAAAAGGAAGAAGAGCTTGCAACTACGCCTCTGGAATTTGAATTTCACCTCTAATTCCTCTGTGGCTCCCCGTCGACTGAGCTGTCAGGTTTCGGCCAATCAGCGAGAAGCGCGAATGTAAACAGTACGTGCCAAGGATAATGACGTCATTAATAATGCAATCTCCGCCAATCACCAATCACGAATATTCAAATTCCAGAGACAAAGATGCAAGCTCCCCTTCCTCTTCCCGCCCCGGAGAGCTTGCTCGCAGGCTACCTATTACGGCTTCACGCTACCTGTAAGGACAGTAACACTCAGTCCCAAGGGTGTCCCAAGGGTTATCCACAATATCGGGAGTTGCCTCCTAATAATTCTCCTAATAGGAAAGTCGAAACGTTGCATTTCACATGTGCACAGTCTATTGCAAGGGGGTGAGAACAATAGATTTTCCTCATAGAGTTCTGACGTATGACTTCATACAAATTAAACTTGTGAAATGTTGCGATTTTTCGGGACATTCTAAAAGAACAAAAGGCAGACTTGCCAAAAATTAGCATTTCGGGGCAAATTACCTCTGAGATATTAGTCCACTAATGCTCAAATGACTCCATGGCATACAAATCCTTCTAAATTTGACTTGGTTCAGAACATTAAGAACCAAGTAAAATTTAGAAAGATTTGTATGGAGTCATTAAATAAAAAGGTGCTTGTATCTCGGAGACAATTTCATTTTCACAACAAAGGTTTTGCACTTAGCCTCGTTGTGAAGGTGAGGGTTTTTGCAACTCGGAAATGGTCTGTTCAATGCCTGGAAAACTAAATTTCAATGCAAATTGAAAGAGCGATTACTTAAGTTAAAAAGGTGACATCACTTTAGAGAAAAGCTTTCGCTGGCCCCACCGTACTGTATCTCAGTTGAACTCCCTAGCCTGTGTCCAATGGGGTAGGGGATAAGGAGAAAAGGGATGGAGGGGTATTGGGGACTGCTCTTTTTCTCCCCTCCCCCTCCCCCTCCCCTTTTTGCACCAGCCACGCAGGCTGCTATTATCCGAATAAAGTGTATGAGTTACCTTGAGAGCAGGCTCCGCAGTAGTTGCAGATACAAGGTGCTTCGTGTATATGTTCACGTATTTGACCATGTCACGAGCTCGCTTAGCAGCAAAAGTCCAAGTTTGACGCATATTTCTCTCCTTTATAGAATGTAGAATGCAGTTCATCGAGAACTGCCACCATTCTCTTGCACTGAAATACAAATAGTAATAGTAACAATTAGTACAAAGATATAAAACTCTAGATAAACATGTCATACCGCGGCAGGATTAGCTCAGTCGGTAGAGCGCTTGACTGCAGAGCGGGATGTCGCGGGTTCGGTTCCCGGGGCCATATTAACACTCAGGGACTTAAAATGACTGAGAAATGAAGGTACTGCCTTTGCCCTGCAAATGGCTGGACCTTCGCGTGGCTTGAATGATCACGTAAAAAGGCGGCCTCGTCACCAGTAGGATACGTAAAAATATTGTCACTGTCCCCAATTAGTACTTTCGTGCTACACACATTGACACTCAAATAAAGGGCATTTTTTATGCCTCATATTATCATAGCTAACATTATCACACCTGGCAACAAAGTACACTGTATCTTTCACAAAACAATACTTACAACCGTGAAAGTTCCTGTCAAAAGAAACTTTGTAATACCGTGGCTACAAAACCTCCCAACGATTTCATACAGCCAGTCAGAAAACTGACGACAAGACGCAATAACCTCCCGTGCATTTCCCGCTCTTAGTGTCAGCTGCACAGGTCTGCTGATTGGTTCATTTAAATTCTGCCCGTACTGTGATTGGCCACTTAAAGCTTCGTTAACAACAATAGCGACACGCTGACGTCACCCACTGACCACAAGCGCATTTCACTCGATAAACATTTGAATAACAAAAACACTGTTAAAAAACAGCAAGTGACGCTATACTTTAAGGGCCGCTCCATAATCAAAAAGAATGAAACTGCTTTTCTCACTTGTTCTTGATGGGGCATTTTGGTCTCCATTTAAGGTATCGGCATTGCCTGAAATGTCTTTCAAAGCCTTCCATCAGAGTTATCAGCATCTTGTATTGTGTTTCCTCCAGGGACAATGGAATCTTTTCCACGTGAACATCGACCACAAAACGTGGCATTTGCCGAGAACGTAGTGGCAGAGCACTGGCATTCCTTTTCATCTTTGCTTGTGCGCTGGTAGGTTCCAGGACATACTGATGTTTCTGAAGAATAAAACAAAAGTGACAAGTTTACATAAGCCACCATAATAAACACTGAAAATGTCTAATACAGCTGGAGAGTGAAAAAAGATTGCGTTACTAACGAGTCAACGTGAATGCGTGACCAAAAGCGTGCGATTAGTTTTCCCGTGGACTATTTCTAAAATAGTCACTAAAATTTAAGTGGTTCTCTGCTTGGCCCAGAATCAAGCCTCTGATGACTAATTTAAAAAAATATCAATAATATAAACAAAGACAGTAATAAAACAACTACATATGTGTAGTTCATTCAATTTTTCATGTGCATGGGTGACAAAAAATATTCGTTTGTTGAGATAAACAAGAAAAGACATGGAACGCCAGTTTTATTCTCAGTTGGAATACAGGGAACATTAAAACAAAACAAGACGAACTGATCAACCGCAATTTGTAAAAAAAAAAAACTTAAAACACTCACACTAAATCCAGCCTTTCCTTGATTTCTGTTAATCATTCTTTGAAGGGCGCTCTGAAATTGAATAAATTTTTTGCCATAAATTGACGTGACTATCAACTACCTGCTTATAAGTAACGTTCTTAAAATATGCCAAGGTGAATTTCTCCTAACGACCTGCTCTCTATGAGCAACACTCACCTTTATTCGTGTCCTAGCGAGGAGTCTTTACAGTCACTTTTGCGTTTCTACTAGCTTTGAAAGCCCAACGATATGGAAACTGATACTCTAACTACAACTGGAACGTTTTGTCTTGTTCATATTTTGTTCTGAACGTTTGGCTTCTGATTCAGACATATCTAGTCTTTATCGTTAATGTTATAATAAGCATTATAGAAATAAAATGCTCATCCCTGTTTCTCATATGGTGGAGGAATTCAAAGGGGTACAGGGGGGGGGGGGAAGCTTGGGAGGTGAAAGTCCTGGAGATGGTGGGAACCAAGAGAAATGGGCGGGGTTATGAAACAATGCCTAGTTAATGATCTTTTGCAATCGACGAAAGGCTAAAGGGAGGAAGGAGTGGGAGCGGGAAATGCAAGGTACGGGAGGTGAGAGTTTTGGACCTCCCCCCAACCCCCCCCCCCCCCCCCCACCGGTCCCCTGTTCTCCCACAAACACTGACAAGCATCCCTAACTCCTCATGACGACCATCTCTCTACAACAGCTACTCATCTCTGTACCCAGAGGTGGTGGTTGTAGGTTTAAATGTAATTAAAGAGGAAGTTATAGCCTGTGAGCAAGCTCTTCATTTGGGGGATAACCTGAAAAGTACACGCGCGAGAGGCACGCGAGAGGAGACGCGAAAGCGGGAGGAGGGGGAGAGAAAGGAGAGCTTGCTCGCAGGCTAAGGAAGTTAACTCTGCACTACCTCAAGATCTCGTGATGGCAAGTCACCAACCAAAGTAACATCAGTGTCCCAGTAAATTGCCATGTTCTGCAGCTCAATGAGTTTGTATTTAATGGTTCGCTCATTCTCAATTATCTCCTCTGGATTCTGTATAACGTAAAGTACTGTTGTAGAGAGCATTGACCTCACAAAAGAACTCAACACTCCATAATCAGTGGCGGATCCAGACCATCAGGTAAGAGGGGGGGGGGCATTCACCCAGACCCTGAGAAAAGGGAAGGGGCGGTCTCAGTTTGGTCTAAAAATAAGGGGCGGGGGGGCAGGTTCCCTGGGCCTCTCCCCTGGATCCGCCACTGATAATACATTTGTACATTACCCATAATAAAAGGCATGTACAGCAGGACACGAAAAACATCACTTACAATCTGAATAAAAAAGTTAAGTTGTATAGTCCTGACTAGGAATGCATGTAAAATGTTGAATGTTATGGGAAACCAACCATGGTGTACATGTAACAACCCTTAATTTACCTCATTATTATTTTGAAGGAAAAAATAAATTGAAACTATTCAACAATTTGGTTTTCAGGTATACACTGACAGCGCATGAAACTTTTCTTTTTCTTTTTCACGAATTTTCTTTGGTTTCCTATTGTTTCTTCTGTTCTCTTTTCCCTCTGTTGGACATTCTGTGGGAAACATTTTCACGAAAACAATAAGAAGCATCACAAGTGAATATTACATGTATAATCATTTATTTGTTTATTCATTTATTTTATATTGACACTGAAACATGGACAATGGGTGGAGTGCAGTAGAGTACAGTACTTAGGAGGGTTGCAATAAAAAAAAGGGTCATACGTTTCTTGGTAACTGTCCACCTACCCCTCCCCTGAGCCAACATTTTGCCCTAAGTGAGAAGTAAGTGTTTTTGTTGGCTTAGGGGAGGGGTAGATGGGCAGTTTTCTAGAAATGTATGATGATCCCAAAAAACTTACCCAGCTTTCATTGGTGGACTGTGCTGACAGTTTTGCAATGGTTATGCCAAAAGCAAAAGGCAGTGATTCCTTAGTTGTCGCATCTTCATAGCGAAAATGTACATCACTAATGATAAGCTGGAGAGGATAGAAAACAAATAAGACTGCAATGGAATAAAATAGCTTTGTTTCATTTTCCAGTCAGGGGGTCATAAGATTTAAGATTTACCCTTGAGGATCCAATAGTGACCAACATCAATTTTCTCCTAACAATGTAATATTATCAATAGACAACAGGGCTGTCAAAAACATTAGAAGTAGCAGGCTGATAACGAATAGTATGCAGCTTTGGAACTTACACCAAAGGCACAAGTTCTTGTGGGCCAAGGCATCTAGGGACATTTTGAAATTTAGAGTCTTAAAATTGCCATTTCCAGGGGTTTTTGAGAGGTATTTTCTACCGCAGATGCCATGTTGTTTCATCAGAATACATGCAAGACTGGGAACAATACTGTTGAAATGTCCCATGCGTTCCACAACATTGCACGATTCAAACATATCACAGATGTAAACCTATTTAAAAAATTTATTCGTTCAATGTCATTCAAAACTGGGAAACGAATGCTTCACAAATTTTATTCGATGCTGCTTATTTTTTGTTAGCAGTTATGGTAGAAGAAGATGAAAGTAGCCGGCTAAGGATGGCTAACTAGCCGGCAGTTTTGACCAGCTACCAGCCCTTATTGACACCCCTGAGACAGATAAGACAGCCCTGGGTTATGAGAATTAATAAAATGATCACCAAAGAGAAAATGCCTTGATCTTTTATCAAATTCTCTGAACATTTTCTTAAAGGAAATATGTAGAGATCAGTTTGGAGAATTTGTATGTGGATATTGGGGCTTAAGGGGTTAAAAAAGGCCATTCAGGAATGGTCTTCTCCAATAGGGTTAATTTGATGATAAGTATAAAGAACTGGTTAATTAATAATATCGAGAGCAGAAGGATGAGCAGTGTTTCATACCTGTAGATTTTCAACAATTGTTGTAGAGAAAGATGAATACAGAGACGGCCACCAGGAGCCAGACCAGAAACCACCAGCAGCAGCATTGTTCTTCCTAGCTGCCTGTTGAAATACAATAGTTATTAGTATTTCTCTCACACAAAACACAAGGCTTACATACACACTATGGGTCACATTTTTCCTTGTAATATTACTTTCAAATATCCAACACAAAAAAGCATTGGTATTGCAAAATGATTGATCATAGGCCAAAGTCTACGCATTGCAGTCAAACCTGTACTAAGTGGTCACCATTGAGGAATGGCCGGCTTACTGGCGACTTTATAAAGGTTAAAGGGACCCAGTCAACTATGGGACCGCGCTGACCTAGACACTATTTTTGCCAGCTTGAAAAGTGTTCACCTCAACCCGAAATCAAATCTACGCGTCGGATACATCTAGAAATCCGCTTCAATCCTACCTAGTGTTTCATTCGATCCTCGATCATTTACTGAAAATCTCTTTTTGAGCAAACTTTTACTCATCCTATTACATTATTTTATCATATTTGGTTAAAAACAGTATTCAAAGGAACATGAACAGAAGAGGTGAGAAACGTATAGGCGGCTAGGCAGGAGAAATTGCCTTCGTTCTTATCAAATTAACAAGAGAAATGAATCAGTAACAGTAGCAAGCAAATAATCGTTATATATATTTGGAAAATGGATGAAAAAGTTTACATGTATTTGGTTAATCAAGCGTTCTCAACCGTGAACCTTCCACAATCATTCAGACTTCGTGCAATTTCTCACCTCTACTGATGTTCGAATTCGGAAGTATTCGTCGATGTTTGGCTTTCTCTGGAAAAATCCATCGGTGAATTCTCAATGGTATATAAAAAATGAGTGCTCTGATGTGGCTTAGGGTTTATAATCACGATTTTGGCTTGTAACTAGTTCAACTGTACAAGGTTTGTTTAGAGTATTCCGGATACGCTTTTGTTCCACGCGCGTCTTGCAACATGCAAATCAGCTAAGAAATGGTATCTAATGCACATGTGCATCAGCTGACTGTGTCCCTTTAACCATTGATACAGGTTTGAAAAACCTATAGGTTATTCAAAAAAATGAAGATGGTGAAAAAGCGAAATATCTGTCCATGAAAAATTGGCCTCAAACTGTTTCTACCTCCACTTGTACCAAAAGGGAAAAAGTAAAAGACCACTTTATACCATACACAGTGTACCTGCTGCACTAGTGTTGAGGTGAAGACAATACGAAACAACTTCTTGGGACCTCCGAAAAGGTGACAGCGACCACTTAATTAATGGTAGAGGTGACCGCTAAATAAGGTCAGTTTAACAGTAGTTTAAGTAAGAGTCAACTATATATTTTCAGGACTTTGGATGTTCGTGACTGCTTAATAGAGGTCCACGTTTGACTGTATACAGTATACATTTCATGATCACGTCTTTAAAGGCATAAATGATATGTGTGTGATTTTTCTTCTATTTTACTTTTTATCAGTTCACTGATTCTGACCCCTAGAAAAATGGCTGCCTCTCAAAACATTTTCTTCCCCATTGATAATTTACAATATAATAAGATAATTACTATAAGACAGAAGACACTGTCCAATACTTACAAGCCACTGAGCCTCCAAAGCGTCTAGACGTTTCCTCTTTCGAGCTCTTTCCCTCTCCTTTTCTTCTTCTTCATCGTACTAAAAGTTAGTAGAAAAAATACAATCATGTAAATTAAGATAAATACTGTGCCTTTAAAATTTGTCTTTTCTTATCTATTTCTGTTTCATTTTCATTACCATTTTGACCCCAGGCCTTTATACTGGCCTTGGCTTATAGAGAAGCTATTCAGAGTTCCCATTAATCCCATTAACATACTGGTGTGTATCATATACGCACAAAAAATAAAAAGGACACACAGTTTTTTGCCAAGGTGCGTCCTTGGGTCTGGCAAGTCCTACCCAAAAATCTTTGCAATTATCATGGTATGTCCTTCGCGCCACAATTTTGTCACTCGTTGGGTCATGTCTATACAAAAGTGTTTATTCGATATTGTTCAGCCTTAAACATTGAGGAAACCTGAAAGTGATACAGATTGGGGGAATGATACCCAGGTGAAGAAATGCAAAACAAAAAGTTGAAAAACAAATACTGCTTTTTGAATGTCCTCAAAAAGACGCCTGACACTTCATTTAAGTAGTCACACCACAATAATTTTATCTGGTCCACAGACTCGAAAGCTGAGTAGTCAAAATAGACACTGCCTTTTCCTGGATTTCTGCCATACATTTAACCATAATTTCACCCTCAGTTACAGCCTCTTGCTAACTCAAAATAATTTTCAATTTTCTTCAGATAATTTTCTATACAATTTGACCCCTGATACTAAACTCAAACCTTGTTTGTCAAGCACATTTGAAAAGTCAACAAAAAAGTGTAGTGCAGTCTAAAGCAATGAATTAATTATTTTTCTGAGCCATCCCTAAAACACCCCTCGGAGTACAACTTGTGCCAAGCTATTGGCATCTTACAGACATATAGGTTTTGGATGTTGATATTGACAATGATAAAACTTTCACAATAAAATGGGAATGGATTGATTGAGAAGTGTCAGGGCTACTTCTTGAGAAAGTAAATTTCAGGCTTGTCCTTTTTTTTGCTTCACATACATTACATTACATTGTAATGCAGAAATATTGCTTCATTTTCACTTGACTTCTTTATGAAAAAATTTCATTAAAATATTCACTTTAGAGTAAAAACTAGCCTGCAAGCAAGCTCTCCAGGGTGCTCTGGCAACAGGGCGGCAAAAGGAAGGAGAACTTGCAACTCATCTCTGGAATTTGAATGTCTGCATCAAAATTTTCAACATTTGCAAAATGCTGATTGGTAAAAATGACATTAGTAATGACGTCATTACCCTTGGCACATGTTTTTCAATGTTTGTTTTGTGTTCGTTTCTGCTTCGCGCTGATTGTCAGAAATCTGACAGCTCAGTTGACAGGGAGCCACAGTGGAAGTGGAGGTGGTATTCAAATTCCAGAGAGGCATCACATAGTTTTAAGCTCTCCTTCCTTTTACCACCACATTGCCAGAGAGCCCCAGAGAGCTCGCAGGCTAAGTAGAAACATTTTTTGCATAATTCAAATAATTATATACTCTAAATTCCCTATAAAGTTCAACTCCTGATAAATGGAACTTAAATTTCTAAGTATTTCCCTTACTAAAGGTCTCAGTTATTGGGAGGTGGGGGTATCACAGCAGGTTAAAATTGCCTCATCATGATAAGTGAGTAGCAATAAATTGATGCAGTACAATCATATCATAGTTAATTAATTCTCTCCTTTGTCATATGTTTTTGCACACTTGAATATGCACAACATTCAATAGCATTTCTATCATTTTGATCCTGTTGAACATTAAAAACATTGCATTAAGGATTGATCACCGGGCCATTCAGGAGCTCCTAACATAAACTGTAGCATCAATAATTGTTGTTTTTATCTTTGATGTGTGCCATGTTACATGTACATAGCCAGTCTCCTCTACTATTAAACTTTGATCACACCAACCTCTGAATGCTGAAGAGGCCCCGCAACAAGATAAAGTTTGTTGACATGAACAATCCAAGGCTCTGATTTTGGTCGCCGCAATGGGATAGATAGCTGCAGATGACCAATAAAACCTGACTTCACTTCTAATGGCAGCTCAAGACCTTTCAGTGCTGTTTTCTTTAGTGGCAAGTTATGCAGATCAACAGTGCCTGATCAAATTTTAACAGAAACAAAAATAAGAGTTCATAAATAAACTAAAAGTTTTAACTCAACTTCGGCGGATCCCTTACAAGTAGGTAATGAGCTTCTTATTCAATTAACTGAAAAAAATAAAACAGCACTTTCAATTTAAATGCCTTGCATCATAAAAGTCGTGATCTAAAGACTCATTTTAATGCCCGCCTATCTTATTTACGCGATACAGCACAATCACGTTAATAGTTGGTCTAACAAAGTAATGGACAGTTTTCTTTTGTTTTCCCTGATAAATTGTGGTTCAAAACTGATAAAAGAAGCATGAGAGGAAATAACAAGGGCTGGTTATAATCTTTCATGTTCTTCTTGATATTCCGAACATTGATGCCGAGAATACTATCTATCGATAAAAACCATGGGAAAACATCCACTCCAAAAAGTGAGGGATCATGTATCTTTTGGGGGACTGTCGATCAATGTATCGGCCAACATCTCGGTGGACTGTCGATCGATACACCGGCCACTATGCCGGCCGAGACTCTGTCGAGAGTCCATCGAATATCGTCTGAGTATAGACTGATATTTTGTCAAGTGGTGTTTTGCTGTCACTCACGTATTGGTCGACAGATCGATCAACAGTCGGTCGAGGTAGCATCAGAAGTGTGTCAGCAATATATCGGTGAATTGTCAGTTGAGTATCGGTGAGGTATCAGTGGTGTATCGGTCAACAATCAGCATCACCTAGAGTCGGTCAATATATCTGCCGAGTGATGTTTTACTGTTGGTCAAGTATCAGCCAAAAAATCAACCAACAGTCGGCCGCGATAGCATGAGTAGCATGTCACCAGAGTATCGGTGAACTGTTGGTCAACTATTGGTAAGTTATCAGTGGTGTATTGCTTTTACTCTATGCTTTGCCCTTTGTTACAAGGTTCCTGACGTCAGCTGACACGCAATGGACATTAATGCTTCTTACACATATCACTTTCGGCTGATAACGGGTTGATTGTGGGTGATCCGTCGGCAAAGTGTCGGCCAACTATCGAACAATAGACTGTAGCGGTCAAGTCCTGGGTACATATCGGTCAAGACATGACCGACTCTTGACCAACAGTTGGCTGATACTAGACCGGCACATCGACCAACAGGTTGACCGACATTTCCACCATGGTATCGGAACTTTACGTCGGCCAAGTGTCACTGATATGTCGACGACCTGTCAGTATATCACGGCCGCCTATCGGCCGACTATCCACCGATAAACTGTAGCTACCGAGTGTCACCAGCATAACAGTCGAGAGTCGACCAAGAGTCGACCGATTATCCGCTGACAAAGCAGCCGGTATATCGATCAACAGTCGAGTGAGATGTCGGCTGATACATTGATCGACAGTCCCCTAAAAGACACATGATCCAAAATGAGTGAGGACAGGGGAGGTTATAGTCTCCCTCGCAGCTGTTTTTTGGATGTCACGCAATGCTCCCACAACTATCTTTTGGGGAGCATTGCATGACATTCAAAAAACAGCTGCGAGGGAGACTAGGGAGATTATTACTTGGAGCCCTTCTATTGTATGTAAACTGCGCAAATGAAATGGCCATTTTCCAGAAATGACTAATTAAATAAGTTGCACGAAAAAATATTAAAATCTTGGCTGCACTGTGTGAATGCGTAAACAAATGATCTATTTGCA